>NC_054602.1:9829877-10436247 GCF_004785595.1 Juglans microcarpa x Juglans regia | reverse complement strand
AAGAGCATACTTCCAGGAACCTTTGAGAGACATTGGGGCATTTTTTCCTTTGATGGCCAAGCTAAATATCCACTAAACCTTGGTATGGGCAACAGATTATTAAAGAATGCAAGGAATGTTCAGTACCTCCCATCCAGATGGTGTGTGGCAAACCCATCTACAGATTTTTCGGCCGTGACAAATCACATGAAACTTGCCTGTAGTGTAGCAGATTGCACAACACTTAACTATGGGGGATCATGTAATGGCATTGGAGCAAAGGGAAATATCTCATATGCATTCAACAGTTACTATCAGCTGCAAATGCAGAATTCACAGAGCTGCGATTTTGATGGGCTTGGTATGGTCACTTTCCTTGACCCTTCTGTTGGTGATTGTAGGTTTCTTGTTGGCGTCACTGATGTTAGTTCATCAAGTTCTCGACCGGTGCATCGGTGGGTTATTCCTTGGGGTTTAATTATGTGGGGATTTTGGGTCTTTGTAATGTGAAACGAGGTTTCGTTGGTGGGTTTTTCACAGTCCCCCTCTTCTGAAACTAGGAATGCTAAACATAGGAGATAGAATACTATAGTTATTTAGAAAATCAAAATTATTCCGGGTATGTGATTGACCGAGTGTATCATGTAAGAAACAGAGTAAACGCCTGTGGAGCTGAATTATTCAATTATACTTTTTTTCTTTTTTTATTTCAAATGGATACTGATGTCGATCAGATCTTTTAATAATCCACTGCATTCTCCATGTTGAAGCTTGATTTGTAATGAGATATGGCCACGAAATAGATGTGTAAAATGATGGAACATGGTTCTGTTATGGATTTAAAATATTTCAATTAACCTGGATACATCCATCAAAGCAAAGTTTAGTTGTTGAACACAGAAACCAAAGAGAACCTCATTCGGGAAATCAAACCATTAGAACCTTCTGCTGCTTACAGAATGATGCTCCAACATACAATTATTCATTTCTTTTTGTTGTTTATTTGGTAAGTTTTAGCACCATCTTGCTATTCTACTTTAGTAGTGACAAATCGTAACACTTTGGGATGCATCAAGTGCAACATCCGTCTTCACAGCATGCTTTTCCACAGCGGATTAATGGCTTCCAAATGAACCAGCAGCAGCGACAACCAGCTTCAAAAATCATGGATTCATGAGGGTTAAAATCCATGCGCATAAAAGTTAAAACTGACACCATGATGAGCAGCAAGGAGATATGATAATGACTTTACCTTGGGGTTGAACCACACGCTCAATTAATTGCAGACGAACACCTACCGTTGCATTTACTGACATGATAATGGATGCCATTACCAGGAGCCAAGCAACAGCAATCACCAATTTCTCCTTTCTCACCATCTTCAAGCCCACTCACAACTGTCTGAACAAATATAGTATGACATCTCCTTCGACTCCTGCATCCTATTTATAGTCGTGTTTCAATCCTTTAGCCGAAGTCGATGACCTCAAGTCTCTCCGTCAACTAGGCATGTGGTGCTGTTTCATCAAAGGATGTGGGTGCCTTGTTCTTTTTTCAAACAAGAATTATTGGTTTCTATACAGTATAATGCAACTGGTCCGCCATTGTTGACTACATCTTTATTTCCATTTGGATGTTATGGAAGTATCGTTTTAAACGTAATATAAAAAGTGATTCAGAAGAAAGAAATGGTACTCGAGAAACTTTGTACCCTTTCCAAAATTGGAAGATACTAGAATGTTTCTGGCTGGTCTGTTCATTCTTCTGCATAAGCCAAACATCTCTGTCGTGATTGCACTAGTTGGGCTATATGCATTGAACAGAGCACTAGACTCCAAAATTTTTCTTATTTTGCTTTGAACCATATCGACAGTCCACAAGCATTGAGAAATATCAATTTTGGTAATTTGTTTACCATTTACGTTAATAATAATAATAATAAAAACACCCTTAACATAATGAAATTCACATATCTTGAGCTATCGTGCAGTAAATGAAAATTTTGATCTTCAAAATCTGGTTGAGAACTTGGTCTTTGTTAAGAACTAAAAGGAGAATCAATCACATGTGATACAAGGTTTATGTGATTCAGCAATATACCTACATCCATTGAGCTGCAAAGAGTTTTATTTCAGATGATAACTAAAGAGTACGGCGGTGGTACACGGGTATAATACAAGTACAAGTATATCCTAATCTAGTGGATCAGGTTGGATCAAGCATCTGCTTCATGTCTCAAGCTTAATTGAAAAACCATCAAAAAATTGGAACGAATCTTTAATGAATCGGATCAACTTCCCCCGGGGGGGGGGGGGGGATGGCGGCGGCTCTCATCCACTAGGCCATGGGACCAAAAACACTTTTTTTTTTTAATTGTAAATTTAAACTTGTACATATGACCATAATTTAAAAACTAATAACATAGTTTTTAAAATTTTCTATTTCATATTTTGTGCAAGTTATAGTGTGGCATAATACGGTCTTTATATAGGAGGTTAAGATAATACAAGAGTTCTACATTGCTTAAGAAAGACACTTGTATTGTCTTGACCTCCTATATAAAGACTACATTATGCCACACTATACTTGGTACAAAATATTAAGTAAAAATTATACTTAATACATATTACTATATTTATATAAAACATATGTAAGTAGGAATTGTTAAAGAGCTAAATATTGATCAAAAAGCCTTAAGAATATTGGATACTAATTTGGTTCAACATTTAGTTTTCAGGATTATAACATTCCACCATGCTTCCGAATCATATGTCTATGGCGGCCCACTCTTTCGATATTGACCTGGTGGTAGTCATTTCCTTTTTAACAACTTCACTCATCTATCAGTATTTAATGACTTAACACTATACCTATACAAAATACTAAGATATTTTAATTCAGCCTATAAGTCGTCCCCTCCGCGACTTGAATCCATGATATGGGCAACAGGGGCCCGCAACCCTCTGGGGCTAGCCTACCCCCTACCCGTCACCCCTGCAAAGGTTTCTCCCTTCAAGGTGGGGCTAACAAGGGTAGGGTAATAGAATGCGAGTCCCTACTGCCCAACCCTAGGATCAACAAGTGAGCTGCCCACAAACAAAATCAGGCCCACATTGAAAAGGCCCAACGGTCTTTTCTTCCCTAGCCGCCTTGTGTTTGTGCGTTAGTGATGGAAAACCTAACAAACTTTCCAGTGGAGATAGGAAATAAGAGCCTTATATAATTTACTAAAATAAGTCTATCCATCTTCTGAAAAACTAAATCTACCCACCAAGAATTATAACATATAAGGCTAAAGTAACTCTACCCCATCAAGAGTCATAATCTATAAATTCTTTAAACTTCTATAAAATTTATGAGAAATGATAAAACACCAACTTTTTTTTTTCTTGGCAAAATACACTTCGTTGATAAATAGGAATTGTCCAGTATAAAAGATAAACAAACCAGAACTTCATTGATAAAACACCAACTTATCTACAATTTATATACAACCATTTAATAAAATAATATTATTTTTCAAAATTCTCTTTAATTTTGCTTTAACTTTATATGATTAATTTTTAAATAAATATTATTATATTAAGAACTGGTGATTTAGTTGTAGATGAGTGGTGCTCTGTCACTTCAAATTTATTGGATTTTATAAATTCATGGGTTACAAAACTAAAAGCATGAGTTGAGACAACCAAATGATATGCTTTAAGAAATTTGAAGACTTATCAACATTTGGGGAGTTAGACGGTGTTGGTGCAAAGGGGCTGCAAAACATAAAATTGTGAGAGAAATGTTTGTTTCAAGGCGCGTTATAATGTCACTTTCCTTAAAATAATATTCGCTCCCACCAATAACGATATGCATATGGGTTGCAAGTGAATTTGTCTCCAAGATACAATGAAGTCTACAACAAGTTTATTTGTCTAATTGTGTTATGCACACATAGAATTAGATTCCGAATACCCTTAGATTTTTCTATTCAACCAAGAGATTAGAAATCTGTTCTCTGTAGAATGATTAGATCCTAATAACAAGTTTTGAAGAAATGAAAACTTTTGGAAGAGAGAGATTTTCGAAATTGCCTTCTTAGACTCTTTTGCATTCTTAGGCCAATGAATCTATTTATAGATAACCAAATGATGTGAATGAAAAGTTGTAATTTTTTATTTTTCTGAAATACGATTTGAATAGGTATATGTATTACACCTGCTGCCAATCAACAAATAATGGTCATGCTGATTCCCTACCGTCCTTCTCGCACGGGTTCGATCCCCAAGTGGTGTGACTTTTGCCATTTATTTTCCAAGAGTTGTTGTGCCTTTGTGGGCCAGGCGCGTGGGCCCTTTCATGCGTTGCAGCGCCTCGCCATTGTCTGCGTATAGCATGCTCTCTATAAATCAATAAAAACCCCTTTTGTCATGGGGGTGATTCGAACCCTAGCCCTTTGGATAAACCATAGGTAATACCACGAAGCTAGTGAATGGCTTACAATACATATATGGCTTATAAACTTTCCATAACTTTCTCTTTTCAAAATAATTCATAACTTCCAAAATAAATCTCAACATATTATTAATAAGGAAAAAGCTACTTTGCCCACTTCATTTGACCGCTGGTCAAATTTTTTTTTTATCTTTTTATTTTTTATTTTTTACTTAGTGATTAAGAAAGTGATTTTAAGTGTATTGATATTTTTTTTATTTTTTAAAAATATTTAAATATATTAAAAAATATATGAAAAGAAAAAAGGAAAAAAAAAAAAACTTTACACTGGGCGATACGCCCAGCGGTCAACATGGGGCGGCATAGTAGCCGCACCCTATTAATAATAAATATAATATATTTTATTTTGAAAATATTTCCAAGAGACGGTTATCCCAATTTCGTGTAGGAGAAGATAATATGAAGAACAGAACAGAGTTTCATAAATATCAATGCTGCTAACATTCTTTATTGGAATAGATAGTGGATATCAATTTCACAAATTCCATTGAAAATTGATATGCCAAACATTCTGCTTTCATTATCTAAGTGCTGTCAAGGGGTCGTCTCAACAAACAATCCAGTTTCCTATGTTCTTATTTTGCACCATGGATGGTGATATATGATACTGTTGAAGGCGGAGAACTGTCTTTAATCTTCGAGTAAGTTAAAGTTAAAACTCTATTTTCAATGTTTCATCCATCTCTCTATTTCATGTATGTTGGGGGGGTGGGGGGAATCATTGGAATTTCTCTTTTGGCTGTTCTTTTTTTCTAGTACATGATCCACAAGTTGCAACTCCATTTTCTTTCTTGAGCTACATTGACATTATCCTGGTTCAATTTTCAATACTTGATCAACTCATCCGCTCTCATATAGCCTCATTAGCTATGAATGTGTATAGGTAGCAGAATATGGAAAGTTCAAGGAGCTGTTATGAGCTTTGTAGGACTCTAAGACAGATCAAGCTAACACCCAACTGATGTGTTTCAATTTGCTTGTCATATTATTTAGTAAAGTTTTGAGTGCTTGCTATAGGCATATTTTCTGATTCAATTAAAGGGAAATTACAAGAACTTTTTTTTTTCTTTGTGGGTGAGCAGAAAAACTTTTTAAGCACACATTAACCCAAAGAAATCAGAATCATATGACCTTTGGTTCCTTAAATACAGCTAAAGTGTAGCAACTGTGATATAACTGAGAGAGCCTAACAAGCTTCCTTCAATATGGCCGCGGATATGGCTTCTCAGTCGGATTCACTACTCATACAGCTTTATCCTTGTGGTTATGTGGGTTCGACAAATTGGGCACAAGGTTAAACCACTTCCACAATCACAGCATGTCTGCAAAAGATAATAGAAAGATGTTATGGCTGATCAGAGAAATAGTCATTCCAGTTTCCATTTCAGAGTACCTGATGTCCACATCCCAATGCAAGATCTTTCTTACTCCACAAACACACTGGACAACTCTGTAGCATAAAAGGACTATCACGAAATTGGAACCAACCATTATAGAATAATTGAACTGTTTCTTTCAGATAATATATTATCAAAAAATGCAATTAATCTATAACTAATGTTCACTACTTCACCATTAAAAAGCTGTCACAGTGTCCAAAAACCAGAAACCTACCCTATCATGTGAGGATTGTTGTTCATATGAAGACAGCGCATACTGAAATTCATCTCCTTGGTCACTGATGCTTGACTGCATATATCTATTTCCGTGATCATTGCTGCTTGATGGTATATACTTAGCATAAGAACTCACTGAAATGCTCCCAACTGGAGGAGGGAGGGGAAACTTCCCAAGTGTTCCTCTTTGAGAGCTGTAAGATAGGATTAAGGTAAATATTCTCATAATTACTTTTTTAGCATCGTTTCACTTATATGTGTCATATGTGAAAGTGCATGATAGTGAAAATACCCCAGAAGGTGGAGGTCCACTGTAGCTTTATACTGTAATGGTATCTCCATTAGTGCATTCAGAGCAAACACAGTCTCCTTCATGGATGGTTGAATGTATTTCGACATGATTTCGGTAAAATTTACAAACTGCATAAAAGAAAAAAAGAAAAAAAAAAAACCAGAGTAAAAAACTAGCGAGACACGAACAGAAGTTGATTGCATGAGTTGCCAATTCGATTCCCTGACCTGGAAATTATCAAAAGCCCGAGATGGAATGTTGTCATCGAACTGGTGCATCATGTCCCATGGTCCATCACCAACTCCAACCAAAACTATGGACAAAGGATAGTTACTACAAAAAGGATGAAAAATCGCTTCAGACTTTGTAGAAGACATGTCACCTCATATAAAAGGTGCTCAAGTAATAATGCAACCTTGCCTTTACAATTGCATCAATGGTACTTCGCTCTTGAGGACCATTAGCCAGAACCTTGCATATCATGTTAGAATCGAGAAAATCGGGTTAAGAGGACCATAAAGCATGAAGGGGAAAATCTAAATAGAGATAGATTGAGTTTCCAGATACTAGTTCAATTAAAATAAAATCTTTAAAACGGATCTGCTACAATTAGAAGATATAGAACTTATGTGACCAACCTGTCCATCAGCAATGATCATAAGAACATGATACCGACCGCAGCTCGCGTCAACTATTCCTATAGCAGTTTCAATGATTGGAGCAAAAGATGTCGGACCTGTCATATCAGTATACAACATTTTAGAATATAAATGACTGAGAAGTGACAAAAGGGGAAAACCCCAAAGTTTGGAGAATAATTTAACCAACCAGATAAATGTACATGTGGAACTATTTCTCTGTAACGAGCAAGTACATCCTCAAAGCCCTTACATGGCCTATCCTCATAAAAGCTAAAAACGTCTTGATCATGTGTAGTTGCTGCAAAAGCATGACAATGATTATACTGTTATGTTTTAAGCTTCACTAAATTGACATATATGACAGAAGAGATTGCATATCTGTGCATATCTGTGATGCATGTTTCCGTCTAAGTGGAAAGTTGCACTGATACTTACCATCACCAAAGCCATAACAAGGAATAAGGTTATCCTCATCAAAAGCTGATAGTGTCCTTCCAATGATTGATATTGCCTGTTCATAAGGATTTGGCAAATCTCCGAGGTGATGCAGGCTCCTATGGTGGAAAGATCGTGCACCTGTCCACTCATTGCTTTTTGTGAAATCAATACCTACAATAAGATTGGAAGATTCGAGACCAGCTTGGTGAAGAGCTTCCGTCACCTATAATGCATAATCAAATATTAGGATCCAAGCTTGATTACAAACCAGTAAGAATCAGCAGAAGAGTATGCTAAGAATAACATCAGCTAATTTTAAATCTGACCATTTTTAGTGTCATGATTGAAAGAAACAGCAGAAGGCCTCAATGTTTTATCATGATTAACAAGGGAGAGAGCTAAAAACTCAACATCAGACTCATCTAACCTATCATAGCTGTTTTGTATACATTATCTTAAGGCCAAGAAGCTCAAGATGTTTTACCCTAACCCAAGAATATAATAGTTTCGTTTCATCTCATCTCCTACTATATGTTGCATTTTATTCCAATTATCAATGGACCTGTAAAACATGATGAAAGTGCTCAGGCAGCAGCACTGGCAAGCTTAGGCCAGGAGACACATGCAAACTTTCTCTTCAGGAGATGCAACGGCACAATACCTGTTCCAATGAGTTGTAGTTGTCACCAATTCTCCCGTACTTTGACTGCATTCTGCTCCTTGCATCATAATCAAAATTATTTATAGCATAAGGATAAGGAGATGGTGAAGAGCCGAGATTTGATGAGGAACCGAAATTTGATGAAGAGCCGAGATTTGAAGAAGCATATCGATATGAACCATCATGGCTGTAACTGTAGCGTTGACTGTCATGTCTGGATGATTTGGCTCCCATATTAACGTCTCAACTTGCCAGTACTGCTTAAAAAATTTGAAATTTTTCTTCTACCAAGCAGAGGCCTTAATCTCTTAGAGACGCTCTAATTCTTTCACAAACTGCACATTGACCTCATTGATGCATCTCGATTTCATCAGTTTTCTGCGATGGCAAGCATATTTTAGGAACAACATATCATTTTGCAAAAAGGGGATGTGCAATTCCTCAAACAGATTACAATATCATGTTCAAGATTTCCAATCGTAAGCAACATGAGCCGACTACAAAAAGGTATCTGAAAATATTAACAATTACTTCCCAAAGATGAACAATGTTAACCCCAACATTCCTATGTATCAATACAACGGATACATAACCAAAATGACAGCAATTAACAGATATAACTTTTACAAGAAAACTAGCAAGATAAATAGAAATCCATCCGAGTGTAACAACAGAAAACACACTGACAAATCTCTAACCTTGTTAAAATAACTGAATTCTGTCATGTGAACTTACCTGAGGAGCAACTCATACACAATAAACAAAGCCAATGAAAAAAGGCAACTGGTAGCAGGACAAATGTTAACAGGACCAAACACCGGGTAGAGACTTTGTGAAAGTCTTGTCGTTCTAGGATAGAGAGATACAGAGGCAACTGTATCCATATATAAACAGCTAACTCATTAATGTTAGAGAAAGAGACAGAGAGAGAGACAGAGAGAGTAATAGAAACGTTCACACTGACTAGCTGAAATTAAGAGGAAGCACCCATATTAATGTCGGACTTTCATGGTAATCCTCGTGGAAGCAACAGATTTCCTAAAACCGAGTTCAATTATCTTGTCATCTAGAAACTCTACTCCCAAGGAAATAAGCAGAAACCACCAAAGAAATTTCCATGCAGGCGCCAGTACCACTCCTAAGGCAGGTAGGAAATAAGTAAAAATGGATTTTTTATAATTGAATGAATAATATGTTATGTACGCCAAGTTAAAAAGACAATAATAAATACAAAATCTCCTAATGAAGATAGTATTCTAATCAAAATAGTATACATCGAGACCCAATGTATCATCAGAGCAAGAAAATCAAACTCCTCAAGTATCAGAAAGATTACTCATTGGTAATGCAAAAACTCAATCCTCACCACACAGAAAGTCAACTTGACCATAACATTAATTTCTTGGAATTAGTGAGAGCAAATGTAATGTAGATGAATTGAGATGAGTTAAGATGATTTGTGAATAGTAAAATAAAAGTTGAATTATTTATTATATTTTGTGTAAAAATTTGAAAAAATTGTAATAATGAAATGAGATGAGTTGAGGTGAGTTTTGAATGCAAACGAGGCTTGGTCAAGCCCAACACTTTTAACATTCATTATATTAACTATATTGGTTAGGATAGTGATGATGCTGCTGCTGCTGATAAGAGAAGGAAAAGAAAACAATATTTAGCCATTTATGCACTGCACATCTATAAGACAATACAAGTTATTTCACAGTCAACCCGAAACCAGTGGTGGCACTCATTAATGTTAAATTAGGCAACCATGCCATATCATGTCATATAACTCATTTTTATTAATTAGATACATAGAAAGAATATTAATAGTTAAGCCACGAAAGAATTTCACAGAATTAAACTCATAAATTGAGGTGATTTCATGCAATACGTTATATTATAAAGTTATTTTTATTGTAAAATAAATCAAACGTATCGTATGAAACTACGTCAGTTTGTGAGTTTATTTTTATAAAATTTTTTTGTTACCTATCACTTAATAAAAAGAAAAGAAAATCAATACGCAGTGTTACAGACTTTTAGAATTTTAAGTAATTTAATATTCAATATAAAAAATAGATAATATAGATCAACAAGACTCTTAATTTAAAAAAAATTATATAATATGTTATAAATGAGATGTTAGCAGTGTAATTAGCTCTTCCAACCACCGTGACATAGTCAATGACATCCATGACATTTCGTCATCAACTTTCCACTACATGTCAAAGGAAAAAAGACAAATATTTTAATGTTCTTTCACTATTATTTTGCTTTCGTTATTAATTAGAAGCAATCGATATAGATAAGAGTTGAATATCTTAATCAAGTTGCCGTGTGATGTTGCCACCTATGCACCTTATAATAATGCCACCTGTCAGGCCTGATATCTAATGATCCTTGACCTCGCAATTGATTTAAGAAATCTTTCAGTCCGTTGGATTGTTCCCAACTTCTCATCTTCATCAGATGGTACTACTCCTAATTCATAACCCAAAATTTTTTAGAAAAATTGTTGTATGGCTTGACCTTCATGTAACCCTTGTGGTTAGATGGGAAAATTAAGAACCCCTTGGTTTAAGGGCATATATAATTGATAGGAGAAAAACCCCTTCGACTGTGTTTAGTAATTGAAGTAGTCTCAGACTATTTCATTACTGTTCACTACTATTCACAAACAGTTCACTATTATTAACAAATTATTTACAAATCATCTGAAATCACCTCAGCATCTAAACGTAACCTCCAAACTCAAGTTCAGGATTTCTAACGAGAAAGAGTTAAGCACATGTGCAGGTCTTAAAGTATTGATTTAATTAGGATTATTAATTATAACATATTTATCAATCGGATCAGCTCTTTCACTAGTTGGCATTAATAATGTCATACTACTGCACCAAATTGCTGCCTCGTGGATGGACTTGGTCTAGCACATGCTCATGTTAGGTCAGCATCTTTAAACGACTATTTGTCTATTAAAGTGATGGTCAACGAAGACATTCACTTGCAAGCAAAGTTCATCAAAGGAAGTTACTAAGCAATTGAGAAGCAAGGCCCATCATTATGTCACAAAAATTATGTATACAAGTCAATGTGTAGGACATATATACGTTCTAGATCACCAATCCAATACGGTAGGATTTGATTTTTATAAGGATTTGATTTTAAATTTCTCTTATAAATCAATGATAAAATTATATGATTCTATTAT
The DNA here is from genome assembly GCF_004785595.1 of Juglans microcarpa x Juglans regia. NCBI lineage: Eukaryota > Viridiplantae > Streptophyta > Magnoliopsida > Fagales > Juglandaceae > Juglans > Juglans microcarpa x Juglans regia. The sequence continues at coordinate 10,424,906 of NC_054602.1, read as the reverse complement.
CTTTCAGTCAATGATAAAATTATATTGATAATAAAAAAATAAAAAAAATAAAAAAATAAAAAAAGAAACGAAGAAGACATTAATTGAGGAGGAAGTATAACCATGTCAAGTGAGCATATTTCTCAATATTGACACCAAGTCAAAAAAAATTAGAGAAATGATATTTACAGTGATTTTATAGTGTACAAGTTTTGCGCTCTCCCTTTAAAAAAATTTGATAAATTTGAGATTCACATGAAAAAATCAATTTTTTTACTGGTGGACACTACTTTTTTTTTTTTTTTTTTCAAAAGGAATGTGTATGGCTTGTATACCTTAGGGTTGTATCTAGTATTAACTCAAAAATTATTATGGTGCGTTGGATGGCTATATTTGAGTCTTTAAAAATTCATTTCTCCTGTTTTGATCATACATTGAAATCTAGACTTGAACCAAATTTAATCATTTGAAAATTTGAATTCCAAATCTACATTAAAGAAAAGGAACTTAAATTCAAATTCTTCAATCCAAACACAACTTTAGAAACTTAAAGCATCCATATTACATGACCATGGACGCCCAACATTTTTAATTCACAGGAAATGCATGCATGTTATTGACTTTACAGATTGATACCAACCAGAATAGAAACTAAAATTATCAAAACAACAAGGCAGGCAGCAATATCATTCTCCTTATTTGGAATCTCAACATGATCCATCTTCGTACTTACCATCTCAGATTGAGGCATGGTGGCATCCGACATGACAACTGGTACTGCATTCTAAAGCAAATCAAAAACCAAAAAGATTGAGGGACGTTGAAAGCTGGTCTTAACCAATATAACAACGACATGTACGTAGAGATTAATTTAAGCAGTAGTCGAGCATTAACAGTAGACATACAAGTGAGTCATGCGAAGATGCAGTCTTCATATCAGTTATGTTGGTTGACACCTAATCTAGTTTGTCCTCCAAAGCCGCATACCTTTTCTTTACTTTTTTAATCGCCTCTTTTAGTTTCTTCCATAGGTACGTACAGGCCGACAAAGATCGAAATCGTCACATAAACCAAAAACAAAGGCACGAATCAAATGGAAAGGAAACTTGAGTACTCACAGTTTTTTCAGCTTTGCCATGTTTAAGTTGAGAGCATAGCTCAGCAACATGAACCTTCAGTTCATTAACCTCACTCTCAAGGTTGGTGTTTCTGCATTTTACTTCAGTGTCCTGGGAAATCACCAACAACATGTACAGCATAATAGATGATTACGATCATCACTCACTTGATCTCAATCATGCAAGAATCTGGCAGCAAAATCAGCTCATCCTCCAAACATGGCAACCTGCAATCTCGTGTACAGCAATAAAGATAGCAGAGTCATTTTCGGTTTATTTGTAAATATTTGACAGCTATTACTTGCCTTATTTGTAAACCTTAGCAGTGTATAAATAGGTACACCTTTGTAATACATTTTGTGAGTAAATTAATAAAACACCAACGTGTTTCAGAATTCTCTATATGGTATCACGAGACAACATTCTCAAACGAGTTTGATCCTCTTCTTCTTCCGCTATGTCTTCATCATCTTCTTCCACCCCCTCTGTTACACATTCCATCAACCCTAACTCCCATCCTGAAACTGCTATCATTGCCATCAACGCCACTGCACAGCTGCCTTACAAACTCACATCTTCCAATTTCCCTACATGGCGTGCCCAACTCGACTCACTAGTTGTCGGGTATGATCTTCACGGCTTCATTGATGGCTCCCACCCCTGTCGCCAACTTGGCGCCCCTCCATCCGCTGAGACTCAAGCCGCTCGCAGCCGCTGGATCCGTCAAGATAAACTCCTACTAAATGAGATTTTCGCATCGGTGTCTGAAAGCATTATGACCTTGATTGCTTCTTCTAGCACTTCAAGAGAGGCCTGGCTTCAATTGACCCGTCTCTTTGCAAATTGCTCTCGTACGCGAGTTATGCAACTCAAGGATAATTTAACGTCCTTGCACCGTGGCTCCAAGAGTGTCACCGAATACTTGCAACAAGTCAAGTCCACTGCTGATGAGCTTGCACTCATTGACTCTCCTCTCACGAATGACAATCTCACCCTCTGCATACTTAATGGACTGGGATCTGAGTTTCGTGACATTGCTGGTCCTATCCGAACCCGCGAGAATTCCCTTACATTTGAAGAACTGCATGACCTTCTTGTAAGTCATGAAACTTATCTCAAAAGACTTGAGACACTGCAGCAGACAACCATTGCTACTGCAAACTATCATCAGAAGAAAACCTTTCAGTCCTTGAACAACAAAGGCAAGCCACAACGTACCAACAACTCTCGGCACAACCAGCGGGGCTTCCAGTCTCAAAACCATTCCCCCTCTTCACATAAGAATGTCGTGACTTGCCAATTCTGTTCTATGCCTGGTCACACCGCACGCCAGTGTCGAAAATTCTGGAACTCCTCCTCTCCTAATGCCAACTGTGCTTATACAAGCTCTTCCACAACCAAACCTTGGGTGGTCAACTCTGGTGCTTCTCACCACATTACTTCTTATTTGTCCAAGCTCTCTATTCATTCCGAGTACGATGGTACTGACGAGGTGATCATTGGGGATGGTTCAGGTTTGGCAATCTCTCATATTGGTACTGTAGATTTACAGCTTCCCACGCGTACTTTTACTCTCAATAACACTCTTCATGTCCCTGCAATTCATAAAAATTTGATTTCAGTGCATGAATTTACCAAGACTAATAATCTTGTTCTTGAGTTTCATCCATTTCATTTCCTTGTGAAGGATTCGACATCGGGGGTGACACTAATGCAAGGCAAATGTGACAATGGCATCTATTCCTTTCCAGCTTCATCGTGCAAGGATAATTCCTCACCAATGGCTTTCACCACTGAATGTGTTTCCTCTGATATTTGGCACAACCGTCTAGGTCATCCCTCTCGGAAACTTGTTCATCATTTAATAAAAATGTATTAGCTTCCATCCAATAAAAGTACTTCTCATTCACTCTGTACTTCATGCTCCATCAATAAAAGTCATAAACTTCCTTTTCATTCTTCTAGTATTTCCAGTTCTGCACCTCTTGAATATATGTTCACGGATGTTTGGGATCCAGCCCCCCCATACCTCACTTGAAGGTTACCAATATTATGCGCTCTTTGTTGATCACTATACTAAATATTGTTGGTTTTTTCCGTTGAAACTTAAATCTGAAGTTTCTGCCATTTTTCCTCAATTAAAAGCACTTCTTGAAAAGCAATTCTCTTTGCCCATTAAACATCTTTACTCGGATAATGGAGGCGAGTTTGTCACACTCAAAAGCTATCTCAGTCAACATGGTATTTGTCATCTCACTACTGCTCCACACACTCCCGAACAAAACGGAGTGGTCGAACGCCGTCACCGGCACATTGTGGAAACATGAATGACATTGCTATACCGTGCCAATCTCCCTCCATCATACTGGAGCCTTGCTTTTCAGACTGCGGTCTACTTAATCAACCGTATGCCAACTCCTCTGCACTCACTCAAGTCCCCTTTCGAAATCCTTTTCAGTGCCAGACCCAACTATCTCAAACTTAGGATTTTCGGATGCCAATGTTTTCCATGGCTCAAACCTTACTCCCCTCACAAGTTGAACTCCAAATCTCGACCCTGTATCTTTGTTGGATATTCCACTTCCCAGAGTGCATATAAATGTCTTGATCCAGCTACCAATCGTATTTTTATATCTCGGCATGTTCGGTTTGATGAAACCTGTTTTCCTCGTGGGAAATCACAGTCTTCATCTCCGTCTTCCCAACCGATACCCTCACCACCTCAACCTCTCATTCTCCCTACCTCATCACTGACACTCTCAGCTGGTAAAGTCCTCTCGGGTCCCTTACTCGATGCATCTGGTCCACAGGTGCCTTCACAACCTTGCGTTGATGTCCCCCCTGCATTACCTTCAGTTGCTACTGATTTCCCATCCACGAGTTCTCCTATTACAGAAACTGACCAGGTTGCTGAAACAAGGCCATCTCAGCCTTTGCGCATGGTGACTCGCTCTATGAACTACATTCACAAGCCCAAGCGTCTCTTTATGACCATGAAGCATCCCATGCCACCGTCTATTGAACCCACTAGTGTTCTTCAGGCACTCAAAGAGCCCCACTGGCATTAGGCCATGAGTGAGGAATTTACTGCACTCGTTCGTCATGGCACATGGAAGTTGGTTCCTCCCACTGCCAAACAGAATTTAGTTGGCTCCAAATAAGTGTTTCGTATTAAAAGGAAGCTTGACGGATCAGTTGATCGCTACAAAGCCAGGCTAGTTGCCAAGGGCTTTCATCAACGTCCCGAACTTGACTATACTGAGACCTTCTCTCCAGTAGTTAAGCCTGCAACTATTCGCATCATCTTGGCTATTGTTGTCATGAAAGGATGGCCTCTCAAACAGCTTAACGTTAACAACGCCTTCCTCCATGGTACACTTATTGAGAACGTGTTTATGGCTCAACCAACTGGCTTCGTTGATGCCTCACAGCCTTCTCATGTTTGTCATCTTCAGAAATATATTTACGGGTTAAAACAGGCCCCAAGGGCCTGGTATCGTGCCTTTCAAGATTGTCTTTGCAGCATTGGTTTTCTGAAGTCAGCATCTGACCCCTCTTTGTTCATCTACAGTCATCGGGACATCAAAGCATATTTTCTTGTCTATGTTGATGATTTAATTCTCACTGGCAATAACCCTATTTTTCTCTCTACTGTTGTTAACGAACTTGGCTCCCAGTTTTCACTCAAGGACCTCGGGCAGCTTCACTTCTTTCTAGGTATTGAAGTTCTCCCGACCACACAAGGACTCTTCCTCTCACAGCATAAATACGTGCGGGATCTTCTTCAGAAAATGCAAATGAAGGGTGCCAAAGATGTTACCACTCCCATTTCCACTTTAGGACGCCTTCAGTTACACGATGGCTCACGTTCCATTGACAGCACCATGTATCGCAGTGTCATTGGAGCACTCCAGTACCTCTCCCTAACGAGGCCCGACATCGCTTTCTCTGTGAATAAACTTGCCCAGTTCATGCATAGTCCAACTGAACTTCACTGGGTTGCTGTTAAAAAACTACTGTGCTACCTTAAAAACACCCTCTCTATCATGGGATTCACCTCAAAAGGTCCTCCACCTCTCAGCTCCTAGCCTACTCTGATGTCGATTGGGCAGGGAATCTTGATGACCGAACCTCTACATCGGCATACATCATTTTTCTTGTAGCAAATCCAATCTCGTGGAGCACCCGAAAACATAAAGTTGTTGCTCGCTCCTCCACCGAAGCTGAGTACAGGGCCCTTGCCAGTGCCACATCTGAACTTGCTTGGCTTCAATCCCTTTTCCGTGAGCTTGGTGTCCAGCTCTCCTCTCCTCCAAAGCTCCTTTGTGATAATATCGGTGCTACACAATTAAGCTTAAACCCAGTGCTTCACTCCCGAATGAAACACATTGCCATCGACTTGATTTGATTTGCTGTTTTAAAATCATTTCCGTTGGATCATTTTCGTGACTCAAGATGTGAGGATTGGACCTCATTTCTTTCCCTTCATTTTTTCTTTTTCCCCTTTTTCTTTTCTTTCTTTTCTTTTTCCCTGGTTTTCCCCCCCATCCCGCGCGACACACACACTCTCTCTCTCTCTCTCTCTCTTTCTCTCTTGCCGTGCACCCTTTCTTCACCCAGCCCGCCGCCATCGCGCCGCCGTGCCGACACCTCTCGGCCGACCAGCTCCCCCTCCCTCCGGCGACCTCACCCCCCAAATCCCAGCCCCTACCTCGCCGCCAGTAGCCCGCACGCACCCCACGAAGCCGCGGCATTCTTTGCCCCGTTGCGCCACCGTCGCGCCACCTCCGGCCACCATTTCTTCACTACTTCATCCCCGACCTTCTAGCAACCCAATGGACCCAACCCCAGCTCCGATCCGTCACCGGTGAAGCCCCACCAAGCCCATTTCTGATTTGTGCATCTTTGGCCTAAAACCACCCCTTGCGCCGCCACCCACGGCAAACCACCACCACCATTGGCTTCACCGACCTCTCTAGGCCCTACCCTATCAATTTTGGGTCTTAGTTTGTCCCCGTTGAAAAGTGGGTAGTTGAGACCCATGGCCACAGTGTATTTTACACTGTGTTGTTGCTGAGTCGCTACCTTTTGCAACTCCGTGATCCTCTAGAAATCACATTATAGCGCTGTAAGTATTTTCCTTAAAGAACTTTCGTGATTTAAATATATTTTTGCACTAACACATATTATCTGTGAATTGGTTTGTTTTGCCGGACTGAGTCCGAGGAGTTTCGGGGTCGGATGGATTGTGGACGGAGTTGTGTGTTTGTTTGCATTGTGAATTGTGGTTGTTGGTTGTTGGTTATGGCTTGTTCATGTACATCACATATTGCACGCATGATCATGTTTGTAAAGAAAACTGGGTTTTCGCATGATTGCATACATGTTCATGTGTTTATTGAAAATTGGATTCTCATGTGAGTAAAAGAAAAAGAGACTGTAGGGATAGTGGTAAGCAGGGATGGTGGTAGAGTCCCGCCTGCGATTCCCGCCTACGGTGCACGCGATAGGGATGGTGGTAAGCAGGGATGGTGGTTGTGTCCCGCTTGCGATTCCCGCCTACGGTGCACGCGGTAAGGATGGTGGTAAGCAGGGACAGTGGTAGAGTCCCGCCTGCGATTCCCGCCTACAGTGCTCTGTTAAGTATTCATTGTGTGTAAAGGAACTGTAGGGATGATGGTAAGCAGGGATGGTGGTAGAGTCCCGCCTGCGATTCCCGCCTACGGTGCACGCGATAGGGATGGTGGTAAGCAGGGATGGTGGTTGTGTCCCACCTGTGATTCCCGCCTACGGTGCACGCGGTAGGGATGGTGGTAAGCAGGGACGGTGGTAGAGTCCCGCCTGCGATTCCCGCCTACAGTGTCCGATAAATGGGTTGTTTGTGTGAATCATTTTCTGGGAAAATGACAAACTATATTTTTGAGCCAAAATGGGATTTTTGGCGTGTGTTGGAAATAATCATTTTTCTGGAAAAAAATAGTATTTTATGACTAAATGTATTTTGTCATATTGTTGGTTGCATTAATGTATTTTTATCCCGAGAGTTGTTTGGTTTATACTTACCTGTGGTACCATTTTATGGTATCGCAGATATTGATGCAGATAATGATGACGAGCCTTAGCTTGGCTCCGTTGGTGGAGTGATCTGAGATTGCTCCAGTTTAGCGAGTTATGTTTTATCAATTTATATATTGCCTTTGTAATATATTTGGAATGACTGTATAACTCTTTAAAGATAAATTGTGTTGAATATTTGTATTTAAAATTCTGGTACTTAGTTGACTATTATAATATCCGCTGCGAATTTTTATTGTGCACATTTGCATGTTGCACACACACTTGAGCACATTTCGTTGGGATGCGTGACCGTATTGTCATCATCCCGACGTCACGATTCCCGTTCTTTTGTACGTGGGAGTCGGGGCGTCACAGCCAAAGATGTTACCACTCCCATTTCCACTTCAGGACACCTTCAGTTACACGATGGCTCACGTTCCATTGACAGCACCATGTATCGCAGTGTCATTGGAGCACTCCAGTACCTCTCCCTAACGAGGCCCGACATCGCTTTCTCTATGAATAAACTTGCCCAGTTCATGCATAGTCCAACTGAACTTCACTGGGTTGCTGTTAAAAAACTACTGTGCTACCTCAAGAACACCCTCTATCATGGGATTCACCTCAAAAGGTCCTCCACCTCTCAGCTCCTAGCCTACTTTGATGCCGATTGGGCAGGGAATCTTGATGACCGAACCTCTACATCGGCGTACATCATTTTTCTTGTAGCAAATCCAATTTCGTGGAGCACCCGAAAACAGAAAGTTGTTGCTCGCTCCTCCACCGAAGCTGAGTACAGGGCCCTTGCCAGTGCCACATCTGAACTTGCTTGGCTTCAATCCCTTTTCCGTGAGCTTGGTGTCCAGCTCTCCTCTCCTCCAAAGCTCCTTTGTGATAATATCGGTGCTACACAATTAAGCTTAAACCCAGTGCTTCACTCCCGAATGAAACATATTGCCATCGACTTGCACTTTGTGAGGGACTATGTTTGTAAAGGGTTACTTCAGGTTGCACAAGTCTCTACCCATGATCAGCTAGCTGACTTACTGAACAAAGCTCTCTCTCGCCAGCGGTTTCAACTTCTGAGATCCAAGATTGGTGTCGCTGATGGGAGCACCATCTTGCGGGGGCGTAATAGATGATTACGATCATCACTCACATTTGATCTCAATCATGCAAGAATCTGGCAGCAAAATCAGCTCATCCTCCAAACATGGCAACCTGCAATCTCGTGTACAGCAATAAAGATAGCAGAGTCATTTTCGGTTTATTTGTAAATATTTGACAGCTATTACTTGCCTTATTTGTAAACCTTAGCAGTGTATAAATAGGTACACCTTTGTAATACATTTTGTGAGTAAATTAATAAAACACCAACGTGTTTCAGAATTCTCTATAGAACATTGCCATTGATGGAGTTGGATACTTGATCACCTTTTTATGACCTGATAGAGAATTCATGTACATATTCAACTTACCCTTTCCTTGGATAGGAGCTTGGATTCTAAGCTGGAAACAACAGACCTCAGCACACCATTCTCTCTCTCCAAAGCTGCAGTCTTTTCTTGTTGTGCTTTAGCTTCAAGGTTTTGGAACATGGAGTGCTACATATATAGGACATGGTTAAAGATCACGTCTTTCTTTATGTTCATGATTGTTGTGATCGAAATCAAACAGAGTTAAAGAACAAATAATATTAGGAACTGTTGGTCCCAAAATATACCTGGTTATAATTGTGCAGCAGAGGCTGAGTTGGTGAATTGGAAGGAGAGATTGGGTGATAGTGAAAAGGAGAAGGTAACATGGTATGCCTCACCCTTTGGCTGGCTGTGGATTGCCTGCTTCCCATTGGCTTTTACTGAACAATGAATACATGAAGTAATTATAAATACAATAATCACCACCCACAAAGTAGAGAAAATAACAAGCGTATTAATTATATAAAAACAAATTAACCACAGATTGAAGTAACCCAGGAAAGACTCTCTCTCTCTCTTGTGGGCACATAGGCCTCCCTCCTTCACCATTATATATTCAACAAGAAACCTCAATACCAAGAGTCATGTACAAATTAATAAATACATTATCAGCACATGACCTCACTCCATCAATAGGAAATTTCTTAGGACTTTGATCATGATCTTCATTTATGAATTGGACTACGTGGGCAAGTTCGTTATTATCTTCATAATAAATTGGTCACATCCTTTTCCGCAATAAATCAACCATCAACAAGAAAGGCCTTTATCATTGATCACTGAAGAAAATGGATGGGTACGTATTTCCTTAATCCCACATTAAACTCTCTCGATCGGGACCACTCTTTTCCATGCCAACTTCTGTTGAATAGAATTATAGATACACACTGAACTCTGAAGTGCGAAAACTCAATTTCTCTCCGTGTCCTTTATTCCAACAAAAATGTATTTATTTAAAAAAAATTCTTCTCAACAGTTATTATTTATTATTTTACATTTTATATTTTATAAAAAACATTCAATATTTTATAAAAAAAGAGTAATATTATATACTATACTCTTATTTTATTTTTATTTAATAAGATGTGATATATTTATCATTATTAAATGATAAAAAAATATATAATAAATAATTATTTAATAATAATAAATATACTATATCATATTAATAAAATAAAAATAAAATAATATTATGATATATAGAATTTTCTTTTAATCAAACAGCCGTTATGAAAGACATTCCCACTTCCTTGAATTTTTTAGGCTATGCTCTGATACAGCCCGTAACCACCATGAAAAACAAAACAAAAAAACAAATAAAAGGTTATTGTCGTCCTTTTACACTATCAAGAATGGTACGTACCACTCTTTTTAACCTACTGCACTGTTTCAAGGCTGTGAATCTCTAAAAAGTAATCAAAACTCAAATCCATGGCAGGCACCAAAAGTACACAGCTATTCAGAATTTAAAACCACTTTCACAACATTCTAGTGGGTATATAGTGAAAAAGATATAGATATAGTCTATATTCGACCGAGAAAAATCTGAAAATTCGATTCCGAATCGAATCTGATGGTTATGATTTTGTTTCGGTTTTGCTTTAGTTCCGACTCTAACTCCGACTTTAATATTATACGTATATTATAAAAAATATATTTTTTTTTTCTATACATTCATCATATATATTTTATATAACTAAAACTTATATAATTAGTTAAATTCAATAATAGTATGAGCTAATTGTTACAAAATAATATACTTATATTGCAATATAAATTGACTAATAATAGTTTAATATATGACATATGTAAACATCATACTAATGTAATAACTTGTAATACTAATGTATAAACACTAATCTATAAATTTATAATAACATGCAATACTATTATACTAATGTATAATACTATAAAGACAAACTTATAAATCTATAATAATATGTAATATTAATATGTAATAACTAAAGTATAATAACTAGAGTATAATAACATGTAATAGTAATGTATAATAACATGTAACACTAATGTATAATAACACTAGTATAATAACATATAATACTAAGTCTAGTATATTATTAAGTTAGAAATAAGTTAGAAAACATAAAAAAAATCATTAAAGAAATGTCTAATATAATATGTAATTAATCACTATAGTACAAGTCTATAGACTATAATAGGAATAAGTTAGACACTAGTAGTCTGGTATAGTACAAGTATAATGAGTTAATAACATGTAACACTATAGTATAATAATATGTAATTGTCAATAATCAATATTATACTACAAGCATAAATACTAACAATTGTATTTAAACCCTATAGTACAAGTCTATTTATAATAATGTACAATAACATTACATGTACTATTTATAGTCTAGTATGATACATGTAATATCAATGTATAATAACACTAGAATAATAATTCTATTTAAGTTTTTGACAATATAATACAAGTCAATTTAAATAGTAATTGTTATTAATGAATACTAACAATTAATAAGGTACAACTTAGAAGTTGGAATGACACTTGGAAGTTGGAATATTTAATTTATTTTAGTTTATTTGTTGGGAACATTTGTTGTTGGTGGGAACGTTTAGTTTGGTTGGCACAAAAAATTTGTTTTGTTGTTATTGGGTTCTTTTTTTTTTTTTTTTTTGTAGTAGTTGGAAGGAAATATTATTACAATGGATGATGGGTATGGATTATTTCAGATGTTAATGTTTTGTAGTAGTTGGAAGGAAATATTATCATGATGGATGATTTGAATGTGGATGATTTTGGGTGTGAATGATGGATATTATTTATTTTTAGATTGTAATTTTTTTTATGGCTAGAATGCATGCAATATATATTATGAATTATTAACTACTGAATTATTTATTTTTAGATTGTAATTTTGAAAAAATTGAATTTTGAAAACCCACACAAAAATTCTTTTTTTTAAAAGTATGCCAAATATGAAGTTAAAAAAAAATAAAAAAAAAATAAAAAAGAAACACAAAATCTGACTCCACTCTGACAAGTTGAAGTCAGAGTCGGAGTGGAAGATGAAAATCTCGGAGTCGGAGTTGAAGATCGGATTCAACTTCCAACAAAGTCAAAATTGGAGTCAGAGGTAAGGCATACCAACTCTAACTTGGTCAATGCTCAGCCCTAGATATAGAAGATATATTTTATATGCCCATTTCTCTTTCACTTAAATCCAATAAGAACTTGAGGAGGTCTTATTCTTCTTCTTACCGGAAACGGGGTTGTAATAGCATTGTCACACAGCTGCAAAAGTGTATGTACTTCCCCGTGCCTCCCTCACTGCCACCATGCATATGTAATTAGCAAACAACAAGACTACACAACATTTCACCTCCCGAGCTCGGTAAGCAAAGCTGATGAAAACACCATCATATACTATATAGCTGCTGCTCATATAATGGCCAGAAAACACATCCAAAAAATCTACCATCTCTGATGAAAACCCTTCTTCATATTCGGTGCCTTTGTTCAGTTCTCTACAATGAAATATCTCACGAGTAAAATGTTTTTAAAAGCTAATATGGCACGTGCCTGCCACATCAGCAGTGTGCCCCGGGGCTGTATATAGATTTATTGGGCACAATAACACAAACCAGCAGTTACCTTTCCCCTCTTATTTCTAGTGAAGTAAACACAATTATATCAACCAAATAACAAATAACAAATAATCAAGATCCTCTCTGACTATGAAGTATGAACCTTTGCACAGAAAAAAGCCACATCGACGGTAATAGGAAACAAGCTGTTCCAGTTATAGACTATCAACTCCATGTAGGCTTTGAAATTCTAGGTATCATCAACTTGTGAGTGAAAAACAAAACTTGGGAATGTGGTGGTGATGTCTCTGTCCAAGAAGAAATGGATCCATGTCAGTAACAGCCAACAAGAATTTGAGTTTAGGAACTAGTTCATGATTGAAGATGAAAACAGAGAAAAAAAACATGATTTTAAATTACAGAATAGCCAAAGCAAGTGACATTGCACTGTCTTTAATAGGTCATATTCCACATCTCTGGAGTCATTTAATATATCTCTAATCTCCAGAACGTTCCATCAATATAGCTCAAGATTAGTATCTAAAATATATTGAGGGGAAAATACCATGCAACTTATTTCAGCAGGAGACAACATATATCAATTTCCAACAGAAAATAATACTCATTTTATAATCTCAGTAGAGCTTCTACCATCCACTAATAAGTGATGCTCCAATCCTTGTATTTCAGGGAAACATATAGCAATAACAGATAACTCACTTGAGATATTGAAGAGTCATATTCTTCAAAAGGGATGAATGCCGCAAAACAAGGCTTCGCCACTCTTCCTTGTCTATCTTTCCATCATGTTTAGTATCAGCTTCCTCAAAGGTCTAAAATAACAAAAAAAAAAAAGAAAAAACATAACATATGGTGAGAGAATCATAATTGCAATACTTTTACATTCTCTAAGTTTCAAATGTTTATTGTACAGTCTTGAGCCATTTATTATTACTAGATTGACAAAATAAGGGCATAAAAGTTATATATGCACTGCAGGATTCTTAGATGATCAATCATTGTTCTGAAATTCAACTTCTTCTTAAACTCAGAGACTGAAGAGCACTAATATCAACCTCCTGCAGCTGTCCAATCCCGTTACTTTTTTTTTTTTTTTTCTTTTTCATTTCATAAGCAGGTGTTCAAATCCTTCTACCGGTGCCATTTAAAACTTGCCTGACAAACAGTACATCACTGCCGATTTCTGGATAATTTCTAAGTTAAATTGGGAGAACAACTTATTTACATTAGAGGGTTGCCCCATTGCATTTGAAGCATTTGAGCTTTCACTGTGAAATAAGTTCCCCTAATGGGTTTGTTATCTCATGCTTTAATGTTGTTTTTAAAGCATTTCCTGGTCAGACATACCCAGAACAAATCCACATTTGCCATGCGATTTTAGGAACACATAAAAATTATCTTATTCAGCAACTTTTCCTGAAAACTCTACAAGAAAATTGACCTATAATGCACCCGTTTGGGATTGTGACCCATTCTTCTGTATTAGGAAACAAGTAGCGTGCCTTTGGTTTACTTTAAATTGTTTTAGGATTGTACCATGTTTGACATGTTTAGTAGGATTGGCTTGAGTTCTAGGGTCTGTATGAAAAGAGTGAAACAGAATTGGTTTGTTGTACATTATACAGTGTACATAACTGTGATAGGAAAAATATATAAAACAGAGAGCACAAATTAGTGAAAACAGATGGACTGAATCAAGACAATTTATATATTTTTTATTGGTAAACAAGATTTTATTGATCATAAGAATAGGCAAGAGCCCAATGGATCAAGACAATAGTAAGAGAGTACCTTGTCAATGATACTTTCTATCACATCATCTGAAAGATTCATACCAGATTCAGCAAGTGTGGCCACTACCATTTGCTTCACCTATGCATTAAAATGTTCAGCAATCAATTTCCTTTGGATCCATGCATCGTTATTTTTTTTTAAGAGTAGCAACAAACTCAAGCTGAGGTCACGTATGAGATACAAAATGAAGTAAAAAGCAGTTTTAACAAAATCATGTGCCACATCCAAAATTTTAAGGTAAAAACAAGTAAAAGCACTGTTAACAAACTCATGTGCCACATCCAAGATTTTGAGGTAAAACCAATTTAGGAGCTCAAAACAGTGAAAGAAAAGGTTGTTAGTGGTCTTATCAGCATGATCCATGCAAAAGCAGCATGTATACTTCCACTATCATTGTGGTGGGGGACAACCTGCTATATCGACCTAGCTGGCCAGCTCCCCAATGACTCTGCTGCTGCAAGAGGTTTGCCCTCATTTTCTTTTTGGCATATGTGCTATCAAAGATTAGCATGTTAAGTCCTCAAAGTTCAAACTGTAAAGCATATGCTAATTCATTGCTCAAGAGGCTTCAGAATTTAGAATCTGCTGATACAGAGGCATCTGGTAAATATAGCAGGTCTTTAAAGGGTAATCTCCTCACTACCTTCTATGATGTATTTAATGTGAAGTGTGAGAATGTTCAAGAACTTGGAGCTTCTAATTTGGAAGCTCAAAGGTGCTTTATGAAATTAGATTTATTAACTTCCTTGGGTATTTTGGTCCATGGGTGCCTTTCTGGATTATAACTTTGGTCCTCCAAGACTGATGCTTCATGTATTTCCAGGATGCCCACTGTTTTGTTTTCTATTCATAAAGCTTTTCATTCATTCGAAAAGAAAAAATAAAAACAAAAACGAAAAATGAAAAAAAAAAAGGGGGTTTATATGATCAACAAATGCTGTAATGTCAGATTTTAGGTACTCCAATATCATCTCAAAGAAGAGTGGAATGGTGAAAATAGCCTTCTGCTAACAACATTTTAACCTTCCATGCTAATACCCCAGAGCAATAACATGTGCTTAACATCCTAATGAAAACAAATGCCACGAATACAAGTATAATTTTCCATTTCAAGAAAATAAAATAACAGAAAAGATAGTGATACACAATACAGGTTGCTTAAAATGGCTGTGCAATCGCATTGGGTAACTCAAAAAAGATCTACAATATCGGCAGTTAAGAACACCGAGTGCAAAGATTAATGGGTTCTATATAAATAGTTGAGCAAAGATTAATGGCTTCTACAAGGATAGTTGATAAGATATGATATATTCACTCCACAGAACTTAGGACAGTAATACCTCCTGTCTCTCGATGAACCCTTGCTGTTTGAGGTCATACAGTCGGAATGAAACTGCAATAATAAAAAAGTTAGGCAACCCTGTCCTCACCATACATTCATGTGAGTGTGTGTGTGTGTGTGTGTGTGTGTGTGTGTGTACGCTTGTGTAGCCATCACCATGTGATTAGCAGAGTCTAAGGGCTCTAGCACCATGGAGAAAAAAGCAAATACAGAAGAACCAAGCTGTTACCATAGACAACTAGTCTCTCATCCTATTCAAACCCCCAATAAAATGGTGAAGGTATAAAGTAAGAATCATGGACAAGCTACAGCTCCCTTCTCTACTAGATTAAGGCACCTGGATGGATTCTTTAATTTCTAAATATGAGGTGATACTTACACTCGATCTTTTCATCAATTGGAGCATTGGGGTGAAAGACCGAGAGAGCACGTGCAAACTCTTCGAAGTCTAATATCCCATTGTGCTTTGTATCAAACAAGTCGAATACCTATAAATTTGGAAAACAGATGGTTATAATTAGCACATGTACTCTCACTCATGAACATGCATGTGTGCGTGTGTGTGCTCATGGACTTCAAGGTAATTACCGAAATTCATTTAAGCTTAAACCAGTCAGCTAACAAACACAATATAAGAACAAATTAAGCACATGTACAAATCTCATGGCATAACATAGGCTCAAAGCCAGTGAACCTAGGCTAGGTATTTTAACCATATTATCATGTCAGCAGATCTATGGTGACAAAGAAAGGAACTTAAAAGTTATTTCATTTCTACCAAGTGAAGAATGTGTAGAATGCTATCTTAAAGGGGTAAAGACACGTCAAACCAGACCAACAAAAAACTGAAGATAACATATAAAGGAGTACCCGATCAGCGAATAAGCTCTCCTTTTTGTTTGTCTTGAACAATGCTAGTTGAAATTCTTCCTGAAACATGATATGCACAATGTAAATACAAGTGTGAGATAAGTCACGAAAAACTGTGCATCAAATCTCCATGAAATTATTTTTCCTATTCAATAGGAGAGTAAAATAATTACATAGAAATGGAAGAAAATCCAAGTCACTTTCAGATTGGAAGTGCAAGCAATTATGTTAACCTAAAATATGATACCATGATGATTTGTGGTAGAATCTAGTACCTTATGGATCAGCCCGTCGTCTATCACAGCACTGCTAATCTTCTTAAACAGTTCATAAAGCGCTTCTATCTCACTTACACTAACTGCATTTGAAGAAAAATAAAATATCTCAACATGCTTCAGATGTTTATACTAATACATGAAGTGTAAAGATAATTAACAAGAACAGATCAAATATTGGAAAATCAATCCCATGGGGTTGGCTCAAGTGGTAAGGTTTTTGGTGTTGATGTTATGCTCCCTTCAAGTCTAAGGTCCAAACCACTGGGTGCAAACAATTTCTTGGGGCAATCAGACTAGAGGAATTTCTCATTGAATTACCCTAGGTGCACTTGTGGGAAACTCCTTGCCCAAGGGCCTATGCACTGCCGAGATTAATTGGGACATTGTCCCCAACACCAGGTGCAAATAAAGAAAATATGATAAAAAAATATTGGAAAATCCACTAAGACGATGTCAATAACCACTCTGGATATCAGATAGTACCCACATCATGAGGACCTCTACATGCCTCCGGGCTTTTGCCACAGCACTTCAAAGAGAGAGAAGCAAACTACCTCATTTTTCTAGTTTTAGATGTCCCATTGACAAAGGGAAAAAGAACTTCGTCAGCTAGATACCTATTTAAGAGACCTTAGATGACATCCTTTTCGTGATCAGTTTAGGATTTGGAAGACACAACTGGCTGTTCAATTAACAATATAACTGAAAGGGGCAACAACCCGACGACTCTTCTATCACTTGATGTTCCAAGACATGCTTCCTGACATCTAGAACCGGAAAGTTCAACAAAGAAGGCAACATACAGACTGTCTCTCTAGCAAGAGCTTCTGGATCTTGAAGACCTTTGGGTTGATTATATAAATCGGTGTCACAGCAATTTATAAAAGCAGCACACAAATGCTTTAATCCGTCTAGGCACTGCACCATGATCTTTTCCAGAACTCAAAATGCTCCATACCTGTGCACAAAGAAAAACTACTTCTTGAAAACGTAACACACCTAACACAAGCCCGCATGCTAAAGTTTTATTCAAAAGGAGCAATCTTTTAATTCTCCAGCTGACCCAGGGCCTAGATAGAATGTGGTCAAGCAAACAAAGTGCAGTTAGAAAAAAATAATGAACTTTCTAGAATGCTGGTTATTTATGACAGATTAACATGTTATCACCCAACCAATGTTGATGAAAGTGACCAAAAAAAAAAAAAAAGCAAGCATTATCAATAAATATAATTTCAATTAGCAGATGTTTGAAATATATTCCATGTTGTTCTGTTTCTGATAAACTTCAATTTTGATTGTCGGAAATAACAATTTTGCTCTCAGTCACGAATCTACATGAGATATGAGGATTAGAATCTCATTTCTTATTCATTTTCCATCATTTTTTAGTCCAAGATTACTTAAGTTCATCTAAACAAAGTTAAACGAAATTTTCTAAGATAAAAACTAGTACAAACAATTACAGAAAAAAATTATTTTAAAACTTCCAAGTTTGACGGTTTTGTAATAAATCTATCATTTTGTCTACTTTTATAAAAAAATCTCTTTCACATCAGGCATCCAGCAATATATGAGCACATCGAATAAGCTAACCATAACATTGATCACATTATGATGAAAATAACTGCAACCTTCCTTTTTCTTTCTAAGTGGATCAACAGATGACATAGCATGCTTGTCAAGACATTATACCAGTCATAAAAAAATTATGTGAAAGCAGTTACTCTCGGAATAACTTTAGGAAAGCTCAAAGCTCCAGTTCAACACCTTTAGGTACACAGGATTGAAGCAGACCGATAATGTGGTGCATGAAAATAAAAATACGCAGGCAATCTTAATGACTGTCTAAAGAACATTGTGAATCATTGGCATGCTGAACTGCTAACATATATAAAATGACTACTTTGAAGTCCAAATTTTTTACAAAAGAATTCAATCACATTTTGTCATCATAAATACTATAATACTTAAATATATAAGAGAATAAAATATCAGAACCTCCCAATTTATTTGAACCTCAGATTTTTATAAGAAACCAAAACCTTTTTTTTATAACTTTTCTCCTTTAATTCTGTCTTCTTGTCAAAAAATAAAGCAGAAGTTTGTAAAATCGAATGTGTACGGTGAAAGATAAAGCAAAACAAAGCGAAACAAAGCAGAACAATCTATCCTCTTTTGTCACCATACATATCTTAATAGGAAGAGAACATCAGAATCAGAACAACTCTTAACTCCTCCTATAGTTAGAAGAGCCCAACAATTCTGTTTTTTTTTTTTTCTTCTTCTTTTTTGCACCATCTTCTCAGCAACAACAAATCATAAATGCAAAATGGAAACCACCAATACAGAAACTATCAAGTGTAAACAATAGATTCAACATAAATAAATAAAAAACATCAGAAACTCTACTTTCTTTCACTCCTCCCTCTTCTCAGAAACAAAGCAAGCACATGTGCAATACGATAAAGGCCACATACAATTGATAGAACAAAGAATCAACAACTAGTTTCACAATGGAAAAATATCTAATCCTTTTGTCACCACATAAATTGAAAAAAGAAAATAGACTCGATCTTACACCATTCATTCTGTGGACTTCAGTAAGAACTTTTAACTCTTTCCTTTTACTGCCACCTTGACAGTAATGAAATCATAATGAAACACGATAAATGCCAGTATGTTATAATAATTAAGCAGAATTATGTAATGGCGTCAACAATTGGATTGATATTACATTTGAAAGCATGACAACAGAAAACAATATGCTGCTTTGTAGCATGCAAATAAATAAAAAGAAGCATTGGGATCTTACTTCATTCATGCTCTGAACATGACAACTACCAAATATTCCTTTCCATTGTTCCATCCTCCAGGCTACAAACAAAGCATATGCTATACTAAAAAGCAGACACATGTATATGGAGAACATTTTTATTGCAAGAAAATGACAATTACAAACAGCTACAGCCAAACCCCTTAGAACACAGTACAGCAGCAGCGCATGAAACTATATGCGCATGCATGTAATCGGCAGCAGGCCAACCATTAATTTCTACAATTATCTAATTTTGTCCACTCTCAATGGTTCGCTGTGATTGTCCATGCCAAAGAACTTTTAGGCTTATACACTGAATGCTTACAACTAATTCAATCTCAAGCGCTTTTATTATTAGAATACAAAACTTATCAAAAAAATTATTAGAATACAAAAGTTTGTTAAACCAGGGGCATCTTTTCGGGATTCATCTGCATTATTACCCCAAGTTCTTAGATACCATTACAAAAAAAAGATGAAGAAACAGATGCCAACTGCAAATTACTAAAAACCGAAACTTAACCTGACACAATTTGCCTTGAAATCAACCTCACGTTGAACTTAGTCAGTAATAAACAGATATCAGACCCAAACGAACCGGAATGCTTCAGTATCAGCGTCAATTTTTTATAATTACATAGTCAACATCATAGTCAATTATGGCAATGCAAGAAACAGAAACATTAGAGAGCCGATTTAAAAAACCTAAAGTTACCGGTCTAGGAACTCCAATGCCACCATTGAAAACCAAAATTGCGACATAATACACGGAAAAATAAGACTCCATAACGGATCAAACAGAAACCACCAAAAAAGATTTGAACTTTTTCATTCAAATCATTTCACACACAAAGGGCAGTATCGATGAATAATAATATAATTAACAGAGAAAGAAGTGCAGAGCTGGATATAAAGGGCAAAAGCGGTTTACCTTTTCAGGAAAACCAAGACGGGGAAAGAAGAGAGAGCCACCAACGCGAGGAGGAGGACGAGTCAGTCATGTCTAACCAATAATTTCTATTCCTTCTCTTCTTTGTTCAAACAACGAAAATAAAAAGCCTCACCAGAATCGTCGTGGTGGGGTTTTAATAAGCAGGTTCATGATTGCGATTGACAAAAGAGAATCTGGGTTCTTTTTTCCCTCGGAAAAATCTTGGATTTTTAAGCTGCTGCATTAAGCTATGTATATTTGGAAGGCAAAAGTGGGAAACCCCAACCCCATTTCGGGAAGAAGCGTTTTTGTTTCCAAACACGTGGCTCTTTATGGTGGTCCAGTGATCACGTGGAGTTGAGACCATTGGAGTTAGGTGGTCCTGAGACTGTGATTCACGATGCCTACATCTGCAGAAAGTCCAGGTTGTCCCGTCCATTCAGGAAGTTCATCAGCGATTCAAGCTTTTCATTAGTCAACCTAGGCGGAAGTGTTTCAATCAGTTGGTCTACGTCATATTCTCAAAGAAAAATGTCTGCAGTGGGTAAAGATCTCCTCTATTGCTATGCACGTTAGGGGGAGTCGATGTGCACTTGACTTCAGGCTACTTTGGGGATTTGGGTATGTCATCGGTGTGAAAAGGTCCCAACTTTTTTTTTTCTTGGATTGTTTGGAAACTGAATTAGTCTCTTTGGCTGCAGTGATATGCAGCATCTGATACATTGCCTTATAACAGCACGTTCCCAACTAGTTAACAGCTTTCTCAGGGCACAATTTATGCAAGAGAAGTGCCATATACCATCAATTGTAGTGGTGCACACAATGCACACATTACAATTCATTAATTTCTTCTCTCCAGATAGATGGCTGGAATGATGCCACATAAGGTGTGCAAAGTGACTGCTCCCAAACAATGGCTTCTTCCAAGATTATTTCTTTATGCAAATGGCTTATAAACAGTTTAAAAGAAAAACATTTTGATAACAGAATAAAGGCCAATTACAGTAAGATGAATCAGAAACAGGATGGTCTCTATTTACTATCTGTCTCTACCTTTGTCACGGCTATGGTCCGATCTGCTTCCCTTTGGTATGATCTTTTTAGGATCCAACTTGCTCCTAGACGTTACTTCTTCTCTAATCTCCTTCCCCTTCTCCGACTCCACTTTCTCAATTTCTCCAATGGTCAACTTTCTTTCCAATGCTAGGGATAATTTCCCATCTGATCTCTTCATTTTGAGTTGATCTTTTTCAGTAATTCCAGAAATGGTGGTCCTTCCTGTGCCTTCCCTTCTACTAAACTTTTCATCTGGACCTAGTTTTAGCTTACCCTCATTGTCTACTGTAGTTGGTGTCTGCTTTCCTCTAGGACTCAGCTCCGAGGGCAGTAGCTTGTAACTAGTTTCCTTGGAACCTCTCTCTTGCTCAAAAAAGAGGACTTGCACCACAGTTCTCAATGGTAGCCGTTCGTTTTTCACAGCGTGGGCACGTACCTCTGGAGACAATTTTTGGCAGTCTAGACTCCGGCAGAGGCGCTTTTTGTCCGCTTTACTCAGATCTGCATGCTCCTATTAACAATTTGAGACACATTGTACATGTGTGGAAGAATGAAATTAGTGATTAAAGTAATGCTGCAGTTGCTTGCAGCTAATATCAAATTCAAATGCTTTCAGCTAGAAAACAAAACAAGAGTCATATTGCCCTGCATCTTACAGCATTAGGACTTTAATAATTTGAAAGCACATTGCAAGTTGCTTTAATCAATCCTTCAACCAGCTTATATTTTGAATGATACCTTTAGATAAATGTTGATTGCCTTGTAAAGATCATCATGTTCTGGCCGGGCAATATCTGGTAATGCCTCAGCAAGAGATACTATTTTAGATACTGGCATGTTGACATCCTTTGCAACCACTTGAAGATAAGAATCAACGAGCTTTCCAACCTTCCTCATGGATCCCAAAAACTGGCCGCTTTCTGCCGCTGTAGGGGACTGTCTTCTCCATAGCACCACTAAGCTTTCTAATACTGCCACAACTAAGTCAACATCGTAAGAGTACTCCTCAGAGGTCATGTGTAAGGGAAATAGCATGTCACTCACTGTTGCCTCCTCAAATTGCAGGCTAGATCTCCTTGTGAGTTCTGTCTTTATCACTGGAGAGGCTCCTACATAATGCGCTATGCTAAGAAGCCTTAGCAAAAATCCAACTGAAACCGATCCTCGATCCCCAGGAATCATGTTCACTATACTTTCAAGAACTCGCCCATATTTGTCCATGAGTTCTTCAGTTTGAGACACTGAATTCCCAAGAGGATTATTTTTTGTAGTATCCGGTAACCAACGACAGGCATAAACATGCAAGGCTTCACCAATTAGCTGTGGTGGCAGGATATATGTCGATCTGATGGCAAGGATCATACAGCGGAACAGGTCTATGTCAAGCTCAGATATATCCTCCGTCCACCAATCCCTCGGGACAGAATGTTGGTGTTTCTTTGAGTAACCTGGTCTAGTATAAGTGTAGGACCATGTCACCTGCAGAGAGTTATTTAAACAAAGAGCTATATCTAAAGAACATAATCTTAAATTCCCATCATCTTAGAATAATGTCACTCTGTTGAATATAAGCAAAATTTCACCTTTGCTGGGGGTGTGAGGACCTTCTCAACAATGGAATCGATGCAGTTTCTGGTGATTCCATAGGTCTCAGACCACTCAGGTAGATTGGATGTGCTCTGGAGTGTGACAATGGAATCCTTCCAACCTTCTAAAATGCATGACGTGAAGAAAGCCTCAAGTTTGAGAACCAAGTTTCCCTTCTCTACGGTTTCATTCATTCCAAGGAATTTAGCAGCACAGAGTGCTGGTACAAAGTTGTGAGCACTGACATTAATCGTAATCCCATAGCAAAACTTAGCACACAGTTCAAAAGCATCTTCCCCTCCAGGAAGATCATGAAGCTCGACAGTAACGTTGTTGGAATCGCCAGCCTCTGAGCAGAGGCGTTGTAAGAGGCCACACTTTGGAAGAAGTGGAAACTGCAGCTAAGACCAGCACAATTAACAAGGATCTGATTAAGAGACACTAATAGAAAAGAAACATAACCCTGTAAGCACAAGATTCTGCATATTTCAGGATTTGCTTATGCATGGTTTTTTCTGTTGAAAAATAATCTCACGTTGCCTGTAAATAAGGTCGAATCGGTTTTATAAGATGAGTTAGGCCTATGAATTTCTTCATGGTATCAGAACCTACCACAAGACGAATAGGAACCCACACTACTTATTCAGTGACAAGGACGGGGAAAAATACTGACCTGCATGTGAGGAAGGATGTTGAGGAATAATCATGCATTACTTGTGGACAAGGTTTTGGGCATGTTTATAAGGAATAAACAATTATTTTTTGCAAAACCGGTTTTATGAGATGAGTTAGGTCCATGAATTTCTTTCATTTTCAAGATCCGGTTAATTTCCCTACTTTACATCATTTTCACACGCTCTCTTTCTTGATTAATTTTCTGCATGTGTTCATAATATATGATATGAAACATCTACTTATTTTTGCATCTTGATCAAAGACTCGAGTACTGATCAGTAGTCTTGAGTGGGAAACAGACAGAAAGTCATTCATGGAACAAAATGAAAGTTCCATCCCTAAAGATTTAAAACAAAAAACCAAACAAAAATTGCATCGCTAAAGAACAGAAATGCATGCAATGATCATATATTCCATATCAGTTCATACCTTATGGAGAAGATAAACGATATCATTAATTTGTATGACAATATCGCTAGGTAAGTCTGAAATCACCGTCCTATATATGTAGAACACAAACTCCATCAGTATAAGCCCTCAAATACAACACATGATTATTTCTGACCAAATAATACAAGTTGATGATAGCTGACGATGATACATAAGTATGTATGTGTGTGTATATATATATATATATATATATACCTGGTGGCTGCTTCTGTGTGAAAGGTGTCCGGCCTCGTACCAATTTTCATGAACTTCATTTTTATATATATGATGGTTCTTTCTTTCTTTCTTATGCAAAGATCTTGATCAGTCCTTCATATGCAAAATTGGAACGTGTCCTTTCCAGATGATTTCGAAATGAAATTATCCAAAAATCTAAAAAATGGTCATATTTCATGATGAAGAAAAAATTAGAGTCAAAGAAAGTACATTGGCATGCAATTAATGCATGCACAAAATTAGGTGCGTGGACAATTAAAAGATTCACAAAATAAATAATCAAAGCATGCAGTGATATCATAATATCAGAGAATTATCAACTTCTTTGGAAAGAGAAACATAATATTAATTAATGAAAGCTAAATTAAATGATATGGAGAAAAAATAAAAACAAGAGAGTAAATATCTATAAGCTAAAACTAAAACCTCGCGAGGTGATCAAAGTCGTAGTATCTAGAGTCCTAGTAAAACAAAATTACAAAGTTCTATATATATATATATATAGATAATATGGAATATATTAATTCAAAACTAAAAATAAAAATCAATTGGAAAAGAGGGAATATTAGAAAATGTTTAATTAGAAGTACGAACTTGCGGCCAATAAATATATATGGATTTTGACTAAAGGGTCATGATCTAGTACCTGCAAAAGCTGATCAGTGAAATATGCTCGAATGAATTGAGTCGAACATCGTTTGCCTCACAGATTTGGCAAATCAAACTAAATAACGCAACAAAATTTGAGGAAAATAAAATAAAATAAATGGGAAGAGAAAATCGAATGGAAATATGTAGAAGGGAAAATAGAGAACATGAAAAGACTGGTTGGGTTTCATTGTTCTCGAGGATATGCAGAATTTCGAAGTATATATTATGCAGGACTTGGAAATTCACTAGCAGATTCTGAATATTGGGACCGGAGGACTGAATATCGAGGAGTCCTTAACCTCACCTCGCATCCAACAAATTAAGGCCTGTTAACCGACCTCATGATTTTCAGCATGCAAACCCCGGCCCCAGCAAGCTTCCTTTCGATTTATAGATCAAGGAATTGTTTCATCTAGAAATAAGAAGAAAACAACACCAAACCAAACTTGAATATCTTCTTTTTACTGCGATATCATATGCGCTGGAACAGATGATGTTAGAGGAGACACAAAAAAAGAGGCAGTAAACCATGCAAGCCTGTTTCTGCTGATCTTTAGAAGTTACTTTAAAGTCAATCAATTATGTGGTTGAAGTTCAACTACTACGTATACATTAGACTCAGGATGTTTTCAGCCTTTTGTGCCAATTCCCGACACATGTAAGATGAAACTGAACACCCTGATCAGCATTCAGTAGTTTATATAGATGACATAATTTTAACGCCAACCACATACAATAATTCATGTTTTGCATGCCCGGAAACAAATTCATGTAAGAGTCCGCCAGATCACTAGCTGTACTCCGTCTCTTTTACCTGTTAACACATCATCATTAATCATCTTTTAAGCCGCGTGGTTGTCAACAATTCAGGGGCTCTTAAAATTTATGTATATAACATGATTTAATAATGTTCGAAATGTTTATAAAAATATTATATATAAATATTATACAACCCAGTTCATATATATCTACGTCTCTTGATCTGGCGCTATAGTTCTCAAAAGTCGATAGGATTTTACTCCAGCAAACGGTACTCAAGATCATATGATAGGAAAATAATTAGATGAACTTAATTTGATTATATAAATATGAAGTCTTAATTAAAAGATATCAAGCACGTAGCAAGAGCAACTAATTATACAAGGCTTCTTTTGCTGACGTGGGAGGGCGATTTTTTGCTCTGATAGGGTTGAAGGGTGTGTGTGGTATGGGTGCCGCCGAGGTCCTCCATGGTCCCTCGGCGTCTATGGGAAGACACAGGTCATTTGCTGATATGGTGAATCAAACACCTCAGCCGATTCCAAAGGTTGAGATCCCGTTGAGACCTTTGAAAGCTTTTGATGGTGTGTCGTATGTGTCATTTTCAAAGCAGGAGATAGAACGGTCTGCACAATCGTTTAAGTTCTCTCTTGTGATGAAATTTCTGAGATAGAGGCCATCACTTGATGTTATTAGAGCCTTCATTCGAAATCGATGGGGATTGGACTCACAGCCAGTGGTGTCTGTAATGTTAAAGGTTAGGTATGTCTTTGTCCGTTTTTCCAATGAATCCAACTTTATTAAAGCTTTCTCAAGAGAAACTTGTGATGTAGAAGGAATAGCTTATCGTATATTTCAATGGTACCCTGAGTTTGATGAAGATAAGGAGCCCTCATTGGTTTCGGTTTGGATTAATTTACCGGGCCTTCTGCCGAACTATTATCATGAATCGTTCCTTCAAAATATAACGATGATGCTGGGTCAGTATCTTCATATCCAGTAATAAAGTTGAAGAAGCTCAAGAATGCTTTATGTGGCTGGAATAAAGAGGTCTTTGGGTCCACAGATTTAAATATCAGGCAGTTGGAGGATAGAATGATGAAACTAGAGGAAAAATGCAAGAGGGCTATAATGAGGAGGATGAGCAGGACTTTTTGGTAGCAAAACTAGAATTGGACATTTGGCTAGGACATAAAGAAATGAGACTTTAGCAACAAGCCAAACAATCTTGGCTTGAAAAAGGTGAAGCTTCTGCCAGTTTTTTTGGGGCTTTTAATTCAAGGGCCAAAAGGTAGGTTCATGAAATGAGGCTACAAGATGGTAGCTGGCTGAGGTCCTCGGAAGAGATCCATGATGGGGCAGTGCAGCATTTTAGCCAATTTTTGGCTCATAAACAGGTAGGGACAATTTTGGATTTATCAAAGCTAATACAATCAGTTATTACGAAGGAAGATAATGAGAGATTGTGTCAGCTCCCTTCAATCCAAAATGTCAAAGATGCAGTGTTTTACATCCCAGTTGACAGCAGTCCAAGGCCTGATGGGTTTGGGTTTGGGTCTGGGTTTTTCCAAGCTTGTTGCATGGCATATAGTTTGCAATGATGTGGTAGGTGCAGTGCAGGAATTTTTCTTAGGGGCTGACCTTGCCATGAATTTTGTAGCATCCTTTTTTACTCTTATCCCGAAAGTAAAGGCCCCATCAAGCTTCGACAAGTTTAGGCCGATTAGCTTATGCTCGATTTTTTATAAAATTTGCTCTAAAATTTTGATGAGTCGGTTGGCTCTAATGCTTCCTCGTATCATATCTCCGAAACAAGGAGCTTTTATCCCATACTGAAGCATCTTTGATAACATAAGTGAGCTGGTCCATAGTATCAATAAACCCGTTCGAGGTGGTAATATCATCATTGAGCTAGATATGGCGAAAGCATATGACAGTGTAGATTGGGATTTCCTTTTACATGTTTTGGCTCAATTTGGCTTTTCTACTCAGGTGTGTGGTTTGTTCAGGCAGTGTATTTCCAACCCTTGATTCTCTGTTGTCATGAATGGGGTTACTAAGTTCTTCAAAAGTGGGCGAGGATTGAGGCAAGGTGATCCAGTTTCTCCTTATTTGTTTATCATTGTTGAAGAAATCCTTTCAAGAATACTTAAGGCGAAAGTTGAAGAAAAGAAAATTTGGGCCTTTTTGCAACCCAAAGGCACACCATTAATATCGCATATGTTATATGTCAATGACATAGTTGTGTTTGCAAATGGGAGCCAAAAATCTGTAAGAGCCATAATGGATACATTGTCCACCTATGAGGAGTGGTCAGGACAAAAGGTCAGTAAAAATAAATCCTCTATAACCTTCTCCAAACATATCACTAGTGCTTGACGAAGATCTCTTCTAAGAATTACTGCATGGATTTGTGGAAGGTGTGATGCCATTCAAATATTTGGAATTGCCAATAATCTCTGGGAGAATGAAAGTAGTATATTTAGAGGAACTTGTTGGAAAAATAAAGGCACGGATGGAAGGGTGGAAAAATAAACTATTACCAAAAAGGGCTCGTATGCTTCTCTTAAAACATGTTCTAATGAGTTTTTCCATATATCTACTATCTATTGTGTTTGTTCCTGATTCGGTGTTGAAAAGTATCAATAGATGCTTGAGCAATTTTTTCTTGGATGTGCATGAAGGAAAGCCAAAAAATCATTGAAAATTATGGGATAAATTATGTTTACCAATGGAAGAAGGTGGAATAGACTTTAGAAACTTTAAAGATATTCAAAAGTCTCTCTTCATGAAATGTGCGTGGAAGATTATATATACAAGGCTTTTTCAGAAATGGCTTTCTCAGGATATGCCTACTAAGCACACACATATATTGGGAAGGGAATACACCGTGATTGGGAGGAAGGGGTTGCACTCAGCAATGGCTTTCTCAGGATATGCCTACTAAGCTCAAAGGAATGTTACGTATGGACAAGCTAGTTTTCCATGTATTAGGCTTGTTTAGTATGAGCAAGGTTGTATTTTGTCCTTGTCTTTTTGGATTTTTTTGTTTATCTTTATCTTTTATTGTGAATGGTTTTTCTCTACTATAAATAAGACAGATTAAAAATATGAAGGTGTCGTCCTCGCTTATAAGGAGGAAGAAGAAGGAGGAGGAGAAGAAGGAAAAAAATAATAATAATAAAAATAAAAAGCCCGTAGCAAGAGCTAGCTTGATGATTGTTGCTGCTTTTTATAGTCACATGATCATGCGCCAGTACTACCAGACGCGGTACTGCATCTTTTAATATACTACAAGTTCTTCAGATATCAGAATATAATTAATTCGAAAAAGGAGGGGAGAGAGAGAGAGAAGCTTAGAAAAGAAATTAAAGGGAACAAAATCCTCTTTAAAGTGTCAGCAATGTATAACAGTGGACTCATTTATACAACCTTAGCCTTTTTCCCTAGGAAATTATTTCGGTCAAAACAAACTTTTCTTTAATTATCTTTTATGTTAATTTGTTAAAAAAAAAAAAAAAAAACAATGAACAACATGGAACAAGATCATGCTTTTTCTTTCACAAGTAACCTAGCTAGACATATTAATATTAAAAAGCATAACCATGATGTTATTTGAACTCGATCCGAGGCATCAATTCGTTTTATGTTGGCAAAATAATTTCGATTTTCACCAAAAATCTAAGATAAAAAGGGTTCAAATACCCAATTATATATATTTGATTCAATATATATATATATATATATATATATATATATATAGTTTGCATGTACCTACATATATAATCCGAGGTGCTCGAAATGATGTTTAATGGCTTGGCCATTGAACTTTTTAGCCATGCAGATTCCCGCATGACTTCTATAATATTCATGACTTCATGAACTGTCATTAGCAGATAAAAATCCAAGTTGCCATAAACTCTGAGAAATCTGATCTGGCACGTCTCTCGTCACAATATATATCTTCTAAGTTAGGAATTAGTAATATTAGCACGCAGTTAGCTAGAGATATGATTGGGTTAGCTAGATGGAATGATGAGTCTAGCTAGGTTGGTCTACACTATATTATAAGCATATATGATATGATTTGATGTTAAGTACTCCTAGCTAATTGAATGCATTTATGTTTGGTACCCATTAATGCACCTTAGTTGTACTCTATGGTCTCTTAACCATTCCAGTACTTCCCTAGGAGAAATGAGAAGGGTACTGTAGCAGAACTGGAGTTGATCAATCCCTAATCAAGGTTGTATGCCCCTAAAACATCGCTTAGAAAAATATATTTTGATTTGTTTGGCATCTAAGTATACTTATAGATACTGTTCTCAGACAAGAAAGAGCGCCCATACTTCTAGTTTCGCAGGGAAAAAATGGAAAAAATAAAAGAAAAAGAAACTTTCCCCAAGTCATCAATAGGAGAAGAGAAAAGGAAAAAAAAAACAAAAGAAGAATCTTCTATTGCTCTATAGTTCCGAAGGAGTAATGGGATGTTGGTCCAGGCGCATTTATCACCACTCGGTTGAAATCTAACCTAGCTTGGTCTCTGCTTTCGCAGACAAATGGTGGCAAAGAAAGAACCACAGTGCTAATGTGGCACAGCACCCAATACTTCTTTTATCAGATTGAGAAAAGCCCTCCAAGTTTTTTCTTCTAAGCAGGAAAATAATGGCAGACTCTTCCCCAAGTCCCAAGCTACCTTTTTCAAAAGGCAGCTTTAACAGATCCCAACATCATCAAACATGAACGATCAGAAAATGTATTGCAAGCTTCTGTCAGTACTCTAGCGCGATCGCTTGCATACATGCATTATCAGATTGGCCTTCAAAGCTGGATGATTGGATGCCACTCGCTATGGCCTTTAGCCACTTATGTTAACACTCTTTTTGACATTGATAAAGAACTTTCTTTTAAGCCCCCATCCCCCCAAAGGCTTTAAGGGTTTATTTCTTTCTTTTTGTCCATATTCTTTTGGAATTTTTTATTTAACGCCTACAGTATAGTCCCTTTTTCTACTCGTTTTATCTGCTAGCAAAGTATAGCAGAATCTTCACGATCTGTAATCTGTATACTTGAGTGAAAAGGCACCTTGAGCTTTTGGGTTGGGTTTTAGAGTGGGAGACAGCAATCACCAAAAGATTTCTATTAATCAATATTATCACCACTAAATTATCCCTCTACACCACCAGAGTTAGCCCAGCAGTGCGACGACTGAACGAATACTGGAAAATACATTGGAAATTCAGACCACCCGGGTGGGAGGGAGATCACGGGAAGAGAGACGTACCACATATATCTGACTGATGTTGTCTGCTTCCAAGAAAGCATCACGGTTTAATCTACAATTGAAAAGCTCCAAATTTAGCCTTTGAACTCCAACTGACGGCACAAAGTAGAGAGGGCAGGTGAAGTTGAGAGACCACAGATTTCTGATTCAAGCCAGCAACATGGGGGCCTAAAGTCAGGAACAAACCCATAAATGCATCGGCATACATGAACATGAGATGCATATATGCGGACGTCCAATGGATTTCATGCATATAATCCTCAGAGAGAGAGAGAGAGAGAGAGAGGGAGGGAGGGAGGGAGGGAGGGAGAGAGGGCTATGCGTTTGTGTTAAAATCAGCTAGTGAGACACACCAACTAAATAAAAATGAGGCCCCCAGTGTCTCACCAAGAGTATTGGAATGCGGGGAGAGAGAGAGAGAGAGAGAGAGAGAGAGAGAGAGTGGTTGGTTGGTATTAGTCAACATGGTAATATATCAAAAGCATATTATGATAAGCCGCTTGAACAGAATTGCAATGGAATGGAAAAGCGAAGCAGCTGTCTCTTCTCTTTTTCTCCCAAGAGCTTGAAATTTGTGCTCTATGATTGAATTCACAAAAAAGCATGCAAGGGCAAGTGGGCAAGCGGCAAGCCTTTCGGGGAGTGCTCCTGTCTAAATTAACAAGGCTAGCTAGCTTATCGTGGGTCCAATCTCTCTCTCTCTCTCTATAGTATTTGAAAGATATACATATATATATATATATATATATATATATATCCTCCCTCAATTGATCTGTTCATCCTTCATCATGCTTCTCCCCACTATCTTTTGGTATATTCTCCCTCCATAGGTCTCCTTGATCTGCATGTCGGCCACGTGTCTTGTCCTGTACCGTTTGTAACATCATCTTGATGGGATTTCCCTGGCTTGTGTGTTGGTTGTTTTGGAGGCCAAACACAGACAACTACTTCCTCTTCCTGCCCATCAATGTGTTTTTGTAAATTTCATGCGTGTAGCTAGCTAGCTACTGCCAGCTTGCTTGGCGTTTCTTTCTCATGTGTTCGTGTGCATTAGCACGTGTACGAGTCTTTTCTCATTACATTTAACCTTTTTTGAAAGGATTGTCTTTAATTTTGATCATGTCCCACATGATTTTTTATGTAAATTACAAGCAGAAGAAGGCCCACCCCATCCCTTCAATCTCTTCCTTTGAAGGGGATGTGCTAACTGTTGAGAGCCTTTTTTTTTCCTTTTATGTATCCTAAAGCTTTAAAGCATTATCAGTAGTTCATGTATTAGCTTAAAGCAAAACAACATATAAATTAATTATTTTGCAATCCCACACTAACCCAATTATGCTATGATCATGATGATCAGGTGCTGATGATCATCATCATGATGACGATCACAATCACAATCTCAATGCATCCATCCATCCATCCATCCATCCATCATCTTCACCATCATCATTGTTTATCATTGTGCAGTATCTAAACTAATCTTCCGGAAAAGCCAATCATGTGCCTAATTTGTTTATCCCCTTTTTACCAAACCTTTTATCTAGTTCTAATTGTTTAATTAATTCGCTACTTTATTGATTCATGATTATTTAGCAACTAATATATAAATTAATCATAAAACGAAATACTTGGCAGCAAATACAAATACTATATATAGAAAGTTATAAGTATTTATATGCTTTTTTAATTTCATTTTATATTCATCTTTTTTGCAAGATAGAGGAGTTCTTTAATTATCATCAAACTAATACAATCGGTGACCATTTTAGGACTCGTTGTAAATCTAATAACCTACATCCAATTACGTAAATCAATAGTTCAAGTGGCAAACGTCTAAGTACTCTCGGATGCATGAGATTAGATTGTGATTGAATGTCATAAATATGGTAACTCATGTGCAAGAGTAGTCGCTCCAACAAATACCTCTTTTTCTCGCGAGGGATTGTGGTGGCATAAAGCTTCCATTCTGTGAAAAAAATTATTTTCCCACAAATTTTAGTCGTGAGATGCTCGCGTGATAAAATTGATGACAAAGTATTTTTCTCCACGAAAAGCCCAACTCATGAGAAATGCCTACATTTGCCTTCCCACAAGATTGCGGAAAAAAAATTATTTTACTGTGAAAAATATGATAACCTTTGGTAGTAAATCGTGGGCAAAAGGCTTGCTTTCACAAAACTGTTTCATGGAAGATGATATTTCTAATAAAACATTTCATCGGAAATACTTATTTAAGAAAAAATCACGGGAAATAATTACTTCTGGTAAAAGAAAAAATTCGTGAGTTATTATTTGCGGCAAACGTTTAAAGATTTAAGAAAAAAAAAAGCCTATAAAAGCAAGAAAATGATACTGACAACAAATAAAATCGAAAGAAATTGTCTAATAAAAATTAAAAAAATATATATGAACTGTGAATATCCAAATTCACACTCATAACAATTTCAAAAAAATATTTAAATTTGTATTAACATGTTCACAAGAAAAACTTATAACGAAAATCCAAGAACTAAAAGGAGTTTAGTGCTCTTGCAGTAATAATGAGAATATTCAAGTAGATCGAAACACTTTACAACAAAAACTTAAATCTTCTTTCCTTTCCTGCAATCAGATAATAAGGCACAAAAATTAAACCACATCAATCAAAACTTTAAAAAAAGAAATGAAAATGCAAGACTAACCCAACTAAGAAGGCACAAATAAATGCAGTAGCAGAGAGTAACTCACCTGGAAGTTATCAAGAACCATCACTGCAGCAATAGACTAGCCCAAACCTTATGAAATAAGATGCTGAATAAGTAGGAGGATATCAATGGTCATCTTCTATTGCTTATTAAATTGACAAAAAGAAAGTTACATCTTCTACCCAACATAGACATGAACTCACTCTGTATACCAAAATCGGTATACGACTGAACACAATAGCAAATGTACACAAAAATGAGGTTCAAATCAAAGCCATGATACCAAAACTTGAGGCTGCAAAGCAAAACAGAATAGCCAAAAACCCCATATAAAGGCCATCTAAACTGACAACGTAAATGACAGATATTATTCACATATGGGTATACACATATTCGGTTCTATTTTGCAAAAGATAAGTATTTTCCAATAGGTACTGAAGTGAACAATAGTTGGCAAAGACAAGAATTTCGCTACCTTGATTGAATTTGCAAGCACACCAACCATCCACACCATCACATACAATGCCAATAATTTAATAAGACAACCAAAAAATAAATAAAAAATAAAAAAAATAGACAAAAGAAGTACTTCATGACTATAATGCGCAAAGCATGCAATCATCCTTTCTAGATATCAGAAAATTTTGTTAAAACTCTCAAAATGTGTACTCCAAGTACATGGAATGCAAGAAAATACCTATCTAGAAAAAAGAAAGCATCCCATGGCAAGATTTTTTATATATTTTCTCAACCATTGTTATTTAGAAAATTGGTGATAAAGGCAGGCTATCTCATATACATCACAATAATAATTGAAGGAAAAATGAAATGAAAGAACATATGTTTAGCAAGTGAGATGAGACACAAAATTCTCATCTCATCTGTCTCGTCATTACAACTTTTTCAAATTCTCACATAAAAAATAATAAAAAATTCAACTTTTTCACTCAATTTAACTTTTTTAAATTCCAAAACAATAATAATATTATAAAATAATATTTTAAACTTTCATCTAAAATCAAAAATTCTCATCTCATTATCCAAACCTATGGGTACATTTTCACCTCGAGCGAGCTGCTACCATAAGTTGCAGGAAACAAAGGTTGCAGGGCACAATGGAAATAACAAAAGGTTTACAGGTATAATTAGATCACAACTCTATCCCACCAAGTGTTCACTAATTCCATCCAACTGATTTAGCTATTTTCTGGGCACTTTGCCTAAAGAGTCCTTGAAACTTGAAAGTAAGAAAAATTGAATGTATTCCAGTTTACACCAATGTTTCTAGCTCCCAATATACCATGTCCAGATTCAGCCCCTACCTGGCGTGTGCTTTATCATAACTATATTTTACTGATTAAGAAAATATTCTCCAAACGAATGAGAGGATGAAAAGATATATATGTCCCTTATGAAATGTACATAATACTCTGCACTCCTCAATATTAAAGAAAATATTTACCAAGCTATGCTTCAGGGCGCCGAAGATAACATGGGTCTTGCCAAAGTTGGGAGGGCCGATTCAATCTGACAAAAGAAAATGCACATATAGGATTTCATAGGAAAATGCATCCAGAATTCTATTGCAGAACGTATTTTTCTGAAAAAACTAAACATGTGCTGAGTTTATTTTAGAGATATTGCAGAAAGTAAGGTTCTCATAAATTAGAAGTATCAATACCTTCATTGCCTGAGGCTCTTTCCCTTTCTCCATTCTAATAAAAATAACTCAATCCTACACAAAGGAATGCCTTTGAAACTCTTATTAATGCATTTTTCATATAGTCTATTTGCTTAAGTGTTAACCACAAATCTATTCAACCAATCCACAGTAAGTTCTTCAAGGGGTATATTTTCCTTCGTAAAGGAACTTCCGATTTAGTATGCAAATAATATTTAGGTAGTGGAAGTTTCTAATTTACATTTACATGCCTGAGGAACCACAGATTCAGAATATGCATAACACCAAAATAGTTGTAATCCGTGGGGAATATAAGAAACAGAACTACGAAAAAGCCCATCAAAATCAAATATAGCATTTCAACAAGATTCAATGTCTACACCCGTTTCATTTTCTTAGCATCTTTTTTTAAATAAACCTAGAAAATATAAGTTGATTTCGTACGAAGTCATCAGCCTGACAGTAAGCTCCACCATTTAAAGCTACACAGATCCAACACAAAATCATTAAGAGTCGTACTATACAAAAGCCTTACACTCTACACACCACTTAAAAATATGTCATTTTATTTTTTTTATCCTCATATTTCATATTAATTTCAGATAAAAAAGTAAAATCACATGTTTTTAAATAATGTGCAGGAGTGTGGGGTTTATGTTTAGAATTTTTCAATCATTAATAGAGGATATAGCATATTGCTAAACGAGTCGTGCTACACAGAAGTCCCAGACTCTGCACACCACTTAAAAATATGTGATTTTAATTTTTTATCCTCATATTTCATAAAATATGAAAGTAAAAAGGTAAAATCATATCTTTTTAAATGGTGTGCAAGAGTGTAGAACTTATGTTTAGAATTTTTCATTGGAAAAAAACTCTAGTTTTTACATCCAACTATTTCTTTTCCCACAAATTTTTGCTCATCCAACGTGATATCATTGCAAAAGACTTGCTTTTTTTTTTTTCACGGATAATTTTTGTCTCATCAGCTAAATATTTTCCATGATAGTATATTTTGATAAAAAAAAAAAAACTCGTGGGAAAATGTCAAATTTCTTATAGTGAGTGTTGGATTTATATTGGCTTCTTAAGTACCATATATAACTGGACTTTATAATGGTTTCGATTAATTGTAATTGTGACCTTGATTAGTCATTTTGTAATACATCATGTACTCTAGAATGTGATTAATTAGTTCCTTTGAGATTTACATGCAGAACAAATCTCCTTGGGATCCCATTCTCAATACATATTACATGGTCATGTTTTGCTAATTCACATGATTAAACTTTTATGATATTATGATCACCATGCACCATAATCAAGTCTGGCCTGTAGAAATTTCGAGTACTTCATTTTCCTAAAATTTCTAATTTTATTGTTTAATAAAAGAAAAAGAAAGGGATAATCATGATGATCATTGAGATCATTAGCATAACATCATTGAAATCATTAGCATAAATCACTTGTTGCTTTCTCTAATAAATGCATATAACTGTGCGGCGGCCACCATGAAAAAATGAAGCCATCCTTCAATTCGGAAAAGCCAAGCTGCATGCATCCATCTGCATGCCCTGCACCAACCAATCACCGATGCTGTTGCTTGCATCCTAGTTTTTTTTTTTATGAATTACAACCAATTAGCAATATCAACCTACCTACCTATAATATATGATTAATGTTTTAGATACAAAAATATTCCATAAAAATAAATCAACAAACTGACATGACTTTATCTGATATGGGATTTCTTTATGTTTATAACAATTCTCATAATATATGTAATTAAAATACATAAATACAAGTCAAAATGCAAAGAAAATGCTTGTCATTATATATACATGATACGAGTCTCTAAAACAAGAAGCTAGCCCAAGTACGTACGGCATAATGGCCTGTTTACTCAATGTAAATAACTTAGATACATATCTAATCTCTAGTATTATTGTTTCAATTAGATCAGATTAGATACAGTCCTCCTCCCACAAGGTTTAGTCAAACCGGCCATCCACTCTCTTTAATCCGGGTGGGGTACTTGTACCTGTTATCACATCAGGCTAGCTCTAGGATATGACAGCTCAAATGCAAAACCAAGGGGCATACCCAGATTCTAAGCCAGAGGCTCAAATTCAATTGAATTGGCTCTGTTTCAAATTTTAGGAGCTCGTAAAGACGGTCTTCGGCTGCGGATTAAAGATGAGTCCTGAATCATGATCATGCAGTAATTGGAATAGATATACTTTTCATTGATGCCACTTCCAGCCTACAAAGAAAACCAAAGGCTACTAATACTTCCCTTGCACCATACCAAGAGAGAGAAATTCTAGATCTAGGATTTACATCCCCTGTCATGCGGCTGATGTAGAGTAATTTAAGTGATTTTTTATTTAAAATACATCACATCAATCGATACAATTAAGAATAATAAATTCAACACGAAGAACAATATCTTTTTTTTTTTTTTCTGCTAGAAGATTAGAAAATTGATGGTCAACTGTTTAAAAAATATGATCTAGACAAATCGGATTGCTCACCTAATCACCTTAATCTCATGGCCGACTGGAACCAAAAGAATACCAAAGCAATTGTATGAGATATAGTCTCTTTTACATAGTCAAGCCCACATAATGTGTTAAGAATCACCTGTCGACCTACTACATAAGGGCAACTTAAAGACACTAATCTCGTCACTAACTATCTAACAATTGCAACACACAAAAATTATAGACACTAATCCCCATAAGGACACAAAAAATAAAACAAATGTGACAGTGCATTTGAAGTTTGCAAGAAGTGATCAAAGCACACTAAACCTTGCATTCCTGTGACATTTTGTTTGGACACCGTGGAAAATATAATACGTGCTAAGCATCTATGAACGATCATTCATGGCAATTCCAGCTGAGTTATGTTTTCTGTTTTCACCTTCTGTTATGGTCGAGGGGAAGTACCTTTGGTTGCCCATCATATGCAACCTATCATCATGAGCTTCATTGTTGTTAGACCAATAAAAGCACATTACTACAGGTTTAAGCATGACCAAAGGAATAAGCAGAAAACAGCAAAAAATACAATTCTTTCCGCCTCTTGGGTAAAATACAAGTTCAGAGTCCCAGCCTTTGGTTATAAACTGTCTTGGAGATTTAAGAACCATTGAGCCTGGATGGCCATGCAGAAAATTTGTTGATGAATTACAACATATTTTCCCATTTTCAAGGGAAGCAAGCAGTTTCACATAATTTCGAGGAAATCCAGCTTCTCAAAACTCAATCACATTATCAAACCCAACAACAGGAAAACAACAAAGCCTTCCACATCCGATTCAGCTCACATCAGTTAGTCACCAAATAAATCGTCATCATTCTCATCATCAACATTACCTGAATTCCCACTAGATGCCTTCCCTTGGATGTCTTTAATAGCAGAATCCGGTCTACCACCAGAACTAACAGAGGGATATGCCCAGGAAAAACCTACTTTTCCAGAAAATGATTCCCCATAGAGATCATCATAAATCCCACTTTTTGAAGTGGTTTTGACCTTATTCAAGACTTCCTGTAGCTTATGAGTCACCCCTTTCTGGGAAGTAGTGTCCTCCTTCACAGAGGACTGTGGCTTTCCTTTGGGAATTACTGTAGACTGTACAAGGGACTCGTATTTTCCAACAAGACTTCCTTCTTTCATGCCTACTGGACCAGGTTCAGTTTCAACATCTGCACCATCAGAAACCCCAACGACTTCAACCAACTCTCCCCCAACTTGATCCCGGAAAGCCACTCTTAGCTTCTTTTTTCTCTTACTAGGCCTCTCTAATTGCTGTCTGTCATCTCTTCCCGCTTCTGAGCCATCAGATTCAATGGATTTAGACAGTAGGCCAGGCTTGCTCAGACCATAACGATTCAGAAGTGTGTTATAAGCCACTACAGCTTCTTCATCAGACGGATCAGGAGGCGGCGGTAAATTAATCTCTGTAGGCAGAGGAGGCCGAGGAAAAAGAGCCGCTTCATTCTTTCTCAAGATATATGTTCTTGTTGATGCAGCGAACCGCAAAGACTGCCCCACTTCAAGCTCCATAGGACTATCTTTAGTTAAGCGCTCATTTGCAACAAATGTACCGTGAGCAGATCCCAAATCAAGTACATATATACTGTAGAAAAGATAACAGATTAAATGATGCCACAAATGCATGGAAAGAACTTCCAAACTCCACAACACCGAATCACATTCAACAAGTAACAAGCAATATTCATGTCTGTACAAGTATAAATCACATGTGCTCCAGCTGTCGTAGAGGGTAACAACAGATTATTTTACCTCAGAACAACAAATGGACCACTGGAACAACAAACGAAAACTCAATAAGATTGAACCAGAACCTCATATGATAAACATTGGTTTTATGCTGAGCTAATATTTGTTCTTTCTCAAGCAGATTATGATTTTTTAATTGATGATCTAGTATACAAATGAAACTAAATTGCAGCTGCACCAATTAACTTGCCATCCACCGAATAAGCAAGCCAGCCCCACACTCTTTCCAAGCAAATTTTTGCTTGTAATCATCAAATATATCATGTAGTATGGTTCAGCTTAGGATTCCCCTTATTACCTAAAATAAATCATCCTAGCCATTATTCTAGATTAAATGGTTCATATTTAATGGTATTTGAATTTATTATCCCATACTCAGTTTTCAAAAATTCATTATATATCATTCAGTTGAATGCTAAAATGGCAAAAAACGTTTTAAAAACTCTTCTGTGGAGTCTCTAATATTCTATTTTAACATCATTTCACAGAGCATTCTTTATCCAAAGAACGGATATAACAAGTACAAAAGAAAATCATGTCAAGGTGAGGATTGAGAAAAGATGTCTAACCTTCCATTCTTATGAGGAATGACAGCCGCGTGCTGGCGTGAAACCGACTGGTGATCAAGAACGAAATCACAAGTATGAAACTGCCTACCAAAGATATGCCGCCTCCTATCTAGATTAATCCTATCAAGAACCTCTCCATCCTTCAAAACCTCGAGGTAATAGACTCCCGGACGAGGCTCAATGGCCCAGTCGGGTGGTTGCCAAGTCGATTGGCCTCCTCCCACCTGAGTTAGCTGTTGCGTCTGCCCCACCTCTTGAGAAACATGAGGTTGTTGGTGCTGCTGCGCGGTGGGGTTTGAAAGTGAGGCCTTAGGGTTAGGGGACAAGTGGGTATTGGATTTGGAGGCGGAACTGT
This sequence comes from Juglans microcarpa x Juglans regia, assembly GCF_004785595.1. Classification (NCBI taxonomy): domain Eukaryota; kingdom Viridiplantae; phylum Streptophyta; class Magnoliopsida; order Fagales; family Juglandaceae; genus Juglans; species Juglans microcarpa x Juglans regia. Next base: position 10,384,378 of record NC_054602.1, on the reverse strand, counting down.
TGAGAGTCACCGAGAATGGTTCCAAGGATTGAGCTTTCTTGAATCGATCAAGACCAGCTCTTCCATACATTTCTTTTTCTTATCTTTTTCCTTAATCAGACACTTGATCAATAATAAAAAAAACAGCATGAAAGCGAGCTCAGCTAAGATGCAATTTTAGAATTAACAGCGAAAACTAACTACAAAACGCAACCCAGAGATCGAGCAGCACCTAATTCACTACGAAACCCAACCCCAAAGCTTCGATTTTGCATATGCTTTGCAAAAACCCTAAGCTTAAAAAACAAAATAAGAAAGCTTAGCATCAACACGATGATGATTGGTGATACGAAAGTCACAGAGGGTAAAGCCAAAATATCGCAAGAAATAAATTTAAAATAAAAAATAAAAAAAATTAGGGTTTCTGCAGCTACGGGCTCCTCTGGGATTAGGAAATTAGGAGAGAGAGGGCAAGAGAGAGCAGCAGCGTCATTGGCTCTAATATTTGGAGGGCAAAAACTAAACCCAGTTATTCAGCGACATCTGGTGTTATTTTATGCCACTTTTCGTTAATAATCATCGGATTTGACATGAGAAATCATATTTGTCGTTGCAAGTTTTAATAGTTTTTTTTTTTTTAAATTGAATAAATATGATATTTATATATACATATATATATATAATCATTTTTAAAGAGAAAACATTTAATAATTGATTCCGAAAATGAGAACAACTTTTACACTTTAAAACTATATATGAGATTACTATTTCATGATAACAAAGAATAAAAGAGCAAGCGGCCGGGAACAAACATAATATAAGAGATGCATAACAGATCAAGATTAAATAAAAAAATGTCCAATACATTTAACAAATTGAATAATCAATAAAGACGATGAGTAATGTTAAATATAGTAATATGTTGTGCAAATGTCACGCATTTATTTTGTAAAAAAATAAAGTCTATTATTATTATTATTTTATGTAAATCTCGTATTTACTCATTTTAAAAAAAATAATAATTGACGTTTATGCATTCTATAACTACAAATATCATATCTCAAACGATTTGCATGTACTCCATGACCACAATCGGTAGACTATTTGGATGTAGTTTGAAATTTCATCCGAAAACACTGTAATTAATGAGTTTATTGTTGTCAACAAATTAAGATGCGCACTTTCCTTTTTTTTGAATCCTCAATTCGGAAAGACATTTATATATTGGATAATGAAGATTGAAGTTAGACAATCCATATCAATGGTGTGAAATAAAAGATACTTACGACTTTTACTAACACGTTGGATGCACATATCAACATATGTGGATAGACCCAAATTAATGATGTTTAGAGGCATAGATATGCAACCGCATGTGAAATTTATGTCAACTTTAGGTCATGGGATGCTTTGAAACCCCATTTAAATGGATTTTGAAATCCCGTTTAGATAGTGTAAAGATCTCCAAATAGAATTATTTTTTGAAGATTAAAGGTTAGTGAACATGATATTATAGCTTCGAAGATATATTTTTGTCTTAGATGAAAGGAAAACTAAAATAAAGGGGAAAAAAACTATAAATAAAGTTAAGAATGGGAGGGAGGGAGCTCGCCTTTACCCTCTGGTAAATAAAGAGACTTCTATAGGATTTTCAAACGAGAAGTGATATAACTACAAAAAGATACAACAAAAATAAAATCACAAATTGATATGACTTCATATAATACATTAGATCTTTTTTACAATAAAAAATGACTTTTCAGTTAACGTACTATATCAAATCACGTTAGTAGATTTACTTTTGTAAAACCTTTTTCTTCTTAAAGCATTTCTATTTTTAAAAGGGGAAAAAATAGAAGAAGGATAAAGAATCCCGTCACTTTATAGTTTATACAACCTTTTGAGTTCTATGTGATTTGCCAAAGATCTCCCCTTCTTTTAGTTTCTTTTTTATTCCCTTAATTTTGTACTTGGAAGTATTCCATATATTTTGCTCGACGGTACATTAAGCGTGAGAGAGAGAGAGAGAGAGAGAGAGAGGGGTTAAATTCTAGCTTCCCAAACAGACAGGACTTGTAAAGAGTTAGCTAGTTGGGATAACGGATGCTTCTTTCTATCGATTGCCATTTGCCAAAAAGGAGAAGGGTGGGGTTCAAACTTCAAATCTGACTAAAGCCGTACCAACAACAAAGCGCCACATGAAACAAACATCTATCTAGCATTAATCCACAAGATAATTTCTGCACATTGTTAAAATGGCATCACAGCATGTCAAAGCTTCTACACTACTTCAAAACAACATTTGTATGTACAAGAGGCTGCAAAAATATTCCTATAACTAGTATGACTACAAATCCAACATGCTAGTAATCCCAACCCTACTTCTTTATTAACAACATTTGGACATCATTTGAAATTCTTCTGCCAATCAGCTTACAAACCGGTTATCTCCAAAGGAGCTTCGGTCGGAAATCTACCCTATCAGAGGTCAAATGAAAAATAACTCCAATTAATCCACGTTCTCAAAACTTGCTGCCATCTTCACCCGGTTCCGATAATGAGCATCAATCTCGACGAGAATGGAAGGGATGCAATCAACCCCTGCCCAAATCTTAAAGTTCCATATAAAAGTAATTCCATCGGCCCTCAGCAATCAAAACCTATAATCTTGAAATACAATATGCAGTTAATCCATACACTATCTTGCTGCAAACTCCTTCTCAACTTCAGAGAAGATCACCTTCATGCGATCTTGTAGATTATTCAGGATGTTCTTTGAAATCCTTTTCTGATGTCTAGTGCTTTTCAGCCATGCAATTCCAAAGAACACCCGTACATTACACCCCTCCTTTGTTTTGGAGGGTAAATCCTCAATTTGGTACCTAAGATGAAGCTGAAAGATAAGAAAAGAGACAGGTCAATATCGCCTACCCAAGAATGGAAGGTAAAATTAAGATGAACGGGAGACACTGCAGCAAATTTACATTTAAGCACTCATATGCCATACATTGAAATAGTCACCAAGTGGAACACCATGGAGTGTCATAACCTCTTCAACAAGCCATCCTTTTTTATCAGAAAGAGGGGACCTTTGCTGAGTACTTGTCACCTCTCCTCTATAACGGGAAATACGTTTATCAAATATGTAATGTATTTGCCTCTCGTAGATATCACCTTTTTCCAATTCCCATGGCGTGTAAGAGTAGTTAAGACAACCAGCCCTCTCCATTACTCTACGGTCCAGAATACCCCCACTGAATACCTCCACAAAGAAACTCGCCTAAAATCACCAACAAACAAACTTGATGGTCAGACATTAAGGGAAGATGTACAGTATTTAAGACTAGATTTTTTAAGAAAAAGAACCAAAAAAAAAAAATGGGATATGCAAGGGTTGGGTTGGGTTGTGTTGTGTGCACTCATGCTCCTGCACACATATCTGCTCACACACACAAACACGTAATCTCTAGATGGAAATTGAGGGACCTTCATTTCCTGAGGCGCAGCATAGGCATTAGTGGAAAAGCAAAATGAGAAGAGATCTATTCCTAAGAACCACACATTTGACTGCATCTTTATAAAATATTTACAAATATATAACTAGAGAGAGAGGCTTACAGGGACAGATAGAGCAGAAGAATAAACCTCAGACATGCTGACATCATCAAGGCCCAAGAAGGACCCACTCTCTTCAGTTTGGAGGTTTTTGGCTTCAGATTCTTCTTCTACTATTTGCACCTTCTGCTCAAGGCTCAAGGATCTAGCTTTCCATAAAGCCATTATTGTCCTATTGAGCACCATCAAATACTTCAAATCAAAATCAGAGATTGAATCCTTCTAATATTCTTTTTCCTTTTTATCTTTAGATGCTATTCACTTACTAATTAAGCACGCATCAATAAGTTAAGCCTTCTTCAGCATTTCAAGACAATGAAAGGAGATCATCAATACAGTCTAAGCATTACTTGGGCTATGACAGAAAGACGATTCTGAAAAGAGAAAATGGGTGCGGACTGTTTTAAATATACATCTTCTAGTATCTAATTTTAGTGTAGATGTCCAACATTATAAAGTAAGATGTGGTTGCTAAACTAAGCAGATCAAACAATATGCCCATTGAATGCAATGGAATTTATGTCGGCTGAGTATAAGTTGAAGCAAGCTCTAGTAGAGAATTGAAGTACATAAGGACAAGATGGCCATAGAATGAGTCGATTCATGACTAAGGCATTAAACATGAATGGCAAGCAGAAGTGTCAAATTAGTCTGATGTTGAACAGACCATCATGGCCTGACTGAAAAAAAAGATCAACATGGATTTAATGAGAGTAATCACAGTTTTTTTTCTTAAAATTAAAAAAAAAAAATTGCATAATTTTTTTCTTACATTAAAATAACAGTACTTTGTACATGCTCTTCAGCACAACAGCTGAAATACCCCACCCAGGAATAAAATCAAAAATAAAATCTATCGAAAAAAGTACCCGTACAACTGACAAAGATGGAATGAACCAAAATGTGCTGAAACATACAGGAATATATGAAAAAGAAAACCAAAATAAACTGAAATTATAAAAAAAAAATTACAAGTACAGGAATGCCCATCTCTGAAGCAATTTAACAAGACTGCCGCAAAGTTAAAATAAAATAGGGCCATGCCTTTAAGTGAATGAACTTGATAGAAGTTACAGGAAGCACAAAAATGACAACGCTCGAGCATTTTTTATGAACGACAACCATGGGGCATAAAATCATTAAGAATGGTCAAGTCATGCATCAAGAAGTGTGTGAGTGAAAAACACTTAATAGAAGTCTAGATTAAGGAGCTAGAACATGATACAAAAAAGGCCAAATAGGATAGCAAAATAAATATAATCTAACAAATAAAATGATAGAGCTGAGGAAATATGTAATTGGAGAACTTCACTTTAGCTTAAAGAAGTGAGCATGTTCCATTATAAGATGCTCTTTTATTTAGTTACCTATGTGCTACATTGAAGGACACAAAGGACTGAAAATGGAACTTCAGCCTGCCTTCCTCATCTTGCGTCTTTGCCCCATGCCTGGCATCCATACCTCTGCCTGGCCGGAGAGTCATGACAACAATTGGACTCCCCATTGATGACAGAGTAGGTGCAACAACTTGGATATCTTCTATATCCTCCCAAAGGAAAAAGAACTTTGTCTTGTGTCCAAATAAATTTGTATGAAACCCAATTATTCTTGCTGATAGAAATAGGCGACCCTGCACAGAAACAACTGCAAGTTGATGAGATATAACTTTGGAAGCCTGCATCAGTTAAACTCAAGAATGGCAAGTTGGCAACATTTAATTTTTCCAGCTACAGCTCAAAGATTAAAATGGTTTAAAGGAAGTGTGCAATCTTAAACTTTTCAGCATGATTCAATCATGGCAACAGCACCTGCAGAGGCATTTTCCGTTTGAGGTGACAGGTAAAGTCATTAATGAGAAACTCCTCTGGTGGAAGCGCAAAGAGTTTTTGAAAGGCTGAATTTGTTTGAGGAGACCGTACATTTATCTACAAAAGTTTCAGTTGAAATTAGTAATCGAAGTAGGCAAGCCAAGTGCAACGCTTAAAAAACACCCAAAAAATGCACATAGCAATGTGGATTTCCAAAGCCGAATTGGCATGTACCTTCTTCCCCACCTCTTTCTCCATCTTACTTAGGTACTCTTTAACAACATTCACACCTCTAGTATTGTCCAAGAAAATTCTTAAGTGAAGCTTGGACTGGCATGCCTGAGCTAACTTTCCTTGAAGGGGAATCCACACATCAGCTAGAGCTGATATATTAGTTTTCAGAAAGTTTATTTCAGCATTTCCCAGAGATGTAGCTTCGTCAAAAGGTCCATCAAAATCATAAACTTCCACGTCCAGTACAGAAGGAGGCTCATCCATTGCATCAAATTCAAATATTTCTGCAAAAAGCAACAAGGTCACAAGAAGAAAAACAACCAGGTGAAAATTCAGATTCAGAACATATTTACATAAAGATTATCCAACTACTGTAAGATCCACACTATAACAGAATATAAGAGCTAACGATATGAACAGAACAATGATGCAGAAGAAAATAATATTCACCATTCCATTGAGGATCAGATTTCTGGAACTTGATTGAGCTGGTTCTAGTTTTCCCATTACAAGTAAACACAACATATGGGTCAGAGGACCCACTTGAATCAACGGCTGCCAAATTATTTCCTTCAATCAAGGCAACAGTTACCAACCAGCCGTCTCCTTGTGCTTTGATTCCATGATCACTGCCTTTAATTTGGATACACAAAGAAAATAAGTCATATTCAAAACAAGAGAGATACAGATTCAAGGCAATAAGGTCTTTAGGCAGTTGAGACATAGAAGAGTCCTCCAAATGCTAAAATGCAAGAAACAGAAAATGCAGAAACAGTGAGAGCAGTAATTGAAAGAGAAAAAAAAATGAGCGTTCAGCTCTCTGCTTCAAATATTTACTTATGGCATTTTTAGTACCACTGACAATATAGACTGATTATAGACACCTCAGAGACTCAGCTGGAGAGGTGTGATATTCTTTTCTTCTTTTGTCACTAATAAAAAAGGGCAACTGTCCAGGTGGTATTACCTTTTTGCACTCTGGCCTGCATGAAGCGCGAAATCATCCTCAGTAGCCGTTCACCCTGAAGAACCAGGACACCACATACTATGAATTCACCAATCGAATCTGGCAAGTCAAGCCCAACAAACTCGAGCCCTTGAATTGTGCCAGGTGTAGCCAGCCAGATGTGAACAAGCACATACAATCCCATAACAATTGTAGAAAGTACCGTAAAATTAGCAAAGTACCGTACAGCTAACTTCCAATCTGACTGGGGCTCCACCTGTAGTGAAGCTAAAGCCTGTTCCTTATTCGACCCAAGTTCCTTAGAGTCGACAGGCTTAACACTCTGAGATAGTAAATCAGCATACTGCTCAAAACTCTCCTTTAAACCTTGACGGGCTCCATTTTCTATCATTCCTTTCATCATGGTGCTTTGTAGAAAATTCATTCGCCACGATATTACCAAATGGGAAGATTGTTCTCCAGATGGCAGCTCGGGCCCCAGTGTAAGGCAGTAGAGCACTTCTACCTTAAAAGTGTTCCCATAAATGACATCAGGAGTGCTCACGCTTGAAAAAACTGCAAAAGAATTCCCATCAGCTTTCAGATACATTTGCTCCTCAGTAGCTTTCACAGCCTTGATAAATTTAGTCGCAGCCTTAATGTAACTAACCACTCTTTTCAATCTATCACCACCATTTTCGAATTTCCAAGCCCCTATTAGCAGTTCTGTAGATCCCTGCAGATCTGCTAATGATTTGAAAAAAACTTGAATTAGGTGAAAATAGTAGAGAGTTCAGGTCTGCAGGTGCAATCTGATACAATTGGTCAAGAACCACTCCTCCAGGTAAATTGTTTGGAATTTCACTATCTTGATCCTTTGACTCCATCATCTTCATCAATTCTTCAAATGTATCAGAAGAAGGCTGATCATCGGACTTGTTCTCATAAACCTCAGATCCAGACGTTTCAGATGGCTCCAACATGTCAATGGGTCTACTGGAGGTGGATGAAGAGGCTGCACCTGAATGTTTATTGAACATCTGAGCTATTCGGCCAGCAAAGGTCTTCTGTGCACCAGACTTATCTTCCTTAGAGGAGGCAACTTCTTCTAGTCTCACTGCAGAAGGTGAGTCCAGAGGACCACTGAAAGACCTCGAAGGTGAATCAATTGTTTCATCTGCATGCTTTCTCACTTGTGGCCCATGATCGCCATAGCCGTTCAAATCCAAGAATGAATTATTTTGAGAGAAATATATTGTGAGAAGAATTTCTCCTGCAGGAAAATAGCATGACAATTACACTTTCCTCGAGTGAGTTAAAGACTACCTAAGAGACTACTTCAACCATGTTAGGATTTGAATCTTAACTCCAGACCATGGAACTAAATTTCATTTTAACAAAAGAATTACCGACAATTAAGTGGTGAAATCCAATTCTGAACTCAAAATACAGAAGCAGATTATCCTTTTCACGACAACACTTTGGCCTGGGTATTGTAAATAAGTGATGCAATTAAATTTTTCTCAACCAAAACAGGAAAGCACATAAAGAAAGCTCATAATTCGACAAATACCCAAATGCTGCCTTTAAAACCTAAAAGCATTGCAATTTAAAAGAAAGAGAAAACTTAAGCAGTCAATAGCTACAGAATTAAACAAATATAAAAAACAGCATTACCACAAAGGGCGAATTGCAGACTTGAAACAAGCAGCACAGCAACTTACTTACAAGAAGACATCAAAAACTTAAAGAACGCAACGAACAAAAAGAAATGGAACGTTACCACAGTCCTTGTTCTTGGACTTCTTATTCTTTGGTTGCAGAGAGTACCAAGCAGGACCAAGCGACTGGTCGTCCGAATCAAAGACCCGGGACACCGGCACCTTGAGCTGCCCGACAAAGTCATCGTTGAAGTACTTGTCCTCGTCCAAAACAGAGACGAGTAGCTCCTCATTCAAGTCGTCAACCCGGAACCCGAATTCCTCCTCCCACTGGGGATCCAAGCTCTTTTTCACCACTTTGGTCCTCGCCTTCTGTTTCCCCAGCTGCAACCTCACGTACGGATCACTTAACCCATTCAGATCCGTTGCCGGTAAATTCCGAGCCTCGATAACACGCACCAAAAGCTTCATTCTTTTAATATATGTAAGATCAAAAGGAAATTGTTTAGAATTATTACGGATAAAAAAGAGATTATTTGGGTAAATGTGGGACTTGAGGGTTCTTCATTGACGAACAAAACATTAAAGCAGAGTTCAGGAGAAACCGGAAATTTGAATAATCCCCTAAAAATATAAAACTGCAGGAGAAAATGGTAGTAATTTTGCACGTATAATGCTGCGAAAATTGCTGGCTTTAACCATCAAGATTTTTGTCGATTGGAATGTAAACACGAAGAGAATAGAACGACCGAAATTTTCAGAAAGAAAGCACAAAACATTTGAGATGGAACTTAAATAGGATCGAAGGAGAGGAAAGAATGGATGAAAATCAGGAAATTGCAGAGCAAGACAAGAAAACAAAACCAAACCCGAAAAGGCAAAAAAAAACCAATGAATCAGAGAGACGAATGGATTTATTTAATTCCAGGGAAGAGAAATGGGAAAAGTTGTGGGTTGGACTTGGAAAAGCTTGGCAACTTTTCTCTGCTTTTTCCTCTTGTGCGTTCTGTAATTTCAATCTGTTACTGCTCGTAGGATGTTGGACTTTTTGACTTTGATGGCTTCGTTCATAATACGTCACGTTATGGATCTCTTTTAGGCTTTTGACATATATAAATATATGGAATTAATTAAGAAAATTCACGTGAATGATTAGTTTATGGGGGGTGACGTTTGCTGTTGATTAAATTAATTAGGAAGAAACTTTCACGTTTCCCAAAAGTATATTTATTTTTTTAAGATGTTTGCGTTTTTAAAAAATAATATTTTATTTAATTTTTATTTAAAATTATCTCATCTAATCTCCTATTAAAATAAATTAGAAAAAAGTTCTTTTAAATTTTTATTTAAATAATTATGTTTAAATCAAAAAGAAAGCGAAAGATTTACACATGAAAAAAGTTTTAAAGAATATGGTAAGAGGGATATAAAATTTATATGGTTTTAATTTAAATACGGTGAAACTGTAAAAAGGTTGAGAGTTTAAACAATGGAGAGTGAATGCATTGAAATGATTTTTAATTAATTTCTTTCAATAATGTAAGTATTTTGCTGACCCAACCATTTTATATGATTTTTCTGATCAAAGATTTGAGGAGAGAGAATAATTAAATATAATGATTGGTCTATTAGTATTAGCTATCACATTTATTTCGATAGGCCTGTTCTGGTCCTACTTTGAGTTAGATTTGAAAGTATGTCTCAAGAACAAGTCAACAATATTTATATGTTTTTGGTGGAAATTTATTTGCATTTTTTATTTATAAATGAGTAATCGTACTTGTAAATTAGTATATTATTTAATATGATAAATTATAATTTATATAAAATTTTTAAAATTAAATTATTTTACAAATCAAATCATGTCAATAATATATTTATAAAAAATAATCAAAATTAATAAAAAAATATAGGTTTTATAACAGAGATTCCCAAAAGGTAAATTTCAATATATATTGTCATCTCTTTTTCAAGATGTACATTATTTTCTTTTCTTTTCTTTTTTGAATAATAAATATAATGATTGGATAATAAATAAGATTTCTTTCTCTCTTTTATTATTAGATCACTCTCATTAGATTAATTAAAAATTAAATTTATTAAATATTTAGTTATTAAAGAGTAAAATATGCTCACAATAGATTAGTTAAATTTCAAATATTTAAAATTTAATTACAGTAACTTTTAAAAAAAATTTTAAATTTAAAGGTTACTGTACATATATTAAATATATATTTTACTAATTATTTCTCTCTCTATTTCTTTCTATCTCATATTTTATCACAATTGATATATTAATTTGAATTAGTAATATATTAATTTAATAAGAATATGATTATTAATTAATATATAATAGGTAGAATAGAAAAATATGATAAAATAATAATTAAAAAAATTAAATATTTTTAAAATTATTAGTTATTTATTACTATATAATAAATAAATGTATAATCTAATATAGAGTTTTGATGTGAATAAATTAAATTAAATTTATCTTATATTATTTTATTATTATATAATAAAAAATAATTATTTTAATATAAAAATTTATGTGAATAAAATAATTAAAAGTTAAATTTTTCTTATATTTATTAAAAATATTCTTTAATTTTGACTAAATCCAACTAGGGGACTCAAAAATGAGACGCAACTGCAAAGAATACGATCGGTCATTAATTGTCTTATTTATTATTACAGGCAGAGGACGTACTAATTGAACTACTCAATCCTCGTATTTATTGATTATAAGGGCATGGAGTATCTGAATCTGCCTCCTCAAATTCACTCCCTCCAGATAAACCGAAAGGAAAGCTCTAACAAATCTTAATGGACGATTTGGATAGTAAAAATATTTTATTTTATTATTATAATTTTTTTAAATTTTTATATAAAATATAATAAATAATTCAATTTTTTTAAATCTTAAAATAATAATAATATTATTAAAAAATAATATTCGAATAATATTTTATTCAACTTTTATCTAAAATTATCTCATCTTATCTCATTATCCAAACTACACCAATTGTTGAGAAGTGGCCTGGTCATCAGAACTTTGAGCTGGCAGGGCACAAATAAGAGTGTTTGTAAACATATCATTCCAAAGAGAATTTCCAAAGGCTTTATGAAGTCTTTTTTTAGTGAAAGCTTTACCATGCCTATTATTGCACCATGTAAACTTGTTACCCATGAATTCCAAATCACTCATACCACACTCCTTTACTGCTGGTCTGAATTCCTCCATTTGTTTGTAGGATCTCATTGCTTTCCCATACTTCTCACTATTATGAAGAACCTCATTGAAGTCTCCCACACATCCATCCCACCTCTCTCTCATGTTTGATTGCTTTGAGAAATAACCAACTTTCAAGCCTTATTTCCATAAAACCTTGTCAATATCTGGTCCTTTTCCTTACAAGCATTGTGAACTCTTAATGAGATGTGGTTTTGGTTGTAGGACTCCAGTTTAGTATCAACATCATTATTCCACATAAAAGCAAGACCCCCACTAAGTCCTCTAATGTCCACTACAAAACTATTCTCATAATTCAGCCACTTCTTAATCTATTCAACCTTGTTCCTCCTGCATTTAGTTTCAATGAAAAAAGTAAAATTTGGGAACTTATTTTTCACTATAAGGTGGAGATCTCTAACTGTCCGAGGGTTCCCAAGTTCCCGACAGTTCCAACTTATGCAATTCATGGCTATTGGTGGGGCTGCACGACAACCTCCACCACCTCCTCACAATTTGAACCTTTGTCAGCCACAATCTCAACCTTTTATTTTTTAAGAACATTATCAGCAGAATATTCTTCTAATGTAACATTATATTCCCTTTTTCTAGCACCATCGTAAATCCAAGTTCTTGCCTATATCATTAGTAAAATCAGCAAAAAAGTTGTCCCTTGCTCTCTCATTTTCCAGCTTGCTTACTTTTTGGACTTTTCCAGCAATTGAATTGATCAAACAAAAAAGTATCTAAAGAACTTACTCGGGATAAGATGGATGATTATGTGTGATTGTTAACAGCTATGCTCTCCTTTTTTTTTTTTTTTTTTATCAGAATCTTCCATATCTTCCTTCAGACCTTCCTTCTTCATAACAATATCGCATTTATTGGGCTTGCCATCCACAATAGCATTATCTGCATGATCAGAGGAGTGAGAAACTGGGGTAACTATTGCCTTGCAAATTTCCTCCACCTTCAGGTTTGAAATTTCCATAAGATCTGCTTCCTTCCTTATATGATTCTTATTTTCCTTAATAACAATGTCTTCCTTCATTGCTTCCTTAATATGCACCTGTATTATTAACTTGCCTTTTTTGTCTTCATCACTATCCCTTTAGCTTGAGTTTCATGGTTGTTTCTCCTCCTGTGGTGGTTGAGCCGTGTCCCCACCATACTTCTTTTCACTACTGCCACTGGTTTTTGTTGGGAGAGCATGTAACCAGGGTCTATACTAAGGTTGGACAGTACCTGAGTTCTTGTTAGTTTTCATGTTGGGACATAACTTCTTAGGATGCTTAATCATACCACATTGAAGATAAAAATTTTAAAGCATTTCATACTTAAAATGAACCCACACTTGCTTCTCTTCAATGGTAAGAAATTTTCCTCTAACCAGTGCTTTTGTAATGTCGATCTCTACTTTCAACCTTAGATACTTACCTCATCCAAAACCTCTACTGTCTGCATCAACCTCTAGCACTCATTCCAATGCTTTCACTCAGTTGAGATCTTACTTTTTGTGTCATGCATACCAAAGGCATGTTATGAACTTGGATCCAGAAAACTTCCTTCTTAAAAGGGAGATCATTTGGTGGTATATGACCCTCAAACTCCTGGAGACAAACTAGTCATCGGTCAAAAGACCATGGCCTCCTTGTAATCACCCTCTGCCTATCTGTTTCAAATTGAAATTCCACCAAATATTTGTTCTCACCAACTTCTTTGTACTGTATCTATCCTTTAGTCTTCCAAATCCTTGACATAGACGTTTTGAAAGTCTCTCTATTCACAATCTTGTCTGCTATTATCAAAGCAAAAAGATAGTACCTCCCTTTTCTTTTAGCCTTGTCCAGAATTGATGGAGGAAGTACAACCTCCTTCCTTTCCTAGTCAGTGATGCTGGGTCCTTTCCATAGGCTACTCAACTCATCCTCTATGTAAAACTCTACAGACTTAAATCGCCCAAGAGACATTCATTTGTCACAAGCAGAGAAAAAAATACCACACCCTTCAGAGAAGGAGATGACTCCCTCCAAATTTTGACTTAAGCCTATGAAAAATACTGCATCAACCTCTCTATAAAGTAGGAAAAAAGTTTAGACTGTCTAGGTGGCAAAAAAAACTGCTACAGATATAAAAAAAATTACACAAAGTAAACTCACAAACTGTCGTGACTTTATGAGATCTGTTAGATCTATTTTATAATAAAAGTAATTTTACAATCTGACGTACCAAATCAAACCACATCAGTTTGTAGATTTATTTTTATGTAATCTCTACGTAGCTAAAGTATTTTCCTAAAAAAACTTGGTTATTTTTATCCAACCTTCAGCCTCCTCTCTCTCTCTCTCTCTCTCTCTCATTCTTTATTAATTGTTTTTCCTTGTTTCTAAGTGAAAAATGTTGTTTTCTTCTTCTCATTTCTCACATCCTAAGTTTGATTGTTTGGTTTTTGGGTTAGCATCGTTTTTGGGTAGACGCTATATTTGATTGAAGAAGAAACTATATATGTTCCTCATTCAATTATTAGAAAGAAAATTGGTATTGAACTGCTCATTCTAAAGCAGTAGCTAGGGGTGTAATTGGTTTAGTTTTAAACATATTTTAGAACCGAACCGGTATATACCAATTTTAAGATTTGAAGAACCGGTACCGCACCGGTTACACCTCTAAACCAATACTTCCAGTTTTACCGATTCCGGTTCAGTTCGGTCCCCTTTTTCTAGTATATTATATAGTATATATAATATAGTATATTATAGTACATAATAATATAGTGATAATATATTGTAGTATATTATAATTATATTATAAACTATATAGTGATATATTATAATATATAATATAGTGATATATTATAGTATATTATAATATATAGTGATAATATATAGTTATTTATATATGATTTTAAAATTTTAAATTATATTAATTAGTAATTTATTATATAATACAAAAATATTTTATATATAATATATAATTATATATAATATAAAAAATCATGTAAAAAATATTTTATATAATATAGAAAATTAATATATATATATATGAACCGGTCCGATATTAGAAAAAAAAATTAAAATTGGACCGATTTTGATTAGTTTAAAAAAAAAAAAAAAAAACCGGTACCAATGCTGGACCAAACCCAATACCGGATCAAACCTATTGTTCCGGTCCAGTTGACCGGTATTTTTTTCATCTATAGCAGTAGCCAAATTATGAGATATTTCTACCGACTCCAATTTGATATATGGATAAGCATTTGGAAAATGCTTAGGCCACCAAGGATATCCACCAATAAATCTACCGATTTGATTTTTTTTTTTTTTTACTTAATGGTTAATGAAATGTTTTTTTAATGAGTTTGTAATTTTCTTTTAAATATTCAAGAGGTAAAAAAATGTTTGAACAAAAATTACACGTTATAGTGCCACTTATTAGTGGCCGACACAAAATGGAAGGTGAAGAATCACCGATGTTTTTTATTTGGAAATGGATTTAAACCGTTATGACCCATTTTATAAAAAAGTACACTTTGTACCTCAGTTTTACATTTTGAATGAAAAAATTGTCAAAACTAGCACATTACGTTCTCGATCTTCTAAAGATTGGCATTTTATAAACCACATCAATTATATCCCTTGGCGTAATGCTATATAGTTTTGGAATGTACCGTCATACTCATTTGAAAAAATTAGATAAATCTGCAATCTATCTAAAATAATTATTTTTTTAATGGTAATTTCCACTTTCTTTCAAAGGAAATATGCAAAGACTGCATACTTCAAGACTGTAAATATCATTTCTCTAATAAGTTTACTTTTACAATCTAACATATCACATCAAGTTACGTAAGTTTATTTATTTATTTTTATAAAATCTTTTTGACTAAAATATTTCACTTTATTATTCAGGTCTTATGTAGAGATAAAATGATGGGACTCAAAGCACAGGGAAGCCCAACGCAAACCTGCCAAGTATTTGGGTCAGGTCGAGAGGATTGTGAATGGTGGGATCATAACTCAAACCAGTGAGATTCACAGCCCCAGACGTTTAGTATTGAGGTGAACTCTTAACCGAAGTGGAAGCACAGGAAGAGAGTTCAGAAAAATTAACATGTTTTTAGGATTGAGGCCTGAACTCTTAACTGAAAATGGATTATTTTGAACTTTTATTTAAAATAAAGATTTTAAAAAATTGATGGATAATACCTCCTCAGTTTAGTAAGGAGAATTTTTCTTTTGATTCAATACACCTTGCGCCTAAATTTCAGTTCCTTGGGGCCGGGGGTTCCATTATTTCTGTAACAGAGCCATGATTCTATGAACGCCAGTCAGTGGAAACTTTGAGAGAGAGGGAGAGAGAGAGAGAGAGAGAGTGACAGAGATGGATCATGGGATGGTCCAGCTGCGTGGCCGAGGAAGTTCCTGTTTCATGCAGATGGACCCAATTTTGAGACTGGCATCTTTATTTCTCTCTCTTATAAAGTCACCCATGTCAGTGTCTTTCTCTTATTAAAGTCACTCCTGTTATTATCCCAGCAACCGTACGGAATCCTGATTGACATGCATGAAGGTATCCATTATCCATCGCCTAGAAGTGGGGAGCACGAGATTTCCCTGAAAGCTCGCAACAACGTGTTAAGAAGATGCCTTGAAAGTGATCATGGAGATTCTCAAAGGGTTTTCTGGGCACTCGAGTGGTCCATCTCTCTCTCTCTCTCTCTCTCTCTCTCTCTCTCTGAGTTTCTATTTTTGAGCAATATATATGCCTGGTAATATTAACTCGGATGGTCATCATGTAGAGGTTAGTGGACTAAACTTGCTGTTTTCCTCTTCTCAAGTGGAGCACTGAACTGGTTGGTATTTCCTTAACAATGACAAGCCAATAATTTGAACTGCTGATTCTAAAGCTGGAGCTAGCAAGAACTCTTGGCATGCATATGATCAATCACCTGGAGGACATTTTCACCGTTTACAATCATCAGAAATTATTCACACATTTCCAGTCTTATATATGTATAGCATTATGATGTAATCACAGATGGCCAACACATATTGGAAGTGAAAAATCACCAGTGTTTATTGGGATTGGAAAGCAAACTAACAAAACCAGCAGCAAAAAATGTTTACAAGAACACGATACAACAAGATTATTTCTCTTCCCATGTAAACATAGAAATACATATCAAGATCAAAAGTGGGAAAACTCTTCATCTTCCAACCTTTTCCTGACCGATTCTCTATTTTTGCCTCTTATATATTTTACCCAAGAATGACTTCAACACTGATTGCACTGCTTTGCTCGGATGAGCTTCAATCGAGGCTGTTAACTTCTGATAGCTCTTACTCTCATACTCAGCAAATACGCCCTATGAAATTGGGATCAAAGAAGATGTAGATCACAGACTAAAAAATTCAATGGCTGAATACCATAGAATAAATTCGATAAGCCAATAAGTAACTTTGACTTCCTTGATAGGAGAAAAGCAAACAAAAACACGTTTGTTTTCCTTCAAACTAATATATGTTATGGAATTTTATGCTCTACTTAGATATTCCATGGAGTTAACTTTATATGATCAAGTTCAAACCTGAAGATCAAGCTCTTTGTAGAGGGCCTTCACTTTTGTGACATTGGCCGGGTCAGGTTTCCCATAGTTCTCCTGCAAACAAGCATTACAAATGAGCGAATTAACCCCAATATTGTAGAGGAACCCAACTCGATAGGCATAAAGAAAGAAAGTTCAACTCTTACATGTAACTCTTTCTTTTGTTCCTCGTTGCTTAGCTCCAATGCTTTTACCACCAACCAGGAGCACTTAAAATCTTCAATGTCTGTTCCTATCTGGTGTCAAGTGAAAACTCGAAATAAATTAAATGGACCAGAAAGTGAGTTTTTCAAAAACTTTATGGATAAAGCCATCATTCTGGTTCTCACCTTGCCAATTGTTTCAGGATCACCAAAGCAATCCAAATAATCATCCTACAAAAAGGAAAGAAAAGAGAGATTATTGAAATGAACAAGTGATATACACCTGAGGATATAAATAAATGTTACCCACCACTGACTTTTTAATTTTTGAAGTAACTGAATGAGCCCTGATGGATTGATTTAAAATAACATAACAAAAATAAACAAGTAAATGAACGAAAAAAATCATTGAGCTAATAGGGCTTTTCTTATTCATAACTAATGGAGTTTGGAATATTTATAAAATCTCACCTAAAGCAATTATCTGAAATTATTTAGGCTTACTCTGTCCTCATACCCAAAAGGTCAGATAAGGTAAATCAAACGGTTTATTATATCAGTTTCCAACATATGCTGTAGAGGGAAACCATTTTAATTTTTATCAACTGAGAAACATTTTACCTGTACTTGAAAGTAGACCCCCATCTCAACAAGAATATTCTTCACATCAATATGTTTGTCCAGATTCTCACCCGACATAACCAATGCACATGCAACCTGAGTTGAGTCAGAGAATTTGAACAGAAAAAAGTTGACCAAATGAGAATCTTTGAATGCCAGAAGACCAAATTAACTGGTATGAACATGGTCAGAAGAAATCTCAAATAATGTGAATATTGCTTTAAGCAAAGGTCAGAGATGTCAATACGTAGAGGAACAGGGACCTAATATGTTATCTGGAACACCAGACACCAAATTTATGGGGCTAAAATAGGGCAATGCCAAAAAGGCACAAAGATGCAAGCTAATATGATGTCTGTCAAGAATACACTACAAAAAAAAAAGATTTCTAAAGATCCAGGTTGAATGCATGCTAAAATCGGAAATTTAACAGTCATAGATGTTTATACCCACCGAAAGGTAAAATGAGTAATAGGCAGTCTTGTACTGAACAATACGGCGGTGACTGCATCAGATTTCAACCAGTTAGCAAAAAGATTACGTAAAGAAAAGAGATGAAAACAGAGACGGAAACAGAGTTTAGTGCTGCTTAAATGAATATAAAAATCAGAAAGAGATCTATATAACTTATTTATTAAGGAGTCCAGAATTCAGGCTGTGTACACTTCCAACTTCCTGTGGTAAGGGAGATGCAGGCATGATTATATTGTCTAAAGCAAGACAGATGGATCGTCACTGTACTGACAAGCATCAGTTCCTAAAATGAATTTCTCAATATCATCCTACATGTAACGACCTTCGCCACAGATTCATTTACTATTTTCTTGTGGAAATCTAAACCTGGATTAGTGACTCTCTTGATGATACAGATATCAGTGAGCATTTCCTTGGGTAGTTTAAGAGTTTCATATGGGTTGGGTACTTATCTTGAACACAAAGATGCAAAGACGTTATTCTCATAGCATAGATCATTAATAGGTTTCACTCACAGTGACAATGAGTATTTGGACAGATCTTTTTCTCCTTCAAGAGTAGTAATCAAATCTATCATCTGTCCTGAAGCGGTTTGAAACTCCACCTACAGCATAACTAAATTTTTAGCAAAAAATCTGAGTGAGAACCAGTAAAGCAAAATATGTAGAAGTCAATTACCTCGTTAAACAAATCAAGCAAATCTACATAGTAAGGCTTATTCCTGAAGTGGTTCCTAAGAATCCTAGGGATATGGTTTCGAAGTAGAATCCCATCATTTGCAGCAATCAAACCAACCTAGAAAATAATGATCACCCTAGTTAATCTTTCACCAAAAATGGCAACCATAAAAATAACTGAAGTAAACCAGAACATGTTTGGTGTTTTTATAAACCTTTGGCACTCTGAACCAGCAAGGTTGACCACGCCTTGTGTGAGAGTTATCCATGATGTCATCAAGAACAAGAAAATATGCCTGAAGCTGCAAATTTTGTTACAAAAAATTATTAGTCAGTACGTAAATTAACAACAGAATGAAGATTTTAGTGAAAAAAAATTATATCCACATAAATAATCTTTGAATTGGAAGGATTTTATTTTCATACCCATTCAATACACCAACCAAGAGCACTAGCAAGGAAAATTTCATCTTCAGTTAACTCCTTTCCTTCTTTCAACAATTTGTAGCTGTCGATAACGGACAAGCCCCTGTTCAACTTCCCTGCGAGATGAAGTACAATCCATAGCTGTCTTCAAAATATTTTCTTTAATAGGTGCTTCCTTATTTCAAATCCCCCACCCCCCCCCCCCCCTCCCCAAAAACCCCATTTCATTTCATTTCATAGAGAATTTTTCAAAAAAACTACAGATATGCTCAATTCTTACCTCCAGGCACATTGTAATCCAGCATCTGAAACGGTGAGAATTAACAAAGTCAGGAAACCAACAATAAGCCCAAAACAGAATTAACAAACCCGCAATCATACTCTCTGAGAGAGAGTGAGAGAGAGAGAGAGAGAGAGAGAGAGAGAGAGTCTGATTGTAGATTTATGCACTTAGATCTAAGTATAAATCAGAGGCACAGATAAAAGTTTTTACGAAGCCCACAACAGTTTGTAAAAGTGGTTATTAAGATTTGTAAAAGAACAAAGGTAACTCTTTAAATGCTGAGCAGAAATCAATAAATGTGAATAAGAAGGGCACCCTGTTCGATTTTTATAAGAATTTTCTGGGATGGCATATACTTCATATCTTTTAGCTTTTCACTTTCGTTTCTGGGGTGAGCTGAATTAAAATTAGCTTTGCTACAACTAAACGCAACCTATGCATTTTGAAGTTAAATCTACGATCTTTAACTCTGAGTCAACCCGATCTACTTTTTTTTTTTAAAGTCCAATTTGTGTTCCTCATATTAGTCATCGGAACCAGAACCATTGTCATTCGAGCTCTTCTTTGTTTCTTGTTTTCAACCATGAGTGTGAATACCGAATACCATTACAAGGAAAGTTCACACGAACCATTAAAACAATGATATATCAAAAAGATATTTCAAACACTAACCAATCCGAACCAAAAACAGATATTTTAGACAAATAAGAAAAATCTGGATGAGGAGAATGCAAAATGATGACAAGTAAGGAGGAAGATGAAATGGAAAAAGGCGACGTACCCGCTCGACCCATTGCCGAGATTCATCGGTCCACTCGAAAGCAGGGTCTTCAAGGAGCTCCGATTTCAGGGCGGAGTATACTTTCAGAAAGGTTGACTTCAGATCCGCCATTGACACCCCACGCAGAGCTTTCCGAGAGAGAGAGAGAGAGAGAGAGAGAGAGAGAGAGATTTTTAAGAATAACAGAAACAGCAACCGCGAGCCTGTGAGTGTGATAAGATTGAACTCAAAGGACAACCATAAATGGGGCGATATTTTGTATAAATTTCGTACTTTGCCATTATTTATTGAGAATATTACTTCTTGAGAATATTTTGTTTACTGCCTTTTTACCTAATTTATTGATGGTGCACTGAAAGCTGCACACATGTAATTAAATAAGCATCACTTTTTCATGTTTTTTAGGATGCGAGTTCTATCTTTTTTAATTAACATATGGACAAGTTGATAGATGCCCTGTGGTTTTAATTTTGCTAAAATCTTCCTAACTCCACATTATGTTCGCTTTTCGCAAGAGTAATATTTTAGCCATAAAAAAAAAAATCTATAAAAATAAATTCACAAATTAATATGATTTGATGTGATGCGTTAAATCGTAAAGTTACTTCTAACGTATCATATCAAGTTATGTCAACTTATAAGTTTACTTTATTGAAATCTTTTCGTGGTTGTAATATTTCTCTTTACATAATATCACTGTCCAATGTCCAAAGAATCAAAAAGCTCCATAACAAAAAGAAGCCTTATATTGTCGACTAATTGATCACCTTTACATGCATTGAAATGACATGATCATATATATATATATATACACACACACACACACATATATATATATATATATCGCTTTAGATTCCACAAGACGAGGATGAGAGATGTTATCAAATTCATATTGAACTAAAAGCAAGATTAGAATTCAATGCGATATGATCTTGAAAATGAATAAGGACCTCGACATTCTAATAAAAAAACATTAGCTATGAGGAGATATAAAGGGTAGAACATTCAATGTGATAAGTAGCTCGTTTAAAGTTATAGAACCCTAATAAATCATTTGACTTTCAATGTCCTTAATAAGGTTTAAATAGAAGACATTCAAATTGAACACGAAAGAATCATGTTAGATTACAAACATCCCAAGTCTCAATTAAAAGTTTGAGAGAACAAGAGGACATATCTAATTCAATTAGGAAAAGTGTCGACCTACTTACCTCAAGGTCGGGTGTTGACAAGAATGATAATTCTTAATAGTACCCATTCGACACCTCAAATCGAGGAGACCTATGTCATATGAGCTAAAACCTTCTTTGCACCCTTTTTATTCTATGAGTGGGGCTATTCTGCCGCCCCACTCTTACCGTTGGGCGGTATTTTTTTTTTCTTTTTTTTTTCACATTTTTTTAATACATTTAAATATTTTTAAAAAATAAAAAAATATACAAATATACTTAAAAACACTTCCTTAATTAATAAGTAAAAAAAAAAAATTTACCAATCGATCAAGTTGGGACGGCAGACTAGTGTTTTCTTTATTTTATTATGATGAACTTACACTATCTTTTTCCAAATGCATAATTAATAAAATCACACATGAAAAAAAGATACTTTGTAACCTACATCTACTAAACATTAGGCATTATTAGAAATTCCCAATAGCATAATTACAAAGGCAGTCGAGGCAAAGGGATGGAGCCAAACGGGTTGAAGAAGAAAAGAGGACATGGGATAGACCATATTTTCAGATTGTGATTACCCAAAAAGAAGTTATACCCACAAATAAATTTAATAAAAATAAATTTATAAATTCATGATGTGATTTTATATGACATGTTATACTTATTTTATAAGAAAAATAATTTTACAATAAAACATACCACATAAAATAACTTTACTAACATACCAATATCATCTGTAGTTAAAGTATTTTTGTTTTTAAATATATTTGAGTTCTCGCGGGAGTGTAGACAGTATCGTAGTTTACTGGATGAGTGGAGGCTGAAAGTTATTTAAAAGAAACAAAGAACACAGGAATTTCCGAAGAGGTCGCACCCTGGTAGTCCAACCGCTGATTCGGTAAGTACGTTGAAAAAATCGACATCTGAAACACGAGCTTCAACACGTGGCATTAAGTGATTGCATGATTAATTTGCATCGTTGAGCTGAGAAATTCGCGTGTTTGTTTCGTCCATTGTCTTCGACCGTGACATACATGCAACCTGAAATCCAATCTGGTGCCTTGAGAGCCAACATAATACAGAACAATCTCCAATCCCAGCCGTCCAAAGTCGAACAATTTCAATCAAGTGATGGCATTCAAGCATCTGATGGTTGTTATGTGTATACAATGCGTGCAATTAGTATAAAATAGGAATAGGGGAAACAATCTCCGTCAAAGCTAGATAGCCATCAACGTTGAAAAGACTTTTTAATATTTATATTTATTTATTATTGAAAGTGCATGGAAGGGTCCTCACGGTTCCTTAATTAATTTACTTAATTTTAAGGCCAATGGGCGATGCACAACGTGGCTTTCATGTGCCACATGCGGACCTTGTATTAAAATAAAAATTTCCATTGTTTTAAAAATAATTAATTTATATATAAATTGTGTTGTTTGGTTGGTGAGGAACAAAGATCGAAAAAATGGGGAGACGGCAAAGTCCTTCTTCGCCTCTTAGGAGGATCTAATTAAAGAGATCCAAATATAACATTCATTAGCAAACTAATATTTAATTGAATAAATAAAAAGTGTATACTAATATTCTGTTGGAACGTTAAACTGAGTTGAAATAAGTTAAGTTCTTTATAAATCGTAGTGAGTTGAGATGATAGAATAATTTTGTAGGATCTACTTAAGATAAGTTTAAATATGTTTAGATATCAAGATGAATTTAGATGTATTTATGAGAAGTTAAAAAAAATTATAAATCTTACGGGTAAAGAGATATTGAGTTGAAAAAAATTGTGAGTTTCATATATAAAGAAGTGTTGAATTGAAAAAGATTGTGAGTCTAATATGTAAAGAGATTTTGAGTTGAGATTTGAAAGTAAAGTATTTTGATGTTAGACTCAATTTAAAATTAGACTAAATTAAGTTGATATCAATACGTTCTAACATCCAAACAACGCCTAAGTGAGAGCAGAGATGAATCAATTAGATCTGCATAAACGTTTTACAAAAAAATTAAAAAAATAGAAATCAAGGACTTTTGAGTAAATGTATTTCAAGTTTTTTAAAAGTAAGTAATTATTTTTATTATTTCATTAAGATTGACTGCAATAGTATTTAAATCAACTTGGCCCTTACATTCAATTTTTAATTATGAACTTGGGTTGGAGTGGAGGACTTTGATAATAAACTACTAATTAGGACCATACCATGTCAGTCAAAATATTATAAAACAGAAATTGGTTTAATGGGTTCTAACACACAAACCAAAAGATGAGTTGTGAAAAATAGAATTAAACAAATGTAAAACTTCTTAAGCAATCTCCATATTTCTCTCTGTCCTAAAAAAATAATATGTATGGAAATAACGAATCCATATATGAATACGTCTTACCATCGTTGTTAGGTTAATTTTTTTCAGAACTCTCAGGTTCGGCTCAAGTGGTAAAGCGTTTGGTTTTGGTAGTATACTCAATCCAGGTATATGGTTCAAATACTTTATTACAAACAATTTGGAGATCTAATTCTAATTGGACTGGGATAATTTATTCTTAAATTACCTTAAGTGCATTTACGAGAAACTGTTTCATTATATTTGGGAGATTTATGCTGCGTTTGGATGTTAAACTAAATTGAGTTGAAATGATAAAATATTGTTAGAATATTATTTTTTAATATTATTATTATTTTGAGATTTGAAAATGTTGAATTGTTTACATTTATTATTAGGTGCAAGGAGTTGGGTTTATTTTCTATTGATATGGAATGTGATTCTTTGGTGGTGGTTAATTGGATACTGGCTAAAGCTTGTACAGTTTGGTATCTTTGAGATTTTCGGGACAAGCTGATGATTTTACTCGAGGAATTTGATTACAGTATTAGACATTGTTTTAGAGAAAGTAATCAAGTTGCATACTGCCTTGCTTGTGAGGGGGCTTGCGAGATGAACAATATGGTTAGGGAGGCGCCTCAATTAGGCCGTGAGTCCAGAGGGTTGTATAGGCTAGTGGGCGGGTTTGGCTAACATTCGTTTGTCTTGAAATTTTTTGGTCTGGATTTTTGGCTTATAGGCTGTTTAGTTCTTTTAATGGATGGGGTTTTGTTCTTGGTTGGTTTGTATTTGGGTGGTCTTTTTTGTACAACCCCATATGTTTAGCTTGTAGATCAGGATTTTCTTATGCCATAAGTGAGGGTTATTAATATACTTGGGACGGAGCCACTCCTTGGAACTCCAAGCTCTTAAAAAAAAAAAAAAGTCACAATACTCTATTGAATAAGCATGTGCAGGAATATAAGGCTTCTATACTTTTTGACCTTAATGTGTACATTTGCTTTCACTGTAAATATCTTGGCCTAAGAGCTCATTGAGCTATAATCCCCACCTCCATAATATTGTGTAAGGATTTAACAACCATAATGACAGGGCGAAGAAAGGGTGTCTTGTGAAAGAGAATCACCAAGAGAAAAACCTTTCCTTCTGCGTGCGAACTGGAACTAAAATTAGCACTCCTACAACTATATAAAACCTGCCTACTTCGGAGTTTCCAATGTCGTGATCTTTGGATACTTCGGAGTGTCCAATGTAATGGGTAGATTGGATGGTTTGGATAGTGAGGTAAAAATTTTTAATTTTTAATTTTTAATGAAAGATTAAAATATTATTTATTATTATTATTTTAAAATTTAAAAAAATTTAAATTTAAATTTAAAAAAATTAAATTATTTATTATATTTTAAATAAAAATTTAAAAAAATTATACGGATGAAATGAGATCCGAATTTTTTGTCTCATCCAAATCTACAATATAATCAATGTTTCCTGCAACTCTGTGAAAACATCACCTCAAGAAATCAGATTATCAGAATGAATAAATTGTAAACAATATGAAAGAGCAATAAGAAGAGCTTGATTTATAAGAAACCAAAAGGTGAGAACGAAAAGGGAAGATCAGATCTCATTAAGGAGGAAAAAAAAGTACCCGTTCGATCCATTTCCGAGAATCATTGGTCCACTCGAATGCAGGGTCTTCAAGGAGCTCGGATTTCAGGACGGAGAACACCGTCAGATCATTTTTTATTTATTTTTAATCTTCAATAATTTTTTTATTCACTTTAATCTTCAACAGTTTTATAATAATAATATAAGAATCAAATTAAATTATTAATTAATATATAATTAATATAATTATAAAAAATAAAAAATTATTATTAAAAAATAATATTATATTATTATTTTGATGAATTAAATAGCTAATTCAATATAAAGTTATAGATAAGGAAGTTTTAGATATATAGAAAGGGTACGGCTATTATGCCGCCCCAACTTGACCGCTAGGCTTAACGTTCAGTGTAAAAAGTTTTTTTTTTACATTTTTTTAATATATTTAAATATTTAAAAAAAATAAAAAAATACATCAATATACTTAAAATTACTTTCTTAATCACTAAGTAAAAAAAATTTTTACTAGCAGTCAAATAGAGTGGATAAAGTGAGGAGGCAAAATAACTTTTTTTATATAGAAAACATGTATTTTTTATTAAAATTTAAAGACAAATTTAATGAGTCAAATACTAATGTCTGAAAAAGTTAACTTCAAATCCTCCATTGACACTCACAAAGAGCTTTCAGGCGGGATTTGTCTGGGCGTGAATGAGGTATTCAAATAGTAAAGCTGTACAGGAGTATGTGTACTTATATATAGGTCTGTATAGTGTATGGTCAAGGTGAGAATTAAAACGAGGGCTCCATTGGAGTGGTATGATGTTCGGATCTCTGGGCCACCTTCGGAGCAGGGAAGGGTGACGGGATGGAGTCCTAGAATTTTGGTACAATGGAGTCTGGAGAAATTTTACATATAAATCTCGTATTTCCTTTATTTAATTAATATGTGATTTTTTATTTTTTATTTTTTATTTTAATATTTAAATATGTATGTATTTAAAGAGAATGACAAAAATATAAATCACTTAAAAAAATTCTACTTCTCATCTCTATATTACACATCTTTGTATTTAATATGAAGATGATAAATAACATTTCTCAAATCATATATTAATTAAGTAGATGTACGTGATGTAAGTAATTTTTTTTAGTATTCTCTTCAATTAGGGGTGAAAGTTGGCCAGAGAAATCGACCGGATTGGTTGGTTCAGTCCGATCTGGACTTGAGACCAATCGGTCTCGATCCATGAAATAGAGGATCGAGACTTTTTGGTCTGATCCCGATCTAGGGGTTTCCCATCCCGGATTGGACCGAACTGATCGAATTTAAAAAATACATATTTTATATAATAATTGTATAATTAATTATATAATTTTCATCTAACCTATCACCATTAAAAATATAAAATTTTAAAAATGTTATTAACAAATTAATATTCTATCAATTAACTAATGTATAATATCAATTAATTAATTATATAGTAATTATATAAGTTAAGAATGTAATTTTTATCTAATTTATTATCATTGACCATATAAAATAATTTTTTATTGAGTTAGTTACATAATCTATATTAATAATTCACTTAATTTTAATTTAGTATTTTAAATAATTTTTTTATTAATTTATTTAAAAAAAAGAAAAAAATAATTAGGTTGAACCGACCGAACTGATAACTACTTATCCGAAGAAAATGATGAAATTTCGATCCATCACCCCCAGACCAAACCAGATCCGACCGATTTACATCCTATTCTGAATGTTAAAGATTTATGTCATGGTAATAAAAATAAAAAAAACAATATTTTAACTAAATTTTATTTATAAAAATAAATTTATAAACTAACGTGATTTTATATAATAGATTAGATCTTTTTTATAACAAAAATTAATATATTAAATCACATTAATTTATAAATTTTAATTTTATAAAATATTTTTATAGTTAAACCATTTCTCAAAAATTAATATCAGACATATCAGTACGTTATATAATTTTTTAATAAAATATCAGTTATTTTATTTTATTTTTATAAAGTTAAATCAAGAATAATAACATTTTTCTTTAGAGTAAAAATTGAGGATTATGCTCGTCTGTACTACTTGTGGTTACAAACTACAAAATCAGCCACGCAGCGGCTGCAGCCATCTTTGATATTCCGCAATCCGCAGGCTCTGACAGTTTTGTAGTTCACTTTCACACGCAGCAATGAACGTAGCAAGCAGAGCATCTCAGCTTCTGTCCTCCAAGAGCATCGGAGATCTTCTAAATTCCGTCGAAGCTTTTCTCTTCGACTGCGACGGTCTCATATATATGCATTATATATAATTTTTTTTTTTTCTAAATCTTATTTGTATGTTGCTTTCTCTTCGTTTCCTTCTCGTTGCATATCATCATTATTCATTACAAATAAACTGGGTTTTGATATATAGGTGTAATATGGAAGGGCGATACACTTATCGATGGCGTCCCGCAGACATTAGATATGCTTCGCTCCAAGGCACACCCACCTCTCTCTCTCTCTCTCTCTCTCTCTCTCTAAGTTGTCATAAAATTTCGAAATTTCTTGTTGATTTTATTTCTTTTTAGTACATACTTTTAGGGAAAGAAGTTGGTGTTTGTGACCAATAATTCCACAAAATCGAGGAGGCAGTACGCTAACAAATTCCAATCTTTGGGAATTTCAGTCACTGAGGTTTTGTCTTTAATTTCGAATCTAATTCCATTAGATGTTTTCAGAAATTGATTCTCTCTTTTTAAAGCTGATTCTCTCCCTTTTATTTGTTTTCTGGGATTTTTTTTTTTTTTTTTTGGTTTTAGGATGAGATATTCAGCTCATCCTTTGCAGCTGCTATGTTCTTGAAGGTCAATAATTTTCCTAAAGAAAAGAAGGTACTTTGCTGCTTCTTTTCACTTATTTATTTTACTTTTCGAATACCCATATATGTACCTCAAAATAGAGAGAGAGTGCTACTCCGAAGTTGTTTAATTGACAGGAGAATCAGAAGCCTACAATGCTACTTAAACTATTTAGAATGACATACTCCACACCCAAAGAAACATATCCTAGTACCATTGTCTAGTAAAACTGTGTTTTGGCGGTCTAAAGGAACTCGTTTTTCTCATTTCGTGCCTTATTTTGTTACAAGTTATTTGAAGGGACTATAAGTGGCACCGCTTGTTCCTTTTGCAGGTTTATGTGATAGGTGGAGAGGGTATATTGGAAGAGCTGGAGCTTGTTGGGTATACAGGTCTTGGTGGCCCGGTAATTCAGTTTGTTATTTTGTTTTCAAATTGAAGTTCTGGACTTATAGACAAGATACATAACCCATATATCCAATTGCACTCAAGACTTTATTCTAAAAAATAAGGTGATTTTAAGGCCAGTCACTAGTTTTGGCACTCCAGCTGCTGGTCTGCTCTGGTTACTAAACGATCGGGTTTTCCCTCGTGCCATTATGGAGGAAACACTTGATTTATGATTTTTTCATAAATAGGTATGCTGATGAAAGCAAGATATTGCAGGAAGATGGCAAAAAGACAGCACAATGGAAAACAAACTGCCTCTTTGAACACGATAAGACGGTAATGTAACATATTGCCCATCGTTTCTTTGATACTTTTATTTGTTGTGTGCTTGCTCTTAAAATGTGGCAAAACTTCTATTCCCAGGTTGGAGCTGTTGTGGTTGGACTAGACCCGTATATTAACTATTACAAGCTTCAGTAAGTCTAAATTCTCTGTTCATTACTCCCATACTCCCCTATTTTTATGTGTGGAACATGCCATCTTTATTTCTTCAATTGTGCTCCTTAGGAAATGCTTATATACAAACCACTTACACATGTGACATTCTTGTCTGAGTAGGCCGCAAATGGAGCCTATAATACCTCTATAAACTGTTGACTCTTTGAAATAAGTTATCAAAACATTCTACAGAAATTATAAATATGTTCCCGAAAAAATTGTCTTTAACATTTTGAAGCTCAAATGGTCATTGCTTTCTGCAGCTATTTAGCCTTAATGGTGTGTGCATGTGTATGTGTATTTCCATTTGGCTTCAAAGCCATTTTTATCTCGAATACTGTTGCAAGTCATCCTTCATCAGCAAAGGGGTCAGGGCTTTTTGATGCTTTGTTGGATGAACTTAAAAACAATGGCCTCTTGATTTTTGCAAAGGTTATAACCAACTTTACATTCAAGATCTCAGCCTCTCAATTGAATCCAGGAGGAAACTTCTATCGGTAATATAATACTTGCATAGTATCATGGTCATTATTTCTACCACAAATTTTTTTACCTATAAAAAAATTATATCTACTACAAATTTGTGAATTTTTTATTTCTAAAATTTTTCTACCATATGCTTTGCTGTGTTGGATTTGTAAGATTTAATGGAACAAGTTGTTTGCTGCTCTGTTTAAAAGATTCAAGCTTTCAATTGGCAGGTATGGAACCCTTTGCGTACGTGAGAATCCTGGATGCCTTTTTATTGCAACCAACCGCGATGCAGTTGGACATATGACTGATTTGCAAGAATGGCCTGGTATTTTTTTTTTTTTTCACTTTCAACCTTTATTTTATTTAACCAAGTTTGCAACTTGACAGTTTCTATGATGCATACTTGCAGGTGCAGGGTGTATGGTTGCTGCTATGTGTGGATCAACTGAGAAGGAGCCTATTGTAGTTGGAAAACCATCAACCTTTTTGATGGACTTCTTACAACAAAAGTAAGTGATGTAATGGGAACAATTGAAACAATTGCATTCATGTAAATTCAGCCACATAACCATATTCTCCTAATCCTTTTACTGAAACTGGATGCTTTAATCAGAAATGTATTATTATTTTGAATGTATGAGGAACTGGGAGCCATATAGTTTGAAAGCCATACGGAACTTACTCAGATAAATTGTAGACTATTGATTGCAAAAGCATAATGGTTGATCGAATTGGATTTCGTACTTCAGAAAAATTTGAATACTTTTTTGTTTTGTAGGTTTCAAATCAGTTGCCCCAAAATGTGTATGGTGGGTGATAGATTAGACACTGATATCTTATTTGGACAGAATGCTGGTTGCAAAACCCTTCTTGTACTTTCAGGTAAAGGGTTTATTCTTTGTATGATGCAGAGTTGTTTTTTTGATTGGTGATGCGGAGTAGCTGTAACTATGAACGGTCATTAGCCATCCAAGATTCTTCCGATGCTCATGAAATTATTGTGGGTTGCAGGTGTAACAAGTCAATCAACTCTTCAAGACCCTTCAAATGATATTAAACCAGATTACTATACAAACAAAGTTTCTGACATTTTGGAACTATTGGGAGCATAACCCGACTACCAGGCATTCCAACATTCTTTCAGCCCATTTATTTATGATGGGGGAATTATTAACTTTGGTGCTTACTGGCCATCTGGTACCTAGGTTTTCATTTGCTAAAATACTCTTTGAATTTGATTATCGGTTAATATTACTTGATAATACTTATAAAAAAAAATATTACTTGATAATTATCAGTAATATTTCTCATTGGACTTGGAGTACTCCAACGGTTGGGGACCACAATAGTTGCTTTGAACTCTATTCATTAGCAATGATAGTATATTTATCGTCCTTTTCTCCCTCAAGTTGAGATCCCCCTTTATCAGACTTCTCATTAAGTTCTTGTCTCTTTGCGAACCGAGCTGTCATAATTCATTTCAATGTAACGACCCATGGATAACCACAGTTTAATGGGATATCATGGAGGCTGTTTACAAACTTTTGAGATATAGAACTGTTTTTTGAGCTACTAGCTACTTTGGTTCAAATCTTGTTTGCATCCCGGTTAGGGTGGGTCCTATATCATTCCACTAGATATAAACCACAAGGTATCCTCTCTAGTTCTTCATAATTATCTTTACGAATATCCATCTTAGAAGCGGTAATGTACAGTAATGATAGGATAGATATTGTTATGTAGAATCGAAATTTGCAACCATGAAGTGGCAGTCTTCAACAATGTCAATCCTACAAGAGTTGTGCTCCGAGATTTAATGATCGGCAGCGCTACCATAAAAGATTAACCTTTAACTTGATCTACATAGTCTAGCAAACTTTCAAGTCTACTGCATAAACTGCACAGTATAACTGTGTAACTTTGTCAAGGGAATACTGGACAGCCTTCGACCTCAATGCCAGGGGCAGTAGGACAACTTGCCAGTGGGCAGTGATCGTCCAAATCCAAACCCCACCACCCCACTCCATTGATGTCTCTAACCTGCAATGTGAAATAGCAGAGGATGGCCATGAAAGCAACCCCAGCATCTAGCCCAGCTGAGAGAATGTAATTGTGCCTAGCCCACCAGCCTTTGAATCTCCTGTACACAAAAAAGTTGAAGAAAATGCCCACAGCACCCCAACATATGTAGTTCACAGCCTTGGCCGTTGGCATTGCATCTGCACCTCCTATAATGATGGGCATGTTAATGAGGCATATCCACTTTTGGTCAGGAAACAGGCGAGAGAATACCCAAACTGGTACCGGTGCCAGGATGCCAATGAGGAAGAAATAGTTCATCTTAGAGTAAAGACCGAGAGGGCCAAACATGCGAAGTGGACCAACTACTCCCCATATGATGGAAGCATTGTAGAAAACATCATCTCCAGGGCATGTCCAGGGGCTTCCTTCTGGAAGTTTAGATGGGTCACAGATATGTTCTACCGACGTGATAAGCCACCAAGATGTGCCAAAGTAGACTGATGAAGCGACCAAGGTTCCCGCTAACTTTGTTAAGAATAAAGGCAAGTATTAGTTTTCTTAAACAATAATTATACTCTCTGAGTTTACTTTTATCATCTTTAATCATACTAATTAATATGACACATTTTAAGTTGTTTAATAGGCAAACAACTTGAATGAAAGTCATTTAAAATATGACACATCAACGGATGTGATTAATGACGGAAAAATTGAGAATAATTTTTGGTAGGATTAAGAAACCACCTGAACAAAGAACATGGATTTTGGAGGGATTTTCATGTAGTGGCCTAGCTTGAAGTCTGAGAGAAACATTAGTGCCTGAGACATGCTTATGTAGCCATAGGTCTTGAAAGCTACATTTGCAAGAGGTTTCCCCGGATACATGTAGCCGATAATCAGCTCAGTGATGACGTTAAGTCCTGGTTGCTGCACGAAGATTTTTTACAATCCAATCAAATACGATGATCAGGAGACTGGAAGCTTATTTCTCAATGGCGTACCTGGTTTGTCGTAGCAGTGATTACGCCAATAGGGAGAGTGAAGCTCAGAGCCAAGAGTATCGCTAGTAGGATACCCCAGAAGGGAAGCTGCAATTGTTTGCCAAAGCCTTCACAAGCAAGCAGGGCAAGTCCAACCACCACCATTAAGAGTGTGTAAAACCACCATTGAGGGACAGGGTCATAGTTTTTTCTCATTATTCTGGTGTGTACATCCCCGAACTTATCTTTGAATGTAGCCTTTGTTTGTTGCCAGATTGCTCTGCACATAGAAAAGGCAAAAGTAACTAGGAAGTACATGAAGCTTCGAGAGCACATAGCCCATTTTAAGGAAAAGTGAAGAAAATATGCAGTAAAATAGACAAATACTTATGCAGTACCTTCCATGGAAGAGTGCAACATGAGATATTGTAGCAGCCAGTGTTGCAAAGCTTAGACCATAAGTATATACATAGAAGATACTGAGATGTATTTTGCTGTACCCATCATATCCTTGTCGATTGAATTGGAAGGTTGTCTCATTCAAAACTATTGAAACATCGTATTTTCCACCATCAGCATTGAACACATGCGATGAGATAATAGGAAATCGCTTGGCTTCAAAGGAGTTGGTCCAGTAAACAACAGGGATTAATACGTAGAGCGTTAGGAAGAAACCAACCATTATGTTAATAATGGCAAATCCAGGGGTGGCTAAAGGAGATCCTAGGAAACCAGCTACAGTGGACCAATCAAGGGCAAACGAGCCAACACCAAGGCCTCGAAGACCCGAACCAATTTGTTGGGCCGTGACTGAGTCCTTCCATATCCAACAAACAAAGGAGAGTGCAGTAATCGATGGAAACAGGTAGTTGGGTACAATATAGTATGCAAAGCTTGATGTAAGGACTACAAGGAAGAACTGCAGTCTCGTTAGTCCGCCTTTGGGTCTGATCTCAACTTCGTGCAATGCCCTGCAAGTTCAAAGAACATGAGAGAGAGAGAGAGGGTGAAAAGGAAGAAGTTGTGCAGAGGGTGGAAAGGGGGAAGTGGGTGAAGCAAAGTGGTAGGACGTAGGAGCACCTAAATAGAGAGACTTGAACCAGGTTGGAAGGCCACCACATGTAAGGTGAATCGACAAGAAACTTTCGGAAAACTCCAGCCCATCCATATCCAAGCAGCTAAATAAACCATCAAACATATTAAGAAAATTTAAGGGAAACAACTCCACTAAGTCTTGATAATGGCGAAAACCAGTTATGTTTAAAACTCTATTTCTCAAACTTGAGCTATGCTTATATTTTCTGTGGAATAAAATTCTTCCCTATTATCTGAAAGATAAAAACAAGGAATACCTGGGTGGTTTGAGTTAGCAACATGGCTGCAAGAGGATGAATCCGACGGTGATAGAAAGCCTTGACAATTGTAATAATTCCCACAGCATAAACCGTATTTGAACCTGAATTGGCAAATATGGTGATTAGGACATGCTCCTTCAAGTTGAAGGGCCCTGGATTCAATGAAAAACACCATTTTGTTCCAGGAACGCGAACTGATTTGTCTGGTAGGTATACTGCCATAAGCTTTCCCACTGGAAGCACTAGAATTTGGGCTGAAACCGAAGATACATAGAGTGCATTCTGGCGGTAACCAAAGAACTGATTCAAGAATGCCAGAGCAGCACAAGATGTGATCCCCAAAACCCATGTTCGAAATGTCATGCATGGTAATGTTGGATCATCTGTAATGGAGACTGTGAGCCGAACTTGTTCGATTGGAGAGTCATTTACCTCATCTGCAAAGCCATAGAAGTTTGGAAAGGTTAAGTTAATAAGAAGATAACATGTCCTCCACAAACATGCCCAAACATGCTACTTACATAGGAACCAGTAATAAAATAAGATGCATACGTAAAGATACGATGATTTTATTACCAGAATCCTCATAAATATGAGCATCTGGACCAGGCTTCTTGGGCTGATGATCCATGCTTCACAGCTGCACTTACCAAAAAATGAACCCTATGAAAGCCTTCTTTTAAGATAAGCTTGGATTTGTTACCGTACGTTCTTCCTTCCCTTCTTGTATTCTTAAGTTCTTATTTTTATTTTTATTTTTTTCTTGTTTGGCTTGCTTTCACTTTCATTGGGTTTTTTTCCCAAAACAGTGAAAATGAAAACTTCCCCATTATAAGACAGAGGAGTGGTCAGAAGAAAAAATGTTAAAAAATGAATGTAATCTTGGAATCTTCAAGGGGTGGCTGGACACCACAAATGTCAGATTTTCTGTCCTAATGCCTCGTTTGGCTACACTCATTTTATCTTATATAATCATTATAATTTTTTCAAATTATTATACAAAATATAATAGACAATTCAACGAGTGCTAAATTGACTGGAATAATCATATCACTGGTTATAGCTTGAAGTAAAAATACAGTTCCATGATATTTGGCCCATGGGTTGAACAGTTTTTCCCGAGAACCCCTTCAGTAGAGATGGTGATGGATGCAACTTGTCAGGACTAACGCCCATCCTAGTGAAAGCGTCCCAAAATAAGATATCGGTTGAGCTTCCATTGTCTATCAAAATCCGTCTGGTCGTGTAGTTGGCTATCAGCAAGGTGACAACTAGGGCGTCATTGTGGGGTTACAAAACCCCTTGGCAATGTTTATCTATGAATGAGATAGTAGGGGTTGCATTCAGCTTGGGGTGCTTAGGGGGTTTATCCACCATGTATACTTCATGATATCTTGCTCTGCGAGCGTGAGCCTTTTTGCTAGATGTCGTGACACTCCCGCAGGCGAACTCTCCTGCTATGGTACGGATCTCTTCAAAGGGTGTCGGGTCTTGACCCCTTGGTTGTCGGGGGGTGTTATGTCTTCATTCCTCCTCTTGCCTTTGGCGTTTGAGGCTCCTGCTCACGTTTATGACCTTATTCTTTCTTTGGCTTGAGATAGTCGGCCAGCATTCTTTCGAGCTCCCCACTTCTTGTGAGGCTGGCAACCAGCGATCCCCTTCTTTAATGTGGAGCAATCCTCAGTCAAGTGGGTATCCGACTGGTGATACTTGCAGTAACGATGCCCCTTACCGGAGGATGTTCTTCCTCTCTTATTGTCTTATTATTTTCCTGTAAACTTAAGTTATTATGAACGAGACGACGGATGTTCACGTAGTAGTTGACAAGTGAAAATCACGCAGAAGTCTGCAAAGACCTATAGACGGCGCTACTGTAGAGGACGTGTTTCACACTACCAACCACTCGAATGATCTGCAATGAATAACTCGACAACACTGGGTACCCAAGATAAACTCTGATGCTTAAGTTAGAAGAGTAATCTCAATGTAAAATATCTCAAGAAGTTTAGGAAAGTATTTGATACCTTTATGAACCATTTATAGTGGTGTAGGAACGTGTCAAATGAGTCGATAACCATCAGTCTCATGCGTTTATCTCTAATTATCCCTTCCAAAAAGGTGGAGGGGATAACAGCTCTGGTTTACAGGAGTTATCCATCACAGAATAACTACCTTCATCTAGAGGCGTTATCTTCTTGCAAGTAGTATTGTTCTCTTATTGATATCATGCTCTCGTAAGCCCTTGGGCGGTAAGCCTTGTACGTCATGGTGGTAGGCTGGACCCGCCTTCCAACTGTGGGCTTGGCAGCAAGAGAACCTAAATATCCCCTACACATACGTAGAGATACGATAATTTTATAACCAGAATCCTCATAATTATGAGCATCTCGACCAGGCTTCTAGGGCTGATGCTCCATGCTTCACAGTTGCACTTTTAAAAAAGATGAGATAGTTTGGTTGTACATAACTAAATTATCTCATCTCATCTCATCATTATAATTTTTTTAAACTTTTACACAAAATATAATAAATAATTCAAATTTTTTAAATTCTAAAATAATAATATATTAAAAAATTATATTATAATAATATTTTATTTAACTTTTAATAAATTATACAATCTCATCTAAACTATGCAATCAAACTAGATTTAATATTATAATAATATTTTATTTAACTTTTAATAAAATATCTAAGATACGGATTTGTTACTGTACATTCTTCCTTCCGTTCTTGTATTCCTTAGTTTTTTTTTTTTTTTTTTTTTTCAACTTTTCATTGGGTTTTTTGTCCAAAGCAGGAAAACGAAAACTTACACGTTATAAGAGAGGACAGGTCAGAAGAAAAAATGTCAAAAAATGAATGCTAATCTTGGAATCTTCAGGGATAGCTGGAATATCAGATTTTTCTGTCCAATTCAACTTTTCATAAACGTAAAAGATTCGTTTAGGTATTAAAGATATTTCCGTTCATCTCATATAATTATTATAATTTTTTTTAAATTTTTATATAAAATATAATAAATAATTCAATCAATTTTAAATTACCTGAGAATTAGAATAATCAGATCAATGCTTACAACTTAAAAGTAAAAATACTGTTCCATGAGATTTGGGCAATGGCTTAGCCAGATATTTCGTGAATTCCAACTTGTCGTTATAGTTGATATTACATTTGTCATTTACTTTTCATGGACCATCCGAGATGGGACTTTAAATACTATCCGACAAGTGATTCACAGTTGAATTAGTCCACATACTACTACATATTCTCCCCACCCAAAAGAGTTGCTTTCTATATTTTTATACATATTCCCCCTAGCCTTGAACATACATAAAAATTTAAATCCATCTCCATTTAAATACATATTGGAGTTTTTCAGCCCCTCTAAACCACAAGCACCCTATCTTAGCAATGACCAGCCATTGATCTCTCTGCTACCTTTCTACAATAACCAAGACTTGACTGGCGTGCAAGACTTGCATGCCACCTCTCAAGCCATACCGGGCTGGGCCTAGCTTATCTAGAGGGAGCTAGTGACCAAAGTGTAGTCGGCCCACGGGCCAGAGAAAGGAGATCAAAGAGGCCCATGACCCACGTGAGAAGGAAGTAAATATGGGGTGACGAGGCGTTGACATTTCTGACATCGCCTTCCACATGCATGACGACGGCATGGAGGCCCCTCAATAAGGACATTCACTCTTAATGTGGGGTACATGAGACCCCTCAGCAGCCAGTATAAAAACCAAATACCAGATCAGAATTATTCTTCATGCTCTCATATATACAAAACTCTCTCTAAAGAATAGATGATTGATTTAAGTATAGGAGGTGTTTCATTAACCCCAAGCCCCCGACTTTCCTTATATTTTAGATGATCAAGTTCGGAGCCTAGCTTGCGAAATACGTCATTAACAGTTATAATATCATTTTGTAATATCATTTTTATTTTAGAATTTGAAAAAGTTAAATTATTTTTGTGTTTTGTTTGAAAGTTTGAGAAAGTTATAATAATTAGATAATGGTTAGATAAAACAATTGAAAATTTGAAATTGAAAACTATTTGTGTTTATTGTGATGTTTAGATATTCACATGAGTTGAGATGAGATAAAAATATCTCTCTATTCAAACCAGACCTAAGTGTAAAGTCGTATTTAAGAATATTTGTGTCTTTTAACTTCAGAAATTATCCAACACGCCAACACTATTGTATCACTACTCCTTTAAAGATATCATCCACATATATAGAATAGTCTTGCAACTCTCATGCACGTTATTTATTGATATTTATTGAGTATTTAATGCTATTCAAAAGCATTTTTATCTCAAAATCCAAGGCATTCCATCTCGAAACATGATATGGAACCTCAAACCGGCACCCGCGTCCTGGTTCGTGACCCCTCCCTATTTCCCCTTGTAAGGCATGTAGTACTAGCTGCTTCTATTCTCCCAGAAAAATACAAAAAACAAACAACCAAAAGAAATGATAGAGGAACATTTAGGGAGCCTTAAGAAATCTTGAAGGGGCACGGCTCTAGTTTGCCATTATTCGTATTGTTGTTGTTATAATTGCTTATAAGATAAGGAGACAAATACTGTCATTCATGTCTGGAGCTAGCATCATCTTACGTGCTAGTGTGAATTAGCCGTCCTTTTGGTCTTTGC
Source organism: Juglans microcarpa x Juglans regia (assembly GCF_004785595.1). Lineage (NCBI taxonomy): Eukaryota > Viridiplantae > Streptophyta > Magnoliopsida > Fagales > Juglandaceae > Juglans > Juglans microcarpa x Juglans regia. The sequence goes on along the minus strand of NC_054602.1, from coordinate 10,345,536 downwards.
CTAAATGCAATTTACTTCGTAGCTTGAATTCTTATCTCCCTCTCAGTGGGCTTGCTAGGCTGGTCATGATTATATTATCTTTATTGCATTGTGCTGGCGATCAAACCTACGTACGTGCATACAACTTTCTAGCTATTTTATCAAAGAAGACGGCATATCATGATACAAACATCTGCACTGCGTTCAAACTGAATCAAATTTCGTCAGCAAAGTCTCTAGTTTCATAATTATTCATATGCAATGATTTTTCTTTGGAATTTTTTCAAAAGCTAATTTCGAAATACTTTAATTACGAAAAGATTCTACAAAATTAAATTCATAAACTGACGTAATTTGATATGCATGTAGTGCGTTAAATTGTAAAATTATTTTTATTATAAAGTAAATTTATGTAAGATGCTTCCCACATCTCTTGCAAAAGTTGACATGGGCTCGAATATTGAACCCCAAATGTTCTGGCCTATTTAAGAACCATCTGTCCGGAAAAAAGATGCATGCTGGCTGGCTAGCTAGCTGCTGTCGAATTCCTGCATGGGTAAGAATTAGGTGCAGAAATCGCGGCTATTGCATGATATGCAAATGGAATTATTGCACAAGTAGTTTAGATAATGGGTTGCCAATATCAGCCCCTACGTGCGACAAATGATAAAATCAGATCTACATTATGCAGAACTCAGGAGAGTAATGGGCATGCATGTCGGGTTCGATCCCTATCCAAATAAGGAGGTCCTAGTACGTACATCAGATCTAGACATTTAAGAGTTCTCTAGATCGATCATGTCATGCATAGTCCCAATTAAGTAGGGCCTGTTCATGACTCTCTTCTTTTATTTTGTTATAGCTAGGATGGTGATTTGTAGGCTTTTTCTCCATCTCATCAAACACATTCATAAACTCTATCTATTTGTCTTATTTTGGGTTTGATTATCCTCTTCCGATCCCCATCTCCACATCATTGTAACCCTACCACATCCTAACTATAAATATTATTGCATCGGCCTCTTCTTTCTAAAAGATGCCCCTTAATTATTTTGTGATAAAAAGACCAGTAGTATTCATAAATTATGGAGATTGAGTTAATTTTATCTCTAAATTTGGTTAAATAAATAATTCTGCAAACAAATTAATTAAAGGCTACGAGATAATAAGATTTCAAGGTCCATTAATTCCATTTTTCTTTTCTTGTCATAAGTGGTTTTTGGTGGAATTCCCAAAATATTAAAAAAGGAAGAAAAAAAGTGATCAAACAAGAACATATTCCATCGTCACTGGTACAAAAGATCATGTGGAAAACTAAAGGAATCAAACAGGGACAGCATTCTTCACGAAATCATGTATGGACCCCAGATCTCACCTGCATTCCTGGCATAGTGTCATGATGATCTCGAGTATATATATATATATATATATATATATATATATATATGCAGGTTCATGGCTAGCTGATCTTATCGTCAGCACCAATAATGCTTAATTAATATGATAACAATAAATAATAAAACAGGCCCATATATATATATACACACACACACATAGCATGCAGGACCACTGCATGCATCAAACTTCTAGTTTTAACTTCTAAACAAATACCAGCTGCATGCATGTGGTAAACTGTGACTAGCTCGCACCTCTATGCTGCATGGAGCGGTGTGGATAGACTTTTTATTTATTTAGTGTGCATGGCCTTAAAAAACTTATACTTAATGCAGAAGATATAAGATATATCGACCAGATTATTGACATGACAATATTTTAAAAATAAATAATATATCCGTACTTTAGATAATTAGCAGGACAAGTTTCGGAAATCACAATTGCTAAAAATTAAATTAATAAATATTGTTTTAGTATCTTAGATCATTTTTCATGTTTGATATTACTCCAGCTCCGAGCTGCTTTATGGTTACAATTAGTAATATTCTTAATTATTAGACTTGTTTATAAAATAAATAAATAAATTAACAAATTCTAGCTTATCATGATATATATATATACACAATGACTTTATCCCTTTATAAGGTTAAGGTGGCCCTCTGTGTTTGGAATCGAAGGGTACTGAGGCGGGATGCGTGGTTTCGGCCAAAACAGCTTTGTTCTTCTGGCCATTAAGGAAGGAAGGAGGCTTCTTCCACGAAGTTGCTCCCAATATTGATAATAACTAGTACTGCCTGCCCCTAATGATCTTTATTTATGACGTTGCACATCAAAGTTACATATATACTATACATGAAAAGTACCAGTACTAGTTGTTCTAAATAAGTACTCTCCCAACGTGTAGAGATTTTATGTTATTTTATTTTATTTTTTAACGAAAAAGAATAACACTTTAAATATTTAATTAAATGAAATAAATTTATAATTAAGATTCAAATTCATGACTATTGTTCTGATCATTTCATGTAAAATCTTCCTGACTTATTTTAAAAGTTTAATCTAATAAAAAAATATAGAGTTAATTATATATTTATATTATATTATGAACCTACACAAGTAAAAAGCCAATCTCAAATGTATTATAAAATTCAAGAATGATTAATATATATATATATATGTCACGTCAAAATAAAGACGTTGAAGTAAAACGATTAAATATATAATAATACATTAGATTTTCCAAATAACATATAATATATTAATCTCAATGCATGACAGAACTCTAGTCCCATGCAATGTAGCTGTGGATGGACGATTTGGACCACGACTTCAATAAATAAATAACAAAAACTATATATGTAATATTTTTATGCATTTTTTTGTGTATTCTGACTGGTTGCATTTTTTTTAATATAAATAATTGTTTTGATTAATTATATTAATAAGATGCATAAAAAATATGTAAAAATAATTATATATAAGATAACTCAATAAATAAAGTTGTCCACCTACGACAAGAGAAATGCAGTCCCAATACAGTGGTAAATTAATGAAAGTTGCAGACGAAAGTTGATTCGTTGTCGTTTCCAACTAAGTCGTACTTGAAGTAGCTAGTACTGATCAGTTGGCTTGAAGGAGACATGTTTGGACACTGTTTAAATGACATTAATTACAGAAATTTTGCGGTATGGATCTAAAAGCTGTTGGGACGATTTGGATTTGAGTTTTTGTTCAAATGATAAGATTTATAAAAATTGTGAGAGATATATAAATGAATTGAACTCATATTTATAATTATTTGTATAATTTTTGTTCATGTACAATATGTATATATACATATGTATTTTTAATTATAGAAAAATGCTAGATAGTTAGGGTGTTCAAGTTGCGCATATTTTTTTGTTTTTAAATAGAGATTATTATTAAAAAATTATTTTTTTTATATTAGTGAGATAAGATGAGATGAAATGATATAGTTTTAGATGATGAGTTGAATAAAATATTATTAAAATATTATTTTTTAATATTATTATTGTTTTAAAATTTGAAAAAATTGAATTATTTATTATATTTTATATAAAAAATTTAAAAAATTATAATGATGAATTAAATTAAGAGTGTTTCCGAATCTAAACCGAACCTTAATTATTATTTTTAAAAAGAGTGAACGAGAATTACAAACTGCCAGGCGAATACCATTTCTCTTCATTGGATGTAGTTACTTACCAAATTAACGAATATTCTGTCTTATAGCATGTCTCTTTTGCCAAGCAAAAGAAAGACTGTTGTGAACATTCGGTAGAGGGATGACAGAGTTTCCATCTCACCTACGTACGTACATTAATACAATAATGTTAAAGATCGAATGGTTCTGATCACTTCCTACCAACTTACATCTTTTATAATAATAATAATAATAATATTATTATTATATAATGTGCACTTTGATCAGTTAAGATTCAATAATCAAGACTATGCCATGTCACTTATTTTTTCAGTATCTTAACAATTTAAATTGAATAAAAAATGGTATTTAAAAATAATTAGTAGCTGAAGAGTTCAATACCTAATTAACTTTAGTAAAAGGCAAGTTCTCTTTGATGATATTGATTAGAAGTCAGGTATTAATTCAAACTTGTCTTTTAGAACATATTTCCCACATAATACGAAAGGAAATTAATAATTTTCTATAAAAAGTCAACTATTTCTGATTTTCATGAATTTTCTAAACATATTTAAAAACTATATATGGGCGGTTAAGCACAACGAGTTTTTTTTCCGCATAATTTTTTAGGTTAGCACCTGTTTGGGTTGACTCGTGAATGAATCGTGTCTTTTAAAATGTAGATTGACACATAAAAAGCAATAAACAATGAGAAAAAAAAAATGCATTAGTTTAGTTATGATGAATAAAAATAGAAAAGTTTTATCTCTATGAAAATATTTTATAAAATTAATTTGATGTGATACGTTAGATTTATTCTAAGATAAAAATCACGTGAATTCAAAATATGAATTGTTTTAGTCACGAGTTTAATGCTGGGTCATATTTAAAAGAAGTTAACAAAACAATAAATTAATTGTTGGTTTGGTTATATAAAATTAAACTATCACATCTTATCTCATCTTATATAATTATTATAATTTTTTCTAACTCTTATATAAAATATAATAAATAATTAAATTTTTTTAAATTTTAAAATAAAAATAATATTATAATAATATTTTATTTAATTTTAAATAAAATATTTCATTTTATTTCATTTCATTTAAATAATGTAATCATACGAGACCGGAAGGTTTTATTTAGAGGAGAGTGTAAAAGTTGACAAATTAAAAAAATAAAATAAAAAGGAAGCGTAATTTGAAATTTACTTCAAAATGGTTAAGAAATGGAAAGCAAAAGACCTGATGAAGAAGACAAGTGTAAAAACAAATACATTTAAAAAGAAAACGGCAAAAAGAATGAAGGGCATTTTGATAATTTTGACTGGGGATGAAGTATGCATAAACCAATTGAAATTCGCACGCAACGAGAAATAAAAAACAAAAAAGCTCTCGTTGGCTTCAGCTTTGACTCTCTCTCTCTCTCTCTCTCTCTCTCTCTGCCTAATATCCGCCAGAAGCTGAAGCCTAGTCCTCCATTGTAATACTTACATTGCTCTCTTCAGCTTCCCTTTCAGGCTTCTCTCTCTGGTCTACACCGGCTTTAAGCTCTCAGGACAGCTCCCTTTCCCCTTTTGGACAGTGCTAGCTCTTCTCTTTTGTTTTCCACTGCCAGAGCAAAGCCGCTGAAGTATGTGAACCTTGCAATCAGGTACTCCTTTTTGCAGGCCTTCTCTCTCCTACCCTTTTAGCCTCACTGAGTTTTTATTGATGGAATTCCATTACTATACTTCTAAACTTGCTTTTTGCTCCTGGGTCGTTCTGTGGCTGTGGATCTGTGCTGGGTTTTCCCTGATGTCTTTCGCTTTGTGAGGGAGATCATGGTTTTGGTGTAATTGGAGTTTCATCATGCTCTTGTAGTTGACTGCAGTAGGTTTATCTCTTTTGAGTTTTTGCATAAAATGTGTTCGGAATTGGATATCTAATTGGTTGCTCGCTGACTGATTCTTTGCTTCTTTTTGGTGGTCCTCGAATCTTTTGTATCTGTTCTGACTTCTTATTTTTTCCTTAAATTTTCTAATTCGTTTTGGTTAATTTACCTTTACTTGGGTGAAGGAAAATGACAGATCGAGTTAGATGGCTGACTGTCAATCTGCCAATGATACATCTTCTACATCATATGATCGAGTTTACATGCATCTCTGTGCTTGAATTATGTAAATTCCTGGAAAATTAAACTTAATTTACTAGTGGGGTTTTAGGTGTTATGCTTGCTAAAAGTTGACATTTTTACTCATATTTAGCTGAACTTTTCAGTATTCTCTATGGGCACTATCTGATCTAATTTTGTGGTTTTTCTATTGTCTGGGTCGTGGGAAAACTGAAAAGGGTGCTGGATGTGTAAAACTCCACTTGTTTTAATTTTCGTCCGTGGATTTATGCCCCTGTATTTTATTATTAATGAACTTCATGATATACTTCCAGGCACACCATCTTTGTAGCTAGCTCTCTCTCTCTCTCTCTCTCTCTCTCTCTCTGGGGCTTAGAGTGTTGTTACGATTAAATATATATAATCTTTTCGTTTGCGATGCAATGGGTTCTTCAATAATTTGCTATTGATGTCTGTAATTGCTGAAATGCTGGTTTTGACAGAGTGGAGATGTAGTTATGCTGCTAGTGCAAGATATAGTTTGTCGATGATGGATGCTGAGCAGTAGATTGATTCAATCTAATAAAACTTTGTCATGTGTGATGGCCTCAAAAACTGGTGCAAGAGCTTCCACGAGACAGCAACAGAAAACAGCAGGCGTTCAGACAGTAGAGGCAAATGATCTGAGGCCTTTAGCTCCACAGTTTTTAAAGGCAAGCAAACCCGAGTTAGTAGTGCCCGAAGAATTACCGAAATATGTTCAGCACACATTAAAGGAGGTTAGGGGTGAAGGTGCTGAAAATAAAGTCTCATCAAATTCTAATCAAAAGGTGTTGTCCAATTCTTTAATTAATAAATTTGATTCAAGTTCATCCTTACTGGGTCTTGAGCAAGCAGCAACTGGTGTAGATTCTTCTGTCGATGATACAAGAGGCTCACTGGAAGGTTTTGTCGATCAAGAAAAGAAGACATCAGTGTATGAGAGCGTGAAGAACAGTTCAGTTTCTGCGAAAGTTAGTGATGGGACCAGCAGTCTTGCCAAAACCAGTGGAAGTGCCAAGATTAGTGATCGTGTTGATTTTGTTGAGAGTGGAAAGAGCAGTATGTGTAGAGGTAGCACAAGCAGTGATATAAGCGATGAGAGTACCTCTAGCAGCTTTAGTAGCAGTATCAGCAAACCGCACAAAGCAAATGACATGAGATGGGAAGCCATCCAAGCTATTCGAGCAAGAGACGGGGCTTTGGGGTTGGGCCATTTTAGACTGCTGAAGAGGCTTGGCTGTGGGGACATTGGTAGTGTCTATCTGTCTGAGTTAAGTGGAACTAAATGCTACTTCGCAATGAAGGTTATGGATAAAGGGTCTCTAGCAACTCGGAAGAAGCTGCTTCGTGCTCAGACAGAACGAGAGATACTTCAGTCTCTGGACCATCCCTTCCTTCCAACATTATACACCCACTTTGAGACAGATAAGTTCTCATGTTTGGTAATGGAGTTCTGTCCTGGAGGAGATTTGCACACTCTGAGGCAGAGGCAGCCAGGAAAGCATTTCCCTGAGCAGGCAGTCAAGTATGTTAAGCTAGCTTAACCATAATATTATTATTATTTTGATAAACCATAATATATTGTGCCCTTCATTTTAGTTGATGTGCATGTTCTGATTCGCTTTCAGCTTAATATTTTTATCTGTTTACCCCTTTAGCCTTGGATGGTTAAACAAACACCCTATCCTTGAAAAGGAAAATTTTGTTTATTTCTTTCAGGAATCTGTAATTATTACAATATGTTGAGCTATCTGTGTTATGACCATGGCCTTTGTTCTTCTTCTAAGATGATTTATTTCATTAGGTTGAGTTAGTTGCCTATCCCCATTGTATGCCTATGAGTCAGAATATTGCCCGTGCATGTTGAGTAGAGTCTGAAACTTGACTTATATTATATAGACAAGTTCTTAAGCTGTATTCTTAAAGCCATAACTGATGAAACTTGGAACTCACATGTGGCAGAATGTTGTTGTAATGCTTGTATGATTTCTACTAGCTTACTCTAGAGCCTTGAATGAACTTTAGTTGCATATCTTCAAAGCTTGTTCACACATCAGATCATGCAGAATATTAGTTAAAAAAGCCTTTTTTTTAACCTAAAGATCAGTTCTTTTATGGCCTTCAGTTCCAAAGCTGTACAAAACCTCAAACCACTAAATCAAAAAACCAAAAAACTATTTTCAAAGATAAAAGTAAGATGGTCAGTGGCTCAATCATGAATCAGCGGCAATTTTATGTTTCATCTTGTTTTAGGGGGGGGGGGGGGGGGGGGGGGGGGGGGGGGAGAATGTCTTGGAGACAATGTTTTATATGTCATATGATACTTCTTAGTAACTAAATGTTGTATTTCATTTAACCTGCAGATTCTATGTAGCAGAGGTCCTGCTAAGTCTAGAGTACCTCCACATGCTTGGTATTGTCTACCGTGATCTTAAGCCAGAAAATGTCCTTGTGAGGGATGATGGACACATAATGCTCTCTGACTTTGACCTTTCACTCCGCTGTGCTGTTAGCCCAACTCTTGTCAAAACCTCATCTATGGAATCTGACCCATTCCGGAAAAACCCTGTTTACTGTGTCCAGCCAGCTTGCATTGAGCCTTCCTGCATTCAGCCATCCTGCGTAGTCCCTACAACATGCTTCTCACCGCGCCTCTTTTCAAGCAAGTCTAAGAAGGACAGGAAACCTAAAAATGACATAGGTAACCAAGTCAGCCCATTACCTGAGCTCATTGCTGAGCCAACTGATGCCCGGTCTATGTCTTTTGTTGGGACGCATGAATACTTGGCACCCGAGATCATTAAGGGTGAAGGTCATGGAAGTGCTGTTGATTGGTGGACTTTTGGAATCTTTCTGTATGAATTACTGTTTGGTAAAACTCCTTTTAAGGGATCTGGAAATCGAGCTACACTGTTCAATGTTGTGGGTCAGCCTCTGCGTTTTCCAGAATCGCCGGTTGTCAGTTTTGCAGCGAGGGATCTCATAAGGGGGTTGCTTGTAAAGGAACCACAGCATAGATTGGCCTATAAACGAGGGGCAACTGAGATCAAGCAGCACCCTTTCTTTGAAGGTGTTAATTGGGCATTGATACGCTGTGCTACTCCGCCTGAGATCCCAAAACCTGTCGAGATGGAGAGATTACCTGCTCCAACAGCATCAACAAGCGAAAAAACTGCTGCGGCTACACCTGCTCCTGAGCAGAAAGGTTCGGATAATTATCTTGAATTTGATTTCTTTTAGTGATGATTGGTGTTGATTGCAAGTAGTTTATATAGGATAACTGTTTTGAATATTTCAGGGATTAATATTGGTGATTATGAAGTTCTTTTCATTTCTACTTTTATAAAGAATTTAGGGGGAATTGTATGGTTGTTATTGCCGCGGCTAAATGTTTCTCAATTATTTGCACGAGTATTTCCTCAAGTCTGCCATTGAAAGGCTTGAGAACAGTTCCCTCTTGATAAAGCACGATTAAACATTTCCTCACTTCCTAGGTTTGAAAGAACCAAAGGTGTGAACAAATTCAAAATCGTCAAGTTTAGCTGACTCAAAGGTGTGAACAACCAGGTCCTTGCATGTAAAATGTGCAATACATATCCAACATATGGGAGGATGATGGGAGTATTCACTATTTCTTTATCCCAATAAGCTTGTCTACCGTCACCACCAACACCACCAACGGCATAAAAGATTATGAAATTATGCTATGTGAATTATGTGTGGCGTAAAAGTCTTCAAATAGAATTATTTAAGAGCGAAATTAACTACCCATCTCAGTTCATCTCAACTTATCTCATTTCATTAATATTCACTACTATTCAGCAACTTTAACTCTAAAATCTCATTACTATTCATAACTCATCTAACTACTATTCACAATCCATCTCAACTCATTTCAACTCATTTTCGAATCTAAACGACACCTCAATCGCAAGACGTACAAATCCTGGAGTTATTTGAAAATGTTAAATAAAATCTCACATCAGATAAGAAAAAGAAAACAATGACTAATTAATACATAAATAGTCCATTTTAAATCGGGATGCAACAGTAAATATGGTATATAAAACATAAAAAATAAATATGTTTAATAATAATAAGTTTCTCAAATTCACATCTCCCATCGTCGTGAGAGAGACTAATGGAACGAGACCTTTAGGTTGATATTTTCTCAAAACAATAGAAGGAAAAAGAAAAAAAATCACCATCCTCAACTTTTCAGGGATGATACAAATGACTAGCAAAAATAAATCAATGCATTCGAATTTGCTTAAAAGAACAGAGTGTTGAATCATGAACAAAATATGCTAAACAAATTGCATTTAATTTTTAGTCTGTTTATAACTGAAACCGAGGATCAATGTGCATTTTCCTCCATAAAATAGCTTGATATATGATTCAAACTTGATAATCATTATTATTTTTTCAGTCTTGAGATCGAAGTATCAAACTTTCCTCAAATGGATTAGCTATTGCCCGCAGAGCTCTGCTGTCATCACCAAAATCAACAATTTCAAATGATTTGCTATTGATAATATGATATGAAAAATGATAAATACATATCACTTTTCACAATATTTTACACAACAATGTTTTAAAAGGAAGGTTATTTTTGTAAACTAACTTGTAAAAGTGACATCATTTTACCAAAATATCCTTATTTTACAACATGTGTTGTGAAATATGTTATGAAATGTATTGTGTGGATATCATTACTCATCTTGAAAAAGCCATCCTCTTTCGGTGAACCTTGGGCTGAATATTAGCTTTATTCCTCTATTGAGGCATTTGAAGACAATACAAGATATGTCCCAGAACATATTGGATCTAAAACCCCAACTTTAATTTCGTAATTTCGTCTAAATTATCTGAAATGTATAAAATGTCGAATGTAAATGATTATTGGAGACAAAATCCCGACTTTAAGGCATTATTGAATAATATAGAGTTTGGCTTGTAATCATGGATTTCACTCAGAAATGAGTATTTATTATAAATAAAATTTTAATAAATTTGAAATAACTCATTAAGGATCACTATGATATTAGTAACTCATTATGGTCTAGAGTTACATCAAATGAATATGAAAACAATTGCAGAGTAAAAGTCTGAAGTTTACAAGAAACAAAAAAAATGGTTACTTTGAAAATGTAACAGATTTTTTGAAAATTGGTATTTAAAATTTGATAATACCAATACCGTTTTTAAATTTAAAAAAAATATTTATTGTTAATGTATATATACTAAGTTTAGTGGGAGTATATTTATATTTATGGTCATGCATGTATATGACTTTTTGACAAGTATGAATCACGGTTTGTAGTATGACATTAAAGTTATATCTCTAAATAACTTTAAAAATGAAATTTATGAAAGAGATGTCTTTCGTAATTGAGATTGAATCTTAATACAAAGATGAAAACTGTTAGAATTGTCTCAATATATTTGTATAGAGTTTTGAAAGACTTTGCATGTAGAATTGTTGGTCAATAGATGTTTTAAAAATAAAATGTGACATGCTCAATATTTTATAGTGTTCTCGAATTGATTAGGTTGTTAATGAAATTTTGTATATGATTGTTAGAGGTGTAAATTTTAACCAAACAACCAATCTGGAATGGACCAAACCAGTGAAACCGATCCGATTTTGGACCGGTTTGGTCCGGAACCAGTTTCTAAAATGCCAAAACTGGCCGGAACCGGTTCCATGATTTTTAGGATCGGACTGAACTGGACCCATTCAATTTATTATATATTTAAATTAGTTTTTTAAATATTATATATAATATTTTTTTATTTTTTATATATAATATATATAATAATATAAATTATAATTATATATAATAATATAAATTATAATTATATATAATAATATAACTTATAATTATATATAAGATATTATATAATTATCACTATGACCATATATTATTATATAGTATTAATATTAGACTTTTGGACTTATTTTATTTTATAGCAGATTTCTTGTTTCAGTTTTTTTTTTATAGCATAATTTTTTTGCATAATAAATTTTTTTTATAATGCAGAATTTTTATAGCAGAATTTTTTTTACATAACAGATTTTTTTTATAAAGCAGATTTTTGTAAATAGTAATAGATTTTTAATAAAACATATTTTTTAAAGCAGTTTTTTTTAATGAGAAATTTGCATTTTATTAAAACTAAAAAATTGGACCGGAAACCGATAAAACCGGATGTACTGGTTTAGGAGGGTAACCGGTGCGTAATTAGTTTTGAAAAATGAAAAACCGGGTGCATACCAGTTCGGTCCTAAATCTTGTTTAAAATCGAATCCAACCGGACCAGACATGTTACACCCCTAATGATTGTTATAATAAATTTGATGATTGTACAAACTTGTATAAGGTTGAATATCAATTTTGCAATTAGCATTCTTGGTTGTTGCCAAAGAACCTAAGGATGTTTGACCCAAAAGTTGTGAAAAGAGTGCAAAGTTATTTGCAAGAAATTAAAGACTATATTGTTACCTTAAGAAGATATGATATTCTTAAAGTAACTGGATATTCAGACCCTATTTTGTGTGATTATTCTAATGATGAAAAATACAGTTATGGTTATATATTTTGCTATTTAGTATAGTTATTTAATGGAAAAGTATAAGACAAATCTCTTACTGCTTCATGTGCAATAAAGACTGAGTTTGTGGTATACTTTGAGGCCACAAGGTATAATATCTGACTGAAGAAATTTATTTTAGGACTTAGAATTCGACTTATAGCCAAGCCGCTAATAAAGTATTATAAGAATTTTTCAGAATATTTTTCTCCGAATGATAAGTATTTAATGAAATTTTAAATACCTAAGTGTTGAGAAGAAAGTACAGAAACAGATATGTTCGTAACAACAGTGTGTTAATAACTATACTTTAAATGACATGTTGAAAAGATGGGTCATATGCTTATACCCATGATGTGAACATGCTAAAGAAATCATTAATATACTGAGTATTTTGTTACTGAAATTAAAAGATATCTATTATAGTTGTTTCTGTTTTCTTGTATTTTCACTTTATATATACATGAAATGGTGTATATGAATTATGATAAGATAATATCTATAATAGACATGAATTGGAACCCAAGACATTACAGTATTAGCTTAATTGTCTCAATTAAAGATCGTGTTGAATTAAATTACTGGTATTGTGGTATATGAAAGAGAATTTGTTGATCATATAATAGAGGACCGTCATGACTCGTATTGGTAGTTAGTTTGACATTGATATTATGGAACTAATGTATTATGAGTTATGAAAGTTTTCTGGAAATGAATTTGCGTAGAATGATTAATTTTAGCATATCCTAATGGATTTAGAATAGCTCAATATTTATCACTTACTTGATGAGTCACACTGGGATAAAATTAACTTCAATGAGATAAGATTAACTCTATATCTAATCATAGAAGGATACAAAGTTTCTAGAATTCTTGATAACTAGAAGTCTATAAATAGTACTAAGGTGTTAAGGGTTCTCACTTACAATATTATTATGCCTCTAACCATCGGAAGACATTTGGAGGCTAAGTTGTTAGGGTGATTCTTTTCTCATAGTCAACCAAATTATTTATTAAACTGTGATGAAGAAAGATAGGTCTTTTAATTATTATTATTTTATTATAAATCATAAAAAATAAAAAATTTAATTATTAATATGCATGTTAAAATATTTAATACTCCATGCTTGGCTTTCCTAGGTTCCTGAGTCGGGACTGTCCTTACTTCTTCTTCTTCTTGTTTTTTTTTTTTTTTTTTTTGGATCCTTATCAGTCACCAATTAAGTAGTGATTGGTGTAGCATACGAAGAGGTCAGGATTTCTTCAAGTAATTGAATTTGTTCCTCATGTATTTATTAGTTTTGACCGAACTGGATCATGACATAAATTTATCACATCTGCTTTCATTTATTTCCTCGATTGATTTTACCAAGGAAACATGGATGTTTGGTCTTTCTAGTGAGATATTCAACAGATCATAAAAAGTACAATCGAGCGTAGCAAAAATATTATTCATAATTTTTTTTAACGATTGATCCTGAATCTCAATTTTATAAGATTAATGGAAGGTTTGATAGTAAGTTGAGATGAAAGTTGAATAAAATATTATTTTTAATATTAATATTATTTTATAATTTGAAAAAATTAAATTATTTATTATATTTTATATAAAAAATAGATAAAATTATAATGATTATAAGAGTTAGAAAAACTTTTATATCTAAACGGGACTTAACTGGCGGGTAAGGTTTTTTTTTATTTTTAATTAACTTATTGTTTTTTTTGGACTGTGATGAGAAGGCCCACTATCCAACTGGCCCTGCATATATCCTCGGTTTTTCTACATAATACTGGCCGGGCCGTGCTACACAGCCCCTCATGACCACTTCAATGAATGGCTGTACCACTAATTTGCCTGGGTTTGAAGTAAAATTTTATACACTATACTATTATTTTATTCTCGTCTTACTATATAAGATATGATATATTTATTATTATTGAATGATTCTTTATTAGATGATTCTTTATTATCTAATAATAATAAATATGCCACATCTTAAATAGTGAGATGAAAATAGGATAGAAGTATAGAGTATAGCATTACTCGGATTTGATTTCTGTTTGTGATATGGAAAAGGTTTGTGCTAGGGGAGCTGAACTGTGTTCTAAACAAGTCGGGGGAGTGTTATTAATGGTGGCGAGCATGGAGTTCTTTCATTGATAGTTTACGAGGAACTCTTATCTTTGGTGGTGGTATTGATTGTGTTGCCTTTTTAAGGCTTTCAAGCGCATAAAAAGCATGCATGCATGTATGTTCTCAGAGCTAGTGCTTCTAATGGGAATGCAGCGACAACTGTGCATTGGTGTAGTTTTGTAGCTGAATGTGGATTAATGTCCAAAGCTAAAAGAAAAATGGCATGGTTGTTTATCTACGCGGTCTAAGTTGTTCCAAAGCTACAATTTATGACAACTAATACCAAACCGAAAAAGAAACACAAAACCCAGTGGAAAGATCAGAATCACAAATAGTGTTCTTAAGATTTTAATTTACAGCATCAGATATTACACTCTGAATCAATCCAAGAGATCTGTCCCTTCTGATCTTGTAGTGGTTCTCTGCAATTATTTGTAACTATTACTTGAACATGGGTTTGAAGCACATACTGCATGAAAACGAGTCATTGCGTTGATCATCTTGCTCTTGTGGAGGCTGCTTTGGAGTATTATCATCAATATTGTCACGTGGAGAAGGGGACTCGGTCATCTGTTCAATCAGTATTCCCTTTCCTTCACATATGATCTTAACCTCACAACCTACCGGTGCATTCTGCAGCATTTGATCAGCTATCCCACTTCCTCTCCTAGACCTCAATTTCCTATATATCCATTTTTGAAAAGTTATGTGCAGATGAGAAAAAAGAAAGAAAAAGTTTCTTTGGAATGATCACAGAATTATAATTAACTTCTTAAATGGGCTTGCCCGTACTCATGATAAACTAAAGATTCATGTACCTTAGACTGGATTTAGTGGTTCCAACAACCAGCTTTCTAATATTGAGAATAGGAACGAGGTCTAGGATGGCCTTTGCAACCATATCACTTTCGATAAGAATGGTATCGAACTTAACCTGTTTCATTGATTGTATTTTTCTTCAAATTTTCATTAAAAGATTAACCTCAAACATAGATAAGTTTGTATAAAATGATGAATCAAATTGGAGTTTATGTACCCCGAAAGTGGAGCAGGCATCAAGATACTTTTGGAGGAGTTCTCTCCTCTTGCCTCTTTCTTGGGCCATGTAGCTCTCCACCTGCTCTGCACTCACTTGATTCTTTGGAAGCTTTCCTACTAAAATCATGACAAGATACACGCATGGGTCATTTCAGTCTAATATGCATAAGATCCTGGAAAATTTGATGAACTTTACGATTATGAATTCTCGTTTAATTCTGACACCTTGAAGGTAGTATTCAAAATGGAGCAAGCATGGAGATTCTAATGATTTAAACCCTGGTTTATGATCTATTTTAATGATCAAACCCAGCTCCTGAGCATGGGGTAGGGTCAACCTTCATCAAGTACTTTATCTTAATTGTCCCAAAAATTTCCTAAAACCAAAGCTTCAGTTCAAATCTAGGCCCTTATAAAAATGAATTTCAACCGATAGACACAGATCTCTATCATTTTTCCCGTGATTTATGCATGCCACTAGATGCTTCGTCGACAATGACATGTTTCAACCTTTTCTTCGCAAGTCTTTCACAGAGCTCATAAAAGAATCTCACAATTCTGTTTATCTATTGTTGAAAGCAAAGTCACTGGTGGTTGAGGCCCTGGCTGCACATGGCCCAGTTTGACTCACCAACCACAGAGAGAGAGAGAGAGAGAGAGAGAGAGAGAGAGAGAGAGAGAGAGCTTACATGGGCTAGGTATGTACTGAACCTCCGGGAAGACATGGATGAGATAGACGAGAGTGGAGGGATTAACAGCGTGCTTCAAAGTCCAAGCAAGAGCTTCCATGCTGGACTCGCTCTTCCCACGGCCACGTACACGCAGTCTTCCCAGTTCTGAACATCCAACGAAAACACACTCCCTTCAAACTCTTCTTTGATGGATCCCATCGGCAGCACTCCATGATCGATCTCGAAGATTTCGCTCGTACTCTCTTCCTCAATCTCGCACACACTAGTAGTACTGCTATATGGCTTGAACTGGTTATGGTACCCAGCTGCAGCACCAGCTTCATCGTAAGCCGGCATGTATCCGGTCGCATCCGACAATGACACCGACATCTTTGGCTCAACCTCTTCCGGTAAAAAATGATCACCACGACATCATTGACATGGTTTTTTTATTTTATCTAAATCGCCGGATGTATTTGAAGCAAAAACCTATTCCTTGGGCGAAGGGACTTGGACTTGGAGAACCTACAGTACTCGATGAACACAAGCACATGGAAACTTTGAAGAAGTCCTTACACAACGTATTATTATCGTAATAATTTATGCCCTTTTTCTGATCTGTACCTTTGAAAATATGACTTGCTCGTTTATTTCAACGCGAGGCCGAGCAGCTCCTAGCTACCGCCCTCAATGTACAATCTCGATGACGTGACGAAAATTGAGAGCTTGTTTTCTTCTACTTTGACTTTTCCTGGTTGCCATTTGCCCCAAGGTGGAAGAAGAGACAAGATTTTTTTTTTTTTTTTTACCGTTTTCTTGTGTATTGCACGAACTCCTTGCATATTTCAGATATGAATAATTATATTCAGACTTCATGTATAAATAATATATATTTTACAGTAATATTTTGAGATGATGGTATTTTCATAAAATGATATTATTTTTATAAATTATTTTATTCTTTATTTAAAACGTCATTAAGTAAGATATTGTAAAAAAAATTTATGGTTTATCAAAAAAAAAAAAGAATTTTATGTAAATAACTTTTCTTCTGATATTGTGAACTCTGTGGTTGTCTTATTGTTATTTAGAAAAATATTTTTTATAGTTATAAAATATATAAATTTTTTACGCACCCTTTAAAAAATAGAATTCTAGAATGCGCATTTTTTTTTTCATAATAGACACTTTTTTTCTAAAAGAAAATACCTAAATTTATAGGCTAAAAGTAGACTGGGCGGTTTGGATCCACTCAACTCATTTAATTTTAATTAATAATCTTATTATTATTTACATATTATCTCAACTTATTTCACTATCAGTCATATATAGTCTAAAAAAATTTATTCATTTTTTTAATTCTCATCATCTTAATTTCTGACATTAAATAATAGATTTATAAATAAAATATAGTAAATAGTCTCTAATTATTTAATACATTATAAAATGATAAGAATTTAGATAATGGCAAGGCTACTTTACCGTTGGACATGCCGCCTAAGTTTTTTTTTTTTTTTTTTTTACTTTTTTTTTACATTTTTTTAATATAGTTAAATATTTTTAAAAAAATAAAAAAATAAATATTAATATACTTAAAATCATCTCCATAATCACTAAGAAAAAAAAATATATACAAGCAGTCAAATGGAACGGTTCAACTATCTTTTCCTTTTAGATAATAAATAACATTATTTATAGTCTTATTTACATTCAAAATCTACCTCAATTCATCTCATTTAATCAAATTATTATAATTTTTTTTAAATTTTTATATAAAATATAATAAATAATTTAACTTTTTCAAATCTCAAAATAATTTTATTAAATTTCTACACAAAATATAATTAATAATTTAACTTTTATTTTCCACTTCACCAGCTATTTCAATTAATCTAACTTATTTTTAAAGTCAAACTACTCCATAGTCTATATAGGTAGGTAGTCCTTGTATGGGTAGGGCCATACAGCTTTGCCCAGACCTTTATATAGTCTATAGGCTTTTATCAAAGGACCAAGCGGTCAAATCTCAGAGAGAGAGAGAGAGAGAGAGAGAGAGACTGAGGACACAGCAAGTCATTAAACGTGAATTATTGTAATTAATAACGTGTAACTTGTAAGGGAGGTGTGAATCGTTGGGTATCCAATCGTACAATCAATCATTCTAAAGTTTTGGCATAAAATATGAAATATAGTCGAAATATTTTCAATATTACTTTCATTTTTAAAATTTTATCATTCTTAATCGAATATATGCCACATAATCAAAATAATTATATAAATAGGATTTAGTCTACACATGAACACAATTACACAAATTAAATGTAAACAAAATAATTTTCTTATATAAATAAATAAAATATAACACGTAAATTAGAATGAATGATTATAATAAAAATTAAATATATTAACATGATCTATATCTGATCTAAACTTAATGACTGTAGAGAAGGTAAGCTGCAACTTCTTTGAACCCCGTCTCCCCCACCCTCACTGAATGTTTCAAACCCGGTTGCCCAAGAGCTTTGCCAACTAAGCCTTTTCGGTTGTTCGGCGCAAAGGGTTCTTCATTTGTAGGCTTCACAACCGCAACATTCTCACCTTTGATATTCCTAAAATAGTACGCACCACCAAGTCCACCATGAACAGCAACCGGATTAACCCCGATCTTAATTGCCTTCACAATTTCCTTGACCAGCTGTTTCATTTTAGCAAAGTGAGTCGATTGTCCTAATATCTCAATAGGACCACTCCGATCTCTCTGCTAGTTATCCCTCCCAGTAGGTGACAGACACGGGGTTGAGGAGCTCCTATGCATAAGGTTCCGTGTAAGAAGAAGAGGGGAATCGTTTCGAATAGCACTAAGATCATTCTTCAACACCATCTACCTTATCGTTTGGGTTCGAAGATGAGTTGAGATGAATTGAGATGGATTGTAAATAGTAATGAGATGAATTGTAAATAGTAATGAAATTTATGAGTTAAAGTTGTTGAATAATAATAAATAATAGTGAGATGAGTTGAGATGATTTGCGAATACAAACTGGGCCAGTGGGTGAGCTCTCCTCAGTAGGGAAATTTAGAGCAAGCTGCAGCCTCCTCTTCACGATATGGACATTATCATCTCGATCTAATTCAATCCCCAAAACACATCCAATTTCAGTTTGCACAAATACTTGTATCCTCCCTGAAGGCTGGTTCCCTTCCATTTCTCGGCTTCCATGGTATTCCCTGCTAAGTGGGCTCTTAAAGATTGTCACTGCCATCTAAGTCTGAATAGGGCTGTCCAATTCAAGAGACATTAAATAGATAGAACAACTGATTATTTTTACAGCTGGCAACAGAGGCGGTGGTGGAAGAGAGTTTATTCCCTCCCAAGGAAACACTAAACTCCAAAGTCGACAACAATTGTTTGAGATCAAAGTATGTCCCCCCAAAAATCATCACTTAATAAAAAACAACTTCAAATCCCACAAAAGATTCATATAGAAACGAGCGAGATATAGCAACAACAAGACGAAGGAAACAGATGCAGCCGAATGCTACACTGAGTGAGCCATCGTGCCCAGAGATTTTGCACAAGGGACCATAGCTGAATTAAAAATACATACAAACTGCATCAAATAGTACATAAATGACCACCAAAATGTAGACTGTTTTTTACACACAGAGAGAGAGAGAGAGAGAGAGAGAGAGAGAGAGAGGAGGTTTCAAAGGAACAGTGGAAGGGGGTGGGCGCACACTGTTTCAACGGGCAAGGTTTTTTAGAATGAGCGAGAGAGAGAGAGACGGGAGGAGGCCGACGGGAGTGGCCGGGTGGGGGCACAAGAAGGGAATACGAAATTGTGATATGCTACATTCGGGGTGTTTTCGTTTCTCAATATTACTGAAACTCATACGTGGCAGCTGTTTATTTGCTGGTGTAAAATAACATTTGATACCCGACCGACCCGAAGCATCTCCCTTAGGAAAACCCGCTTCCTTGAATTTTGTTCTGTTCATATTGATCATCTTCTTTTCGGAGTTTTCTTTTAGATGCATGGGGCCGGCGGCCATGCACATACGCCATGGCCCATCAATATCTTTTGAAAATCGCAACCGTGTTATCGCTCATCTACTCAATAAAGACCTCACATGACACCAAAAAATGGACCCATAACTACTTATGCCAGTAGAAAAACGTACCCAGCTAAGTGCATGGGAGCTGGATTAGTTTTAAGAGTAGTTTTCATTCACATGACCTGAAGTGTGAGAGAAATCGATGTTTATGAACATGTCCTTGGAAAACCTATGATCATCATAAAATTATGCGGGAATGAATAATATTGAACAAAAGGTCGATGAAGCAGATCACGTACGTTCGAGTATTCATGCATGCCAGAGGTCCATGCATGATGATCATCAATTGGAACTAAAAAAAAGTTAATCGGTATTATAAATATGAGTAATACTACATGTACTTACAGTTTTACTTACAATACTTATTTTGTTAGTTTTTCTTTTAAATTCAAATTTAGAATTTAAATTTTTATGATTTTCAATATATCAATAACTGACATGTAGAGAATTAAATTTTTTATAAATTTTTCTTAAGTACATTTAGTATTTTTCTATAAATATTAGAGCTCAATATTCGTGGGCGCTCGATCTTACACCTTGGTCATAATTCATCCACCCAATACATCCATTAACCCTATCACCCAAGTAGCGATGCAAAATGATCATCAGCCCAATTTATCGGTCTAAACGATGGTTGAAATTACAGGTTGCGCAAAAAAGATGGACGGTGCATGTCTTTTCTAACATACCGAGTATTTCCCAAAAGAGGGTCAGACTTTAGACTCCGATCCGGCCGGCTGGTCGTTTGGAGTTCATCAACGAGTCACAGTCAAAGATATATGGCTCGTTTTAACTCACGTGTGATCTTTCACAGTACTCATCATGACTACCAAGATGCATTTTAGCCTGTTAGGTGACACGCACTGCTCTAAACAAGAATGGAGTCGGACGCTCTTCGCATTTATATTGTGGATACAGTCCGAATGCACCTCATGTGGCACGCGTACGTACGTATGTTAATTGATTAATTGCAGTAACATTAGGATCATCATCTCATCATGCGCGCATGAAATCGTGTCCTTTAATTTGTCTACCACGCACCCACGTACACACACTTGGGTACATCCTCCTTGTTTCAATCATCACACGAACACAAGACTGTTGGCCGACAAAAGTGAGTCCTGCGACGAAGTTTCGATGTACGAATATACGGACGTTAGCTGGTTCCGTGTTTGCTTTGTTGTATTTGTCTGTCTCAATCACCCAAGGAAATAGGATCCCTACTTTTTTGGCGATAACGCATCACTAATCATGCATGGAAACCAAACATGACAACACTAGACATTTTTTACACGTTCATGTAATGGAGGTAGTTTAGCTAGCTCCTTCCGCTTCTCATCGTATCGGTCAATACAATCCCATTTTACCTTAAATCTGCATCAGAATCTTTATGTGATAGCAACGTCTGAGCTGTTTTGTTCCCAAGTAGTAGTTTAGCAAGAAAAGTTTATTTACCTACTACCTTCTTGTACGCTTCCAAGTTTTACCCTCTTTGGGAAGATATTAGCAGGCGGACAAGGATTAGTAGAAGAAACATCGTATATGGAGTAAAGATCCCAAAAGGGAAGGGGACATCCACCCAAACAAATGTGAATACGAGATTTAAGTTGTGTTTCAGTCGGGAGGTGATTTGAATAATAATAAAAAATAAGTGAAAAATACTAATAAAATAGTAATAATAATAAAATATTCTCTACCCAAATGGAACCATGAGAATAAAGGAAAAGATAAAGTTATTATCCTCGTACTACTCATTTTATATTTGATTTTTTTTAATTTTTAATTTAATTTAATTGTTAAAAAGTGACTATTAATAAAATTATTTATTTTTTTAAATTGTTTTCTTAATAGTTAAGAATGTTAAAAAATACTTAAAAAAATGGTAAAAAAATAAAAATTTGAAATGAATTATGAATAGTAAATAGATAGTAATATAGTAATAATTCTATCACTACTCGAAAATAAAATAGGAAAACAGAGACTGCAGAACAGTCAGCCCATACACATACATACATATATGTTTGTATGATATATATATATATATAATATATATATATATATATATATATATATATATATATATAACAATAGAAAGTAAAGGCTAGAAAGTGAGAAAAAAGAAATAGAGGGAGAATACTAAGTGATTGTACAAGTGAACCGAAATATAAGTGGCACGTATTATTCGTAGGTGGTGCAGGGGGAGATAATATTCGAATCCTTGAAGAGATCTATCGGATTGTAGGACCAATAAGGTAGAATAGCATATGGTCCATACAGTTTGGTGGGTGAAAAACTCATCGGTAACTGGGATTCTGAA
The DNA here is from genome assembly GCF_004785595.1 of Juglans microcarpa x Juglans regia. NCBI lineage: Eukaryota > Viridiplantae > Streptophyta > Magnoliopsida > Fagales > Juglandaceae > Juglans > Juglans microcarpa x Juglans regia. The sequence continues at coordinate 10,322,995 of NC_054602.1, read as the reverse complement.
GCCTGAAGAATCAGAGGGAAACAAAAAACTCAAACAGGGGTTCTAGCACAAATTTCTAGGTGGAGAGTGGGGATCTGGGATGACTGGGTTGTCCCCCCCCCCCCCCCCCCCCCCCCCCCCCCCCCGCGGTAAATTTACCGAACTTTGGTAAACAGAAGAGTCCAAAGAGAAAAAGAGAGAGGAAGAAGCTTGGAAACCTGGAAGGTAGTGAATTTTTTGGACTGTCAGCAGATTTGTGTGTGAAAGGGAGGGAGAGAGAAACAGAGGGAAGAAATGGGGATCGTTCCTCAGGAAGCGATCAGGCAGGTTCAATCACTAATGGATCAAGGTCGGTTTTTTTTTTTTTAACTTCATTTTCTTTTTCATTCGACAGACACTTTATAAACTTTCTGTTCTTTTTTAAATAAATCTTTTGAATAATGGCAGTTGAGGAGCCTTTGAAGAGAACATTTCAGGTTCCCATTTTCCTTATTGCTTAATTCTTTTATGCTGCATCCGATCTGTCTTCAACCCGATTCACAAGCCTTCCAAATATGCTTCTTTTTGTTTTGTTTTGTTTTCTTGTTTCTAAAGTTTAGTTTTTAGTGCATTTTGTTCAGTAATTTTTTCTGGGTGTTGTGGGTTTTCGTAATTCTGGTTGTAGGAAAATTAATTTCTGATTGTAGCTGAGCAAAAGATATAAGCCACAGATGTTTGTTGTGTTTCGGAGAATTTGGTGCGCAAAAGAGTTTGATCCTGAAATCTTGCTTAGCTACTTGATTAAATACTTTGATCTGGGTGGCTACTCGTCTTTTATGTGGCAAATATAGCACGTTATGTGATTCAGAACGAGTCTTATCTGAGTCACACTCACACCATGTAGTTCTGGCATAAGACGACGGTGGAAGTGGTTATGCTATGCTTTTACCGCAACTCACTGAAGATTTTGGCATGTGCCCTTTAATTAAGTTACTAGATCTGTTCATGTCTTCCATTTTCATCTTTCTCTCTATATCTCTTCGATGGGTCAGCTATATATCATTGGTGTTCATGGAATTTGGCACATGCCAATACTGTCCTTGGTCATCAAACCAACAGTTCCTGGAAATATATCATTCTTTTGGGTTGTCATCAAAAGGAGAATAAAATTGTAGTTCGGTCTCATAGCACATTATGCCTCCAGCTTCATGAAAAGCTCTGTCAATGATAGGCCAACCTGTTGAATGACATCATCCCTTCTAGCAACTTCAGAACGTAAGGCAAGTTCAAAGGGTGAAATAGGAAATATAATTTGCACTGTTGTCTGCATCAAAGTGTGAAGATCAATCGTTACAGGTTACTAACTGTGCTTTGGTCAGATTGAGATTTTCTATTGAAATCTAATTCGGCAGAAAACTTATCTATGAGTTTGATTAAATTGCTATGGGCTCGTGGGAATGGAAGATGTCTTTTCATTTGTCACTCTTTTAATGTGGTTGGAGAAAAATTCAGTGTAGTTTTTTGGTTAAAAATAATATGGCATTGAGCTTCACCAAGTGCTATGTACCTCCTCAAACGTATTGATGTTTGAATTTATTGCTGGACTTAATAATTGTACCTTAATCTGCAGAATGTTCATCAAGGATATTTAGTTGAAACTCTGGTGCGTTTCTTGAAAGCAAGGGAGTGGAATGTTGCCAAAACCCATAAAATGGTTCTATATTATTCTTTGGTCAAAATATTTTTCTATGATTTTATATCGTTAAACATTTTGTTACTGCATCCTCTTTATACCAATGACAAATGCTATATCTGTATGATGTTGCAGCTGGTGGATTGTTTAAACTGGAGGGTACAGAATGAGATTGACAACATCTTAGCAGTAAGTTTGTTTTATGCTCAGGGTCACATTTTTCGTTCAGTTGACAACATTAAGTTAGAGATTGGCTGTTAGAATTCTTTCTATGCCTTTCATTAAAGACACAAGGTGTTAAAACAGAGTTCACATTATGTGATTGTTTGAAAATCACCAATCTATTGCATAATATCAAATGCATTATCTCATAGCCTGCAATCTAACTTGTCTAGCTAGTTCTGGTCATTTTGGCTCTTGGAATGCAAATAAGATCAAATATTTCGAGCCGGCTTTCACCAAAATTAACTTCTGTTATTATCTAGTGGGAGTGCCTATATGACCACTTCATAATTATAGACATATAGATGCCACATATGGTTGTTGTATCCTTTTGAGCTAACTGGTTTAGCAGTGGCCTCTTCACCTAGCTGGTACGTAGAAAACCGCTATCCGTAATTTCTCATTTTATGGATGGAAATCATATGAAGCAGGTGGGCTGTCGTATTGTTAGTCTCAGGGCAGTAGTGCTTCATAATATCAGCCAGACTTTTAATTGATTTCAGTTATTGATATTATTGAACAGCGCCTGTGTGTGTATGTGTGTCTGTCAGTGCAAGCACATTAACAATGTTTTGGTCCTAAATTGTCTTGCTCTGGTATTTTGTGCAAAAAAAGGCAGTAGTGCTTCATAATATCAGCCAGACTTTTACTTTATTTCAGTTATTGATATTATTGAACAGGCCCCGTTTGGATAGTGAAAGTTTTTCATGTCATGTCATCTCCTCATTACAACTTTTCCCAATTTCCATATAAAATATAATAAACAATTCAATTTTTTCAAATCCCAAAACAATAATAATATTAAAAAAAAAAATTTAACAATATTTTTTTCAACTTTCATCTCAACTTACTATCCAAACGGCACCTAATTCTTCTTTGCTCTCTCTCTCTCTCGCTCTCTATCTGACAGACACACACACACACAGGCGCATTAAACACAACCATGATTTCTGTCGGTGCATGCACATTAACAATGTTTTGTTCCTAAATTGTCTTGCTCTGCTATTTTGTGCAAAAGTAGTCTTTTTTTTTTTTACAAGTAAATTTGAAGCAGAATATAACTATAGTGTTGGTCAATTAATTCTTGAGTCTGATATGGTTGCCATTTCTTTATGCAGAAACCCATCATTCCTGCTGAGCTGTACAGAGCTGTGCGTGATTCGCAGCTTGTAGGGGTGTCAGGTTACTCGAAGGAGGTGCTCATTTTTAACAAATGCTGCTTATTATTCTGCCAGGATAGTGTTTACATATTCAATACTGCGATATGTTGCTTGATGGGTAGCACCTTAATTGAAGCAATGATGTTAATTGCATTGATCTGTGTTTCTTAACCTTTCCTCTTGCCATCTGCTCCAGGGATTGCCTGTCTTTGCAATTGGCGTTGGGCTCAGCACATATGATAAAGCATCTGTAAGTGTTTTTGATAAGTTCCTCGCTGATGTCTCATTGACAGAAATAACCCTATGGAGTTAACAATTTCTACTGCTTGCTCTCAACGAAGGATGTTTATTTGTCTCTTCTTTTGCAGGTCAACTACTATGTGCAGTCACACATTCAGATCAATGAATATCGGGACCGTGTAATTTTGGTTAGTATTAAAGTTTGCAATCTTTTGGAAATCTCCTGTTACTTTTTTAGATGAACAAAGATTAATGAAAAATTTCTTCAGTTTAGAGATTCCTTTTACATAAAAAACGTATTGAGTCACCGCTTTGATCCATATAAAAAATGTCTGTGTAGCCTTCTGCATCTAAAAAATATGGACGGCCTATTACCACGTGTGTGAAGGTTTTGGACATGACTGGCCTTAAACTTTCGGCACTGAGTCAGATAAAGGTATCACCTTCTGTTGTGAAAATTTTCTTCTCTCTTTACTGCCCCTGCTACCCCATTTAACACTGCAATCATTGTATCATTTTCATTTTCTTCTCATTATATAATTTAGTTTTTTTTGGGCACTTATTCTCTTTTAGCAGCAAATTAAAGTTAGTTATTGCATTTCATTATTACTTATCAGAAAAAGTTATTGCATTTCATTATTTTCTTTTTACTTGTCCAAAAAAAGTTATTGCATTTCACTATTTTCTTTTTACTTGTCCAAAAACAAAAGTTACTGCATTTCACTTTGCTTGAACACTTGGATGAGCAGGATTTGCAAACAACTTGTACACTTCACTGATCTTACCTTGAATGTATGACCAACACTCAAACAATAATTGGACTTTTTCAAGATGGATCAGTGAGAAGTTAATCACAGGGAACATAATCAACAATAGACGAGTTGAAAATATGGTTATTCAAACAAGACAATCAGTTTTTAAGACTAATATTATATCAGAAAATGTATCACCCCGTTCCCCTAGGGTAAATACTAAAGTCATTTTTAGAATCTCGAGAAAACGGTATGCTACTAACTTGATTTAAAAAAAATTCTTTATTAAGGAAGTGCCAGCTCCAAAAGATTTCATAAATAAATAAATTCAGTATTTATTAAAATACTTAAAATTCAAAAGAGAGTCTGCGGAAGTACTTATTAAAATCAATAGTCTCATGTGCTTATTCAGAATAACTTATTAAACTGGAAATCATAAACTGTCTAGGCCTCTGCCTCGCCTCTCTGGGCTAAGTTTTGTCCTGCAGCTCCATCCTCATAAAGATCCTCACCTGGGGAGGTTAAACCATAAAAACATAGAAAAATGAGTCGAATACTCAATAAGTAACACATTATACAATAAACATAATAAAACATAAAGTTTCTTGAAAACATGCATACTCATAATTACATACTTAAATAACATGAATATGGACTTGAACTGTGCATGACATGCTTTAACTTGTCTTTTCACTTGTCATAGGCTGGTACCCATTGTTGACCTCCATGAGTTAGGGTTATCAAATCTAAGTAGATTTCGATTATGCCCATGACAGTGGCTTGTGGAATCCATACATAAGGAAGACACACTAGGTGCACTACCAACATGTACGACCTGACAATGCAATATGCCCATAACATATGGTAGCGTCTTCATATCATAACATAGGCCATTACGTATTTAACATTCACATTTCATCATAGTCATACATGCATACTTTCTTGTCATATCATACCATAGATTTCAAGTGAAATCATGCCTTATCATTTCATAGATTTCAAGTGAAATCGTAATCTTTCATAAATGTCGTGATACATGTTTCTTCACATAATATCTTAATGCATAACTCTTCACATAAAATCATGGATTTTCATAATGTTTTAATACATAACTCTCACATAAAATAAAGACTTTTCATAAATATTTTAATGCATAAATCTTCACATAAAATCATGGATTTTAATAAATCTTTTGATGCATAACTTTCACATAAACTCAGGACTTTTCATAAATACTTTAATGCATAAATAGTCACATAAAATCATGAATTTTCAAAAAATATTTTGATGCATATGTCATGCAACTTACATGAAACTTCTGCATAAAATCATGACATTTATAAGTTTATCATGACTTAGGTGCATAAAAAGGGGTTTCCAATGGAGGACATACATACATAATAGTTATAAAAAATTGTCATTTACTATTCGTACATGTAAGTGTATGATCATGCTACTTACCTTGTAGAGCTAATCCATTATTTTTGGGGTGCGATTGATTACCTATAAAATACAAGTATCGTCACGTAAATTACTAATAAAGTGTGTACAGTCTAATTATAAACCCTAAACACTTAATTAACCTATATTCCCTAAAATTCTCGTAACCTTGAAATAACATTAACTCCATAATATTGAAGTTAACCCTAGTGTTCTTGAATCCAACTTGGTTTCCTAGCATCCATAGTACCATTAACTTTAAAATAGTCTATTCGTCTATGGATTCAAAATACTCTGAACCGTGACTGCAAGTGGCTAAAAGGATAGGGGCATATCTGTAATTTGACTTAAAAGTCTCAAGCCTCATCAATTTGCAAGTAGTTATCTGTTCTATGTGCTTACACTGAGAGACTGGAAAGGGAAATAGACTGTGTTGTGGTATAGTAACCGAGAGAGAGAGCGGGAGTTTACACACCATGCAACTTGGGGGCTGTGGACAATGGTTTTGGACGTCAACTGGGCGGCGTCCAATGGTGGATTCTTACTTCCCGGCGAGTAACAGCGGTAGCCAAGCGGCTACGGTTAAACTGTGGGCTACCGTGGGGGAGGATGGAGGTGGTTGTCATGCGTGGGGCTGCTCTGTTTTCAGTTGATTAGAATAGGGCTTGTCATGTGAGGTTGATGCGTGGATGGGAACTGGGCTGTGGTGCTTAAGCAAAGGTTGCAGCGGCTTTGTCTCACAGTGGGGGAGCAAGTGCTCTGTTTTTCTTGCTTAGAACAGGGGCCTCGGTGATGGTGGTTTCCATTTTGCTTGAGGTAGCGTTTCAGTGTTGGACGGCTGAGGAGGGCTGATGGGTTTCCTTGTTGACGTGCAGCGCACGAGGGGGTTGCTCCTCGGTTTCTACAGGTATGGTGGTTTGTTGGTTTGCTCTTGGTTTTACGTTGGGCGTTTGGTTGTGGCTGACGGAATGGTGGGCAGCGTCGGTTGTTTGTGGGGGATGAGGCTCACGGTATGGACTGTGGAGGGTGTTGCTGGTTTTTGACAATAGGGCAGTGGATTGGAGGAGCTTGGCAGTTGGTTGATCTGGTTTGATGTGGGAGGATGCTGTGGCTTCGAAACTGCCGTGACTTGTAGCCAAGGAAACCGAGAGGTAATATATATACGAGCCTATAACCCGAGCAATGCACGGATTGGTGTGTATGTTGTGTATGTGGGAGAGAGATTTAGAGAGAGACCGAGTTTTATAGTGGAGAAATTCGAAACAGTTTATAGGGCGGTTTATTTAACGAAACAATATAAAGGTTGAAATAATACCTTTGAGTGGAGACTTGAATCAGTTTATATCCTTATATGTAAGAAAATAAATGAAATTTAAAAGTTACAACAGTTCATAATGAAACATTGAAACTTAAAAGTTACAATGATTCATAATGAAACATTACTTTAAAAGGTTTACTGCTTCATAAATATAAAGAAATGAAACTTAAAAGTTACAACAGCTTATAATGAAATATTAAAACTTAGAAGTTACTATGGTTCATAATGAAACATTGCTTTTAAAAGGTTTACCGCGTAATAAACATCACACTTCAAATCTAATTGGTAGAATGCCTACTTTTATAGGTAGAACGCCACGTTGGAATTATATGACTCTGCTTTTATATATAGTAATAGATATGAGAGAGGTGCAAAGCAGCGACCCTAGATTGTGATGAGGAAGGTAATTACGTGGATGGCTTTGAATATATAGAAGGCAGTCGGTTGAAGGAATTTTAGTGTGAAGAGGAATGTAGAATGGTAACTCTAGTGTGTTTGAAGTTGAACACATTCATGGGCTTGGAGTTCATTTCAAATATTTGGGCCCAAGTCTTGGGCAGTGTATGGACTTAACAAATGGGTTGGGCCAGTTTAGGCAATCCAAAAGTCTCTTTGGCTTGTCTATATTTTCATGGGCCTAGTATTCAATAAATTCCAATGGGCCTCCTCTCAAGTCCAAATTAAACCCAACTCGTCCAATCAGTTTTTTATGGGCTATAAGAAAAATTTCTTGGGCCGTTACTAATTAAATAGGGCCCACTTGGTCCATACAATATTAAATGGGCTTTAACTCAATTATTAAGCCCAATAAAATCTCATGATCCACCATAATAATTTATGGGCCCATGGTCTTTCCGAAATTACTTGATTAATCTAATTTGGGCTTCTATAAATATTGGCCCATTAATATCCTCCAAAATCATCAACTAAACCTTAATGACTTTAAAATAAAGTTTTGGGCCGAAGTAAATTCCAATAAATAATAGCTCATGGGCTATTCCAATAGGGCTCATTAAACCTATTTTAGGCTCATTACATTATCCATATTTCATCCCTAAAAATATTGGATCGGGTGTGACAGAAAATTCTGTGTAACATATGAAAAAATGAATTAAATAAAGTTGCTAATCAGGTTTTCAGATTCCACGGTGTTCCTCTGACTTATGGGTGATTAATAATAAATATGGGGTTTTGTTTAAACAAATCTGGTTCTCAGATTTGTTCAAATCACAATTAAATATGTTCAACAGGTGTCCTTAAGAAGCTTGGCATTAAGCAAATCCTATTTGGCTTGGGGCCAAATCTGTAAAAATAAGTTATAAACGTACCTGGAAAAATAATTCCAGAATCATTGGATGAAGCTTGGGAATCTGAGTCTATCTTATACTGGCTGATATATGCATTCATTCAACATTCACTCAGTTGGCATTCTGTTCTCATGCAGTTAATGACGCTTATAACCACCATTGATGATTTGAACTACCCAGAGAGGACAAATACATATTACATTGTAAATGTCCCGTATATATTTTCAGCTTGTTGGAAGGTATGCCTAATGCTGTTGAACATTGTGTACATATAAAAAAAAAGGCTATTGATCATTGTGATATGTATTCTGGTCTGCTGTTTTATCAGTGTTTCTCCTTTATGCATTCGTGCAAACTGAGCACTTGGCTTTATCTCAAGTTCATCAAGAATATAGAGTTATCATAATATTTTTTTTCCTCTAAAACTATATGTTTTTGGCATGGTAACATCGTTACATACTTACATTTAAACTGTTAGCAGGTTGTCAAGCCTCTTTTGCAGGAGAGAACAAGGAAAAAAGTTCAGGTCCTGCCAGGCTGTGGGCGAGATGAGCTCTTAAAGGTAATTCTGTTATAGAATGCATTAAAGTTTTCACAAATGTATGAAATCTGCCTCCGTTATCCACAATCTTTTTTATAATAGTTTATCTAGATATCCCCCACGATACTTATGTACAGTTTGCCTTTTTTTTTTTTTTTCCCTGTTGATCAGCATAGAACTTTCCAACCCTTTTGCAAGTTCTATTTTCTGTGCCGAAATATTTGTCATCTTGATTACGGTTGTCAGTATTCTTTCCTCTTCAAGTCTGTAATATACATGTTGAAATTATAGCGACTTTTTAACTATTACTTTTGAGCCAGTATCTTTTCTGATATGATGCAACCTTTAGTCAAATATTGGAAAACTTGCATGATCACCTTTAGGTGGAATTACCATTAAAGGTGATTGGAAAACTTTCCTACTTGTAATTGATGCCGTGCAGGGATGTTTCCCCTTGACCTGTTTCTGTCAATAATCAAGCATTCCTGTATCTCTTCTGATGTCACTTGTTTAAAGATGCATTAAAAATTTTGCGGCTGCAGACAAAGGATGTAATGCCTAAAGCCAGATGTTTGCTGGAACTCTGAAATGATTCTGCAGAACAAATGTTGCATTTGATGGCTCACTGGAATGAAAGCTCAGTCTCCTGTTCTATAGTTTCAGATGATTAATCTTGTTGGCTTTTGTGTTTCATGTAGATAATGGACCATGCTTCCCTCCCACATTTCTGTAGAAAAGAAGGCTCTGGATCATCTCGGCATGCGGAGAATAGCCAAGAAAATTGCTATTCCTTGGACCATCCATTTCATCAACAACTCTACAACTACATAAAGCAGCAATCCTTGAGACGTGAACCTATTGAACTCATAAAACAGGGTTCTTTTCATGTGGATCTGCCCGAGCCTGCTCCAGAAGGAACAGAGATTGCCAAAACCATAGAATCTGAGTTACACAAGTTTGGGAATGGGAATGGGAATGGGATGCCTCACTACTAGATGCGGTAAAAATTGAAGATATTTGAAATTATGTAGCTGTATTTACTGAGTTGCAGTGACACACCAAAAGCACATGATACGCCGGCACTTCCTATGAGCTTTTAGAGAAGGAATATGGTCTTGCTGGTCCCATCATTCTATTAATACCATATAAATGAATGGAATAGCAGTCGCTTATATCCATCCCTACATGAATTCAGAGAGAAAAGCCGATAAGCTATATGTAACTTGACAAACTGGCTGGATAATCAGTGCTAAACTGTCCCTGGCCTGTCATGTATTAGTGAAACAGAGAATCGTCACTTTTAGTTGCACAGAATCAAGTTAAATGGTAGTAGCGCAGTTATCTGTTTAAGCCATGGACAGTCTCCAACATTGACTGGTGACTGAACTTCTATCTTGGATTTTTCGGGGTTCTCAATCATCCTTTATGCATTTTTGAACGTTGCAGTTGGTATCAAAGGGATTTTCCTTTCTCAATGCAGACTTCATGGCGTAATCTATGACTGGTCAGTTTCTAAAAATTATAGGTTTTCAGATAGCTCGCCCAATTGTGGCCTTGTGCTTGTAGTTTTCCGTCAATAAGGCGCCCTTGAAGAACAACCTCAAGTGTAACACCTCTCTTCAACCCCCTCCCCCTCCAAACTATATTTCTCTTGTGGTCCTGTAGGCTGTATTGATGTGCCTCATAATCTGCTACGCCTACCTACAATATTACCTTATTATCTGTTCCTTATGGAATCCAATGAGAGCGAGCATTTTTTTTGTCTAGGCAATAGGGATGGGGATTGAAACCTCAGATCTCACCCTTGAGTTACCGAGGCCGGTGCCAATAAGAGCAAAAGCAACTGTTGAGGCACAGATTACTTGCTTACAATTTTTTTTTTTTTAATTTTTATTATCGTCGCGTATTCTACAACAAAGGCTTGACTAATCTAGATATCAAAAAATCATGGACGTGAAGTAGAATTTGGTATATGAGTAGTGCTAAATCTACACAGAATTTATTTACAAATATACATGGGTTGATGGGAGAGGTTATATCTACTTTACAATAAAATGAGTTTTATAATTTGACTTCTTATGTCAAGTCACTTCAGTTTAAAATTTTACTTTTGTGATATTTCTATATAGACCAATTATTTTTTCTTGGTATATTTGTCATGTGACATCCAATCAGAGGAGAGTATGATGTCATAAAGGCGTATTAAAAGTTGAAAAACGCATGAAGGTAAGGTGAAAAATGGAGAGCTACTCTCTGCAACTGAGGAAAGCAGTTGGAGTTCTGTTAGAATCGATAACACCCATCATGTCATGTTAGAAAACACCCATGCATTATGCATGATAGTAGGGACATCAGGCCTATGGTGGTTAGGATCAATCGATCGATCTTGAAAGAAGTCTTTGAAGAAGGGTGCAAAGAAATGGGAGAAGACTAGAAGACCCTTGACGTTGGGCATTTCAAGGGGCAAAAGCATGGGGCCAATATGGATGGGTGGTGAGTGAATTAGAAAGCCCATAAGCTGTGGGGATCAAGGAGATCATGGCTACATTGGCCAGCTTGTTGAAAGTATTATCCTTTGGAGTTGCTCTGTTTATGTTGTTTCAATGGAATTGCATTTGCAACCCTAACTTGTGGAACAAGGTATTGAGCTCACAACAGACCCAACTACCCAAGATTCCACCAGATAAAAGCATAGTGGTGAAATAAATGCATGTCACACTCATTTTGTTAGGATTGTTAGCATTGTCAAAATATTCTTTATTCTTTATTGCACATTGTAATCTATAAATAGTACATACCTTGTATACATAAGGGATCACTCATATATCCAATTAAGTTTTTCTCACAGCTCTGTTTGTTTTACATCGTCTTCAAGCTTTCCTCTGTGCCACGCTCAATATGGTATCAGAGGAATGAGCCAATCCATCTCTGACACCGAATTAGAACTTTCCTCGAACACAGATTCCACCATGCCAATCAATACCGAAATAAACCCCAAAACTAATCCTCACCATCCTGCAAGTCCTTACTACATTCACCCTGGTCCCTGGTGAAGGGGCTTCAAATCCGCTTGTTCCAGACTTGCTCACAATAGAGAACTATGTAACCTAGGCGAGGACCATGACGGGCCCTCAATATAAAAAATAAACTTGGATTCATTGACAGCAAAATCCCCAAACCCTCAAATGATTCTGATCATCTACATGCCCCATGGGAATGCTACAACGATATGATCATTGCCTGGATCTAACATTCAGTTGGTTCAGAACATCGGTCGAGCATTGCTCATGCAGATTTTGCGGCCAACGTGTGGAACGATCTTCAAGACAGGTTCTCAATCCAAAATGCCCCACGCATTTTCCAATTAACCAAATCTATATCTTCTCTTACTCAGGAAGAAGATTCCGTCAGCCAATATTATAACAAGCTCAAAAGCTTTTGGGATGAGTTGGAAATTTATGAACCCATGCCTCTCTATACATGTTCGGTGAAGACTCATGGAATACACGCACTGCAGCAAAGTCATGTAGTTCCTCATGGGACTCAATGACTTTTATGATGCTGTTCGGGCCCAAATAGTACTTCACGATACCCTCCCTCCACTCAATCTTGTCCTCTCACTTGTTCAGCAAGAAGAACAGCGTAGGCAACTTCACTCACCTTCAGTGCCCATCGCCATGGCTGCCAGTGGACCTGAACAACACAATTCATCTTCCTCATGCAAGGACCGCCTCTTTTGTTCCCACTGAAACATCTATGGACACTCCCTGGAACGCTGTTTCAAACCTAATCCTCATCTTCCAGTGTGCACTCATTGTCGCATTCCAGGGCACACCAAAGAGAAGTGTTATAAACTCAATGGTCTTCCCCCTGGCCATAAGAACCACAATAAGTTTAAATCGTTTGCTAATCAATCTACTTTTGAGCAGGAACAAATCAACCATGGACCACCTATTACTCAGGAGCAGTATAGCCATCTCCTTGCTCTACTCAATCCTTCTCATCTCGCCACCTCCACAGCAGCCAACCACGCTAGTGTCTCCCATTCTTTCCTCCTATATGATATCTCTCTTTGTGATTTCACTTGCTCACAATAGACAATCACAGCCACAAACACCACTAGATAATTGACAATGGAGCTACAGATCACACGATCTGGAGCCCCTCTCTTTTCACTCACAACATTACCTCCGTTTCACACAATATTAAACTTCCAAATGGAGCCACAACAATAGCCACTCATCTCGGTGATGTTCAACTCTCTAAATGCTTAACACTAAAAAATGTCTTCTGTGTTCCTGCATTTTCCTTTAATATAATTTCAACAAAATCCTTAGCAAATCATTCCCATTGTTGTCTAATTTTCTTTTCGGATTGTTGTTATATCCATGACCTTTCATCTTGGACGACGATTGGACTACGGAAGGTGCATAATGGCTTATATCACCTCCAAGTGTCACAACCCAACCCCACTGTTCTACATTCATCTTTTGCTGCATTATGTTCAAATGCTGTTAATCCCTCCGATGTTTCCAAATTTGATGAATTTGAATTATGACACTATCGGTTTGGACACAACTCAATGACCAAGCGCATATTAAAAGACATTTACAAAGGCAATTCTAGACCCAAAGTGTTTCCCAAAACTCCATGTGAAATTTGCCCAATTACAAAGCAGCATAAGCTACCTTTTCCGCCATCTAACATCACGAAAACAAAGCCCTTTGATCTTATCTCCGCAGACATCTGGGGTCCATATAGAACACATGCATACAATGGTGGTGCCCGATATTTCCTTACAATTGTTGATCAATATACCCGTTGCACTTGGATTTACATCCTTCAAACCAACTCAGAGGCTCGAAAATCTCTTTAGAATTTGTTCTCTCTAGTCGAAACTCAATTTGCAACTCAAATCAAAACAATTAGAACCGATAATGGAGCCGAATTTCACATACCAAATTATCTTCAATCCAAAGGTGTCATACATCAATTAACATGTGTTGCAACACCTCAACAAAACGCTTTAGCTGAACGCAAACATCAGCACTTTCTCAACATTGCAGGAGCTTTAAAATTTCAATCTGGCCTTTCCATGCATTATTGGCCTGACTTCATCACCACTGCTGTTTACTTGATAAATCGAAACCCTACTCCTCTTCTTCATTTCAAGTCCCCTTTCAAACTCCTCTATAACACTAAACTCAGTTACTCACATCTCAAAGTATTCGGCTGCCTATTTTTTGCCTCCACCAACAACAATGATCGCTCCAAATTCGACCCAAGAGCTCGTCGATGCTTGTTCCTTGGTTATCCGTGTGGTGTCAAAGGCTACAAGCTTCTCGGTCTCAATACCAACCAGATATTTCTATCCCATGATGTAATATTCCATGAAGTTATTTTTCCCTCTCAAACAACTACCAACCAGCTACCCACAAATAAACCCCATATTCCAATTATCCTCACTCCAATACACTGCCTCTCCCCATATTCCATTTCCTGCGCCTCTCGATACAACAATCCAGCCTCAACACACTCTTACCCCTTCCAACCCCTCCACTTCACCCACCTTTTCCTCACTCACCGACACAACAAACCAAATTCACCTAGCTACCCAAGAGGTTCCACCAGACTCAAAAAGGCTCCAGCCATTGTTAGCAAGCTACTACACCAGCCCTTCTCCAATCAGCACATGAGCATGAAGATCACAGTCCTTTCAATAATTCGAAGGTAAATTTTCCTCTCTCCTTTGTTCTCTCTTATCACATCCTCTCACCCTCCTTCAAACTTCAAAGCCTTCACCACCTCTATTTCCATGCACGCTGAGCCAACCTCTTATACACAAGCTATCAAAGAACCCATATGGTGTGCATCAATAAAGCAAGAGCTCACTGCTCTCGAGCTTAATGAGACATGGTTCGTGGTCGAACTCCCTCCAGACAAGAAGCCAATTGCATGCAAATGGATTTATAAATACAAATTCAATGTTGACGGGTCCATCGAACGTGCCAAAGCCAGATTGGTCGCAAAGGGATTCACACAACGTGAAGGTATCGATTTCCATGACACTTTTTCCCGATTGCTAAAATGGTCTCTATCCGTTGCCTCCTTACAGTGGATGCCATCAATGGTTGGGATCTCCAACAGTTGGATGTCAATAATGCTTTTCTATATGGAGAGCTTGATGAAGAATTGTACATGAAGCCTCCCCCTGGCACTCCTCAGCCAAGAAAAACTAGGCCTGTCGCCTACACAAAAGCCTCTATGGCTTGCGACAAGCATCCCTCCAATGGAACACCAAGGTGTCCTCTTCCTTAGCTGAATTCGGCTTCATACAAAGCAAGGCAGATTACAGTTTATTTACAAAGCAAACGCATGATTCGTTCATCGCACTTCTCATTTATGTCGACGACATAATTTTATTAAGCTCAGACTCCACTTCCAGCAATGCCGTGAAGGAATTTCTTGCCACCAAGTTCAAGATTAAGACGCTGGGTCCACTTAAATACTTTCTTGGCATGGAAATAGCTCGCTCCAAGGCAGGCATTCAGCTATGCCAGTGCAAGTATGCACTAGACATACTCTCTGAAACAGGTCTATTGGCAGCTAAGTCATCCCCCTTACCCATGGAACCAAATATCAAACTAACCAAGGATGAGGGAGATGTATTCCATGACCCCTCTCTGTACAGGAAATTAGTCGACAAATTACTCTATCTCACCAACACAAGACCAGAACTAAATTATAGTGTTAATTTGCTTAGCCAGTTTATGGAGAAGCCACGAGTTCCCCACTACAATGCCGTCCTCAAGATCCTCAAATATATCAAGGGCACCCCAGGTCAGGGCATATTCTTCTCCAACAATTCCAAGTTTGAACTCATTGCATATTCTGATGCTAATTGGGCCAATTGTCCTGACACATGCAAATCCACAATTGGCTTATGTGTTTTTCTTGGTCATTCACTCATTTCCTAGAAGTCAAAGAAGCAGAACACCATCTCTCGTTCTTCGACTGAATCGGAATACCGAGCCATAGCTTTTGTTGCTTGTGAACTCACATGGTTGCGATATTTTCTACATGACTTGCACATTGACATTTTGGCACCTGCAACCGTGTATTATGATAACTTAGCAGCATTATACATTGCTTCAAACCCCGTGTTCCATGAACAAACGAAACACATCGAACTTGACTGCCACCTCATTAGAGAGAAGATATTAGCTAGCCAAATCTCCACTGCACACGTTCCTTCCTCTGCTCAGTTGGTGGATCTGGTCACCAAACCGATACATTCTCCGACATTTAATCGATTGTTATTCAAGATGAGAGTAATCAGCATTTACTCTTCATCTTACGAGGGGATATTGAGCTCACAACAGACCCAGCTACCCAAGATTCCACTAGATAAAAGCATAGTGGTGAAATAAACGCATGTCACTCTCATTCTGTTAGGATTGTTAGCACTGTAAGAATATTCTTTATTCTTTATTGCACATTGTAATCTATAAATAGTACATACCGTGTATACATAAAGGAATCACTCAGACATACAATTAAATTTTTCTCACAGCTTTGTTTGTTTTACATTGTCTTCAAGCTTTCTTTTGTGCCACTCTCAATACAAGGAGAATCCGTGGACGTTATATATCCCATTCATGCATGCATGCTTATTAATTGGTACATGACAAAGATGCGCATCCCTATGCCACTTCTATATATGTACATTCCTATATCAAGAACAAGTATGGGTGGGCAGCGGGGCCCCGCCCCCGGTCAACGGGGCGGAGCCCCCCGTCCGTCAGATGCGGGGGCGGGTGGCCTCGCTTGCATTTGACCCCCATGGCGGGGGTTGGATAGGGGCAACTCCCGCCCCACTCCCGCTATTCAGTTTATATATATATAAATATATATATGAATATATATATATATATAAAATAACCCAGTCGTTTCATGCCTGGGTTATTATTATTTTTATATACCCATTAGGAAATGACGTCGTTTCCTCAATGGTGAAACAACGTCGTTTCCTTTTTGTTTAGAATCCCCCCCCCGACTCCCTCTCTCCTTCCCTCCCAGTCACTCGATTCTCTCTCTCTCTCTCTCGGCATCTCGCAGCTCCGTCGCTCACTTGCCGTGCTCTTTGTGGTCGGTCGCTCGTCGTTGCCGTTGCCTTCCGTCAGTCACAGTTCATCTCCGTCGCCGAGGCCCGAAGGTAAGACCGTAAGAAACCCATCTCCTACAATTTATTGTATAATTTATTTTATGAAATAGAGATTGGAGGAAGGATGGGGTGTAATCGGAGGTGGAGGAAGGGATTTTGTGAATTGTGTGCTGTGGAGACTTGATTGTGCATGTGGTTCACTTGATTTGTGTGTTGAGTGTTCTTGTGTGAAATGTGAATCTGTCGTGGACTCGTGATTGGTTATTTTTTTCAATTTTTTGTAAATACCCTAAAATAATTTAGGAGTTTCAAGGAATTAGGGTTCCAAGCTGAAACCCTAAATTAATTTAGGGGTTTCAAGGATTGACCCTTTTATAGACAAAAATACATGTTTAATCCCCCTAGCTTTACAAGTTTTGACCCTTTTATAGACAAAAATACATATGGAAAGCAAGAAGTTTCAGCATGCACTAATCAATATATATGTTAATGCTTGGATGTAATTGGGTATTTCATTTTTTTTACAACTTGTATAACCCATTTTAATTGGGTATTTCATTTTTTTTATTTATTTATTTATTTTTTTATGTTTGATGTTTGATCATTAATGTTTCATCTTCCAACTTCTAAATTTCCAATATATATGTTAATGATTGGACGTAATTGTTTGACATATTGATATGTTTGCTTTAATTTTAGATTTCTTGTTTGATTGAGTTAATGGATATGCCAACAAATTCTAGTACGAGCTCTTCTTTCGATGCCCAGGATACCCCTACCTCTACCCCTACACCTACTCCTACTTCTACTCCTACCCTTACCCTACACCTACTCCTAGCCCAACACCTATCCCTACGGTACCTTGCCCCGCCCCTAAGCCCAACAAGAAACCTGCTTCTATAGTTTGGGCTTATTTCACCAAACTAGAGGGTGGTGACCCCAATAACCCCCAAGCCAAGTATAACTATTGTGGAAAAATCTATAGATGCCACTATAGGAAACATGGCACCTCACAATTAAAGGTGCACTTAGAAGACCAATGTAAAAAAGGTCTAATATTAAGATCATTACAAGAGAAAAGCCAATCTAGGTTAGAAATTGAACTTAAAAAAATGGCGGATGGGACTAGTATGATCCAGACGAGTGTAGAAGACACTTAGCTCGTATGATCATCATGGACGAGCTACCTTTTCAAATTGTTGATGGGAAAAGGTTCCAAGCGTTTGCTCGCTACTTGGAACCAAGGTTTAATATTCCTTCTCGCCACATGATAGCAAAGGATGTAAAAAAATATTTTTGGTCAGGAAAAGAGAAGTTGGAGGGTGAATTGACCGGTCAATTTGTTTGCCTTACCACTGATACTTGGACATCAGTCTAAAATTTTAATTATATGTCTTTAACTGTGCATTTTGTTGATTGTAATTGGACATTGCATAAGGAAATTATAAAATTTTGTCAAATCACCGATCATAAGGGTAAGACAATTGGGAAGGCCTTAGAGGCCGTAATAAAGGAGTGGGGGTTGACTCGAGTACTTACAGTCGCAATTGATAATGCCTCGTCTAATGATGTCGCATTGGAATATTTGAAGACCTATCTTAGAGAGGCAAATAAGACAATCTTGGGTGGTGAGTGCCTGCATGTGAGATATGCGGCACATATTCTGAATCTTATTGTTACTGATGGTTTGAGGGATCTTCATGACTCGATTGCTCGAGTCAGGACTGCTGTGAGATGGGTGAGATCTTCTCCTTCGAGGTTGGAGAAATTCAAGATTGCTTCAAGGTCTGCGGGCCTAACATCCAAAAAGGGCCTTTGTACTGATATGGCTATACGATAGAACTCAACATTTTTGATGTTGGAGGCGGCCCAAGAATATAGGCGGACATTTGCAATATTGGGTGATGAAGACATCCAATATGTTAAATATTTTGATGATGACGGGGGATTGAAGAAACCCGTAGATGATGATTGAGAGATTGTATCTATTTTTGTACATTTTTTGAGACTTTTTTATGAGGTCACCATGACAATATCTGGAACTTTGTACTCTACATCCCATCAATTCTGTCAGCAAATATGTAAGGTAAAAGAAGAATTGGATGATATGGTCGCGAGTGGTCACTTTAGGCTGTGGGAGATGGCATTGGTTATGAGGTCAAAGTGCGACAAGTATTGGAGAGATTTTACTAGGGTTAATATTTTGTTATATGTAGCTGTCGTCCTTGACCCGAGGTTTAAGGTGGATGTCATGGTATTTGGATTGGGCCTTGTGTACGGGCAAGCATGGGTGGAGCTTATTGCAGCAAGGGTTCGAGAAACCCTTTGTAGATTATTTGATGAGTTTACTGTCCTGCGGGGTGGTAATATTGCGGCACCTACACCTACCCCCACACCGGTTCAAGAAGTCGATATAGGGAAAAGACGTAAATTGGACTGGGGTGAGAGGTTTGAGCAGACCCCTTAATGCGGAGTTATGTAGAGGCTCAGTCAGAGATAGACAGATACTTAGCAGCGGAGGTAATACCATTTTCATGAGAGTTTGATATTTTAAGTTAGTGGAAGGTGAATGCCGTAAAGTATCCCATCCTTGGAGAGATAGCCCGCAGTCTTTTGGCCATTCCTGTTAGCACCGTAGCCTTGGATTCAGCTTTTAGCACCAGAGGGCGTATATTGGATTTATTTTGGAGTTCATTAGCTCCTACCATTGTGGAGGCTTTGATTTGCACGCATAATTGGATTAAGAGAACTCCAATTCATGTTCCGGATGTTCTTAAGTATGAGGAGGCCGATGTCGAGGAGGAGGGTGGTGATCAGCATGGATCTGGTATTTATTTTAATTTCATTTTCTAATTTCTTATTAATTTATTTATTTTCATTTAATTGGTATTCATTAATTTAATTTCAAATTTTATTGTTATAGTGATACATGAGACGATGTCTATGGCTACCTCCGATGCAGTATGACTTTGTATTGGACCCACCATTGCCATGGTTTGCACAATTTGTCCTTTATTTGTTTTTTTTATTTATAATTTTATATCATATTTTAGTATCTAATTATTTTGCTTGTTTTTATTTTAGCTTTCATATTCTCAATGTACAATTAAACATATGCCCAATCCTAATGACCGATTTATGCTCATCTGCCTCATCTTCATCTCAAATTTCAATTGCCCAATCCCAATCTCATCTCAAAAGGTACTTTTAATATTTTGTATTTTAATTTTGTTTCATTTTATAACTTTATAATTCTAATTTGTTTTATTTTTAACTTATTAATATTTCAGCCTTTAACGTTTTATAACTTATTAACGTTTATGATCTTGATTTTCAGTCTCACAGCAGTCGACACAACTCACCACTCAGTGAATTCATCCTTCCACAGCGCCACGCCGCCATCCCAAATTGTTCAAATTGAAAAGTTATGACTTATAATTGTTAATTTACAATTAAGTGTAATGTTGCTACAATTTGTAATATTTAATATTTTTAGAGGAGTTTGTAATAGTTTAAGTTTATTAGTTCTCTTAGAGTCTTAATTTGTATAATTGTAAATTGTAGTTTGTAATAACTTAGTAGTTAGTAGTTGAAATTTAGTATATAGTTCTATCTATATATATGTATATACTATATATTTTTTCAATTTTTAAATATATTTAACTTTTGTAGTTAAATTCTGGGCCCAAAAATAAATTATGGGCCCAAAAAGGGCCTAGAAAAATGTACTGGCCCAAAAGCCCATTAGGGGGCACCCGGGGGGGGGGGGGGGGTGTAACACCTGAGTCCAATCAAGCCGTTTTACAAAATTTTTGGGGTTTATAGTGATGAAAAATCATTTGGGATTACGAGTAAAATTTTTGGAAGAAAGTTTGGGTCTGAGATATTTTTGGTGGAATATATTTTTCAATAGGTTTGATATTAGGTTTAAATTGACCAAGTGGATGTTCATCAGAAAATTTATGAGATAAGTGTATTTATTTTAGATTGAGTAGAGACCCAAATCTTTAGATAAAAGCCATGCAATAATCTCGTTAAAGGTCTAAGATGTGGCCTAAGTATATTTACTTTATGTTATGTTATGTTACTTTATTTTATCTTCTTTTCTTTTCTTTTTAGACGTAAGAAACCGGTCCGTGGAATCGTTTTCCAAACACCATCGCTCGGTTTGTGTCCATTTTCCTTTTTCATGCAGTGTTCCCATCCTCTCCTCTAGGTTTCTTATCTCTTTACTATTTATATATTTTATATATATGCGTTAAGCAACCTCAGCGCCGCTGCCCTCTCTTCATGCTTTCAACCATTTAAACTCATATGAGCTTCCACCCCCAACCTCAATACAGACCACAGCCAGCCACTGAAAAACCACCTTCTCCGTAAAACACCAACCGAAGAGCTCGGTTTGCATCCAGTAAACTGCCACACCCAAAGCTAGTCCACGAGTCGTAACTCCACCAAACACAGTTCGCGCCGGTGCCTCCGCCTCTCATAGTCCATCACCCAAACCGTGCGCCACCACCCTCTCCGTGTAAACACCATCTATGTAAACCACGAAACTCCCCTGTTTTTAGCCACCCGAAATAGAGATCCATCCACCAAACCACTGCACTGCACCGCACCGCACCGCACCGCACCAGCCACTCCAAGCCGTCGCCACCCGCACGGAAAAGGGCTGTCGAACACCCTCAGGCCACCTCAGCCGGTAACAACCCCTCACAGTGAGCATCTGCTTCTTTCCGCCCTCTCTCTCTCGCTCACCTCTCCCTCTCGTTCTCTCATGCTCAGCGCTGCTTGACGAAAGCTCCGCCGCGCTCCTGCTCTCCTGCCGCACCACCACAGCTCTTCCAGCCAGCCCCGTCACGCCTTACCCCTTCACGCGTGCCTTGGTTTCCCTAAGGTAAGCCCCTGCCGCCACGTACTGGGTGTTATTCCCGTGCATTGTGTGTGTGTGTCTAGTTTTATGATTATAAGTGATGTACGTACATAATATATATGTTATATATATATATATATATATATATATATATATATATAAAGTGTTAACTTGATAGTTGAGTCTGTTACCAGTTCTACCCCTATACTTCCAGATACATGTTTTTGGTTGAGAGGTATTTATTTATTTATTTTTTGTTGTGTTAAAATGAGTTTTGTTTTAAGTCTCATAAAACATTATTTTTGTGTAGAAAATATTTTAATAACATAGTTAACTAAAGGAAGTAAATCTATTTTTAGGAGAGGAGTTTTTCATGGCGTAATTTATAAGATTTTTAAAGTAGTCTAAGTATTTTATTAATTATAAGGCGTAGTTGGTGCTGTAGATATTTTTAAATATTACTTTTTATTGAGTTCCGTAATTGCCTTAATACTTGTTCGATTAAACCTCTTATTTGGTACAAATTTAGTTAAGTGGATATTGATGGTTTTAGAAAATAATGGTATTTTAGGAATTATGAGAATTTTAGATTTTGAGGTTTTAAAATAGGTTCTTTTAGCAATTTAGGTTTAATTATCGAAACACGTGATTGATTGAAAATTTACGGGGATTGCGTGATTTTTATAGGTGACGATTAATATTTGTTCGGCTTTGTTGAGGAAAATTCTTTTAAAGGCTAAGGAGTTCAGGTAAGCGGGGTTCCTATGCTAGACTTTGCATAAAATAAATAAAATGGACTGAGGTTGATTTTGAAACAATATGCATGTTTTGTTATGAAAAAAAATTTGAAATAACCTCAGTTATTTGTTCTGCATGACTAATGAAATTCTGTTTACTTTCTGTCATGACTGGTGTAGACATGAGCAAAGTTTTGGCATTCTGTTTCTGAACTATAAAAGAGAGCGAATATGAAAAACTATGCATAAATTATATTTTGTGATCTGACTCTGTTTTGTTCTGAAAAATGTTCTATACTCTGATGTGATATGATGTGATTTCTGAAACCTCTGGCATGACATTCTGTTTCTGTTTTGACCTTATCACGGGTGTAAAACTGTGGCCTCTGTTTGGGTTGGTACCAACTTTTCTATTTCTGGTACACCCACTTTGGAAACAAAGTGGTTTTCTGCGTGGTCTTTCCTATGTGCACACGCGGGGCTCCGAGAATGATAAGGGGAAGATTAACATTCTGTTTCTGCTCGGTTGGCCGCCGGGATTTGCACAACCCTACCACGGGGGTTAAACATGGAATTCTGTTCTGATATAATGTTTCAATTATGCTGTGCCAAGGAATTTTGAATAAGAATATTTTTGAACTTTTGCTCTGATATTTTTGATAACATGTTCTGACTCTGCATTCTGAAAATAAAAAGTGTTTTGTTCTACATTCTGAAATCTGTAACTGCTCACGTTTGCATACTAGTATATGTTCTCTGCTTACTGAGTTGTTGATAACTCACCCACCTCCTATCTCCAATATTTTCAGATGATTTTTGGATATTTCAGCTGAGGATCAGGACTATGAAGAATTGGGTGAGATGACTTAAGAATAGTGGATTAAAAATAAAAAGCTTTCGATAAGTATCGGTGATTTTTGATAATTATATTGTTGAAATGTGAGTTTAAGTGACATGTAGGGAAGTTGGAAATTTTGGGGTTACTGTACTGAGGATTTTATATACGAGTATGTGTGGTTAATTAAATTTGAAGTGTTTACGTTTGACTTGGAGCTTTTGGAGGTATATTAGCAATGTTGGAGTTGGTTATCAAGTAACATGAGTTAACTCTTCGGACCCTCGGGAACGGGGCGTTACAGGGAGGGATGGATTGGGGTGCACCCCCGCTCCCCGTTGAACGGACGGGGTACACAAGAAGGAAACTCATCATCAATGCATTAATATTAACAAAAAATGACCACAATATATGTTTTCCTTCTTAATAAGTGATCATATATATATATATATACACGTACATATATACATACCGAATGTAATGATCATGAAAGATTATCTTCTAGATGACCATCATTCACGGGGTATTTTTTTTTAACCTTTTTCAAAAGTTAAAAATCTTTTTCAAAAGGTTAAAAAAAATCTTCTATATATATAAAAATCTTCTTGCAACGTAATTATTGTCATGTGGTCATCATGTGATCAGGTTAGTGCTTTTCTAAAGAATTATTTGTGTTCCTTATAAAATAGTGTATCTTTTGGTTCTATTATTAATGGGGTGTGAAGTGTAAACCATTGAGTTGGATTGCATATGATTAAACAGTACTGCCTGAATAATTAAAGAAATTAAAATCTAGCCAATCCTTCCACCATCATAGAGAGAGTCCAAATTAACTCATGAATCTTAAAAAATAGAAAATCTAAATTCACAAATCGCTATATGAGAAGCGCGCGTGAGAGAAATATAGAGCTTAGGTTGAAAGCCAGCTAGCTGGAAGTGTTTTTGGGATGTAATTCCCAACTGTATATAGCTGATCAACTTTTTAAGAAGCCATGGAAAAGCTTATTACTAATAGTACTACTATTAGATCAATTAGGTCCCTTAAGCTATAGTCGAAACTTGAGGGCATCAAGTGAGAGAGAGAGCTAGACACATGGAGTGAATCCTACAATATTTATTATTACCTATATAAATATTTCAGCTAGTATTAATTAGATCATGAGTAATAAATACTTTAACCTACTTCATGATCTATTTCCTATTTGAAATTCTAAAGTTTAATTAGCATTCAACAACGTCCCCATCTTGAGATCAGTCTTTTTTTCAACACGGTCGACGTCCTATTGCGGGTGTACAAACAACAGAAAAATGCTATTTTATTCACTCTATTTGTTTCCTCATTTTGACACCTCATGTATTTTAATTTTTTTTTAATTTTTGTTTTTACAACTATTAGTATATTGATATTATTTTTTTATATTTTTCAAAAATATTTTAAAATAATAAAACAATAATATTGATATCACTATTCAATTCGAGCCTAGTTGATGAAGCATGATCGCAAAATATCCCTTTGTATTAATTAATATGCACATGAGTGAACAGTGTCGATGCGTACGTAGGACAATTAGTGACTGTTTGCTTTGCTTTCAAAAACTCATGTATCTAAAATAAAGTAGACAAGGGAGATTCCTTAAATTGCAAAGATAAACAGTACCATGAGTAGGTCAATGATAAATCCTGAAGTTACTCTAAGCTGACACAAAAGTACGTACCTATATACACATGGCAATTAGCAACTTTTTCATGGATTTTTTTTCTTCGGTGTCCTTGGATTGTCTTTCCTCAAGTATATCAAAATTGTAACATTGGAGTAACGTTCGGCTTGACTTTCCATACATACTGTGTCTTTAAGAGCCCGGCCTCCATATGTTTGTACGTACTTTGTGATCTCTAGTCGATCGATCTCCATTTTGGCCCTCTGGGCCCTCCTACTTCACATGCTTGTCGTTTCCAACCTTTCCAGCATTTGCTAGCCAGTGCTATAAACATTTGCACTAGCTCCTCATTTTAAGCGCAGCATACCAGAGAGAGAGAGAGAGAGAGAGATCATCATGGAAAAAAACTCTCATCTTCCGCTTTATGCGACAAAGTCAGCAAAGGCACGTATTCCTTTCCAATTATTTGCACTTTTACTCTTCGTGGGTGTATGCTTCATCTTTGTATATAGAGTGAGCAACATACCATCAGAAGAAGAAGCCGGAAGATGGGCTTGGATAGGATTGTTTCTCTCAGAGCTCTGGTTTTGCCTTTATTGGTTTATCACTGTAATTGTCCGATGGAATCCCATCTACCGTTGCACTTTCAAGGATCGGCTCTCTCTCAGGTCCCCCTTTCTCTTTCACATGTCTAATTTGTTCATTTATATATGCATGTGCCTCTCTCTCTCTCTCTCTCTCTCTATTATATTTATATGCTACGAGGTTAATTTACATGCTAATTAATTTTGGTCGTAAGAGAAACAGATACGAAGAGGCTTTGCCGGGCATAGACATATTCGTATGCACTGCGGACCCCATGATAGAACCACCAGCTATGGTAATCAACACAGTTCTATCAGTCATGGCTTATGACTATCCACCTCAAAAGCTAAACGTTTATCTCTCCGACGATGGCGGTTCCGATTTGACGTTCTACGCAATGGTGGAGGCCTCAAGTTTCTCAAAGATTTGGCTTCCCTTTTGCAAGAAATTCAAGATAGAACCAAGATCGCCAGAAGCTTATTTCCGAACAGCTGTTGAGCCACTTGAGGATCATGTCACGGCCAAGGAGTGGTCCTCCATCAAGGTAAATCTCGTTCTTCATCAACTTCAAAAATTATTTTAGTTTTAAGTTCTACATGATGATGACAGCAATCCAAATAGAACGAAGATATTTAAATTAGAGCCGCATACAAATTCATTACTCTACAAAACTATGAACTCTAATTTTCTCCGATCATTGTTGGTGTCTTATGGTGTGTTTGGCAAGTACTCTAATTATTATTTTTTATTTTATTATTATTTTTTATCTATTTTTTTTACTATTTATTACTTTTCAACTATTTTTTAATATTTTATTATTATTTTATTATTATTTTTTTATTATTATTTATAAATATTCTCAATACTTTTTAAATATTTTCACTGTCCCAACAAAGCATACTCGTAGAAAATCATGTCATGGCACAACTGCGCGCACAAATAGAATGTAATTAAGTCTGACAGACTCTTGGCAATATGCGCCTAGCATTATCCCATTATATAAATGAGTGGTGCCCGGCATACTTGATATCTATGCGCAGCTTCCTGTATCGGCCCTTAGCCACACACCAGTACAGTACGTTATGCGTACGTCATACAAATGCATGCATTGAAGTGGTTGATCTCTGATCTTCCATTTTCCCAAAAATAAAATAAAATAAAAATAGTATAAAATACGAGAACAAATTGAGTGAACAGTAATATTTTTCTTCTCAAATTTGTCCCCGGATGGAAAATATACACATTTTGTCGACATAATAGCTAGCTAGGCATGCAGGATGGTTTTGATAAACTAGCTAGCTAGATCTCGCACGGTACGTAGCTTTCACCATTACTTGGCTCTCTAGAACTCCAGTCAAGATCAAATATATAAATAGGAATCTATCCAGGAATATGGATCGATGCTTTTTTCGGTACTCTAGAGTCGTGCGCGTGCACGTAATTTGTTTGATTTGGAAAGCTCGTATACGTACAAGATCATATATATAATTTTTATTTATAAAATGTTGATTGTCGCACTCGTGGTCATTCATATATATAAATATATATATTATTTATTTATTTTTCACGGTACTAACATTGAAGATTACGATGCACGCAATATATAATTAATTGTCCGCTAATCATTAAATGCAAAGACGACGTTAAAGATACTTTAATTAGCCTGCACTGAATTATTTGGATCAATCGATAGACGTTGATTCTTATTTATTTATAATTAATTAATTTTAATAAAATAATTATTTATAATTAAAATGAGTCGCACGTAATTTGTTTGATTTGGAAAGCTCGTATACGTACAAGATCATATATATAATTTTTATTTATAAAATGTTGATTGTCGCACTCGTGGTCATTCATATATATAAATATATATTATTTATTTATTTATTTATTTTTCACGGTACTAGTATTGAAGATTACGATGCACACAATATATAATTAATTGTCCGCTAATTATTAAACGCAAAGACGACGTTAAAGATACTTTAATTAGCCTGCATTGAATTCTTTGGATCAATCGATAGACGATCCTTATTTATTTATAATTAGTTAATTTTAACAAAATAATTATTTATAATTAAAATGAATCTATTTTAATTATAAATAATCTTTTTATTACATATTAAATAGTCATAAAAATCTATTTTTTTTTTGTAGTGTGATGGCTAACCACTAATTAATAAGTATTTTTGTCTCTATTATTAATAGTAGTACTGTTTATTGATCCGGATGATCTTCATCTTCCATGCAATCTTATTATATCAACCCACCATAAAATTTAGCATAAAATTAAAATGGAGGTACCAATCAGCTTATTCACGTGATTTTTATTATTTTTTAAATTGGTAAATGTGGTTTAAAAAGTTTTGGATTTCACTTTAAAAACATATAGATTATATTATATATAAATAACGAATGTGACTAATATATATATTTTAATATTTATTTTCATAGAATAATATATTTTAGTAAATAATTGAGGTGAGAAGTTTTATGTACTTTGGTGAAAGATTTTTTTTTTTATAGACGAAAAATCTATTCACTGTAGATGATTCGTCCAAACATGGGAGATTTGACAATTTTCACCGACAGTGCTTGTGATTTGAACGGTAGTGTGTGGGGCATACTTTCAAGAGGAAAATGACTTTTTAGAGCACTTGGCACCACTCGTAAAAATTTGGTCAAAATCTCAAAGCATCACTCGTAAGCTACAGTAGTAAATTTATCTGTTTTTCCTAAATTTGATCATTACTATTTATCTCAAAAATAATATTTTATTTTAAAAATATTTCTAATAGTTACTATATATTGGATAATTAAGTTGAAAAAAAATAATTTTAAGTAAAAATTAAATTTTTAATTAATATATGGAGTATATTTCTAAAATATAAAAAATAGAAAAATTATTATTAAAATATTTAATATTGTATTATTATTTTGACTTTTAAATAGATAGTCTAATGTAGATTAACCTCTCTAATAATTTTGATTTTAATCAAAATTTTAATTTTTAATTAAATTTTAAACTTAATAATGACTAGACTATTGGCAATAATGCTCTTAGAAAAGGCTACTAATAAAGTTTACTATTGTGTTTTCTTTTATTTAATGTTTCAAGAAGTATTTTTTAATAAATTTGTAATTTTTTTTAAATGTTAAAAGACTTTAAAAAGTATTTTGAAAAAAAAAAATAGTATTGGTAATTTTTGTCCGTAGCCAGCTTACACTGTAGCATGCTGATGCCATTACCCTTTTGAAAAAGCTTGGCTCTCCTACTTGCTTTTTTCTTTGATAAAACAACTGTCGCTGTATCGACAATATCATCTGATCATGTCGCTTTATTCCACTCTTTTTTATTCTTCAATCATGATACTCAAACCTCACTCATGTCATTCTTGACCAATTTTATACTTGTGCTAATTATAAGGTTAGGCAGGACCTGAGGATCAAGTACTCCACTCGATTTCTCGTATATTTATACACAGAGTGATGGAAAAATAAATAAGGTAGAGATTTGCCACATAATTATGATCATCAGTTAGTATAAAAAATATTTGTAATTTGATTTATTTTTTTAATAATTGTAATGGATCTCACGCTAAATATATAGTATATGCATTTACATATATACCAACTACAATTTATTATCGGTTGATTAGCAACTAACCCAGATAAATCTATGATGGTATCTAAAATGAGATCTAAAATCAGCTGATCATATTTTATATATATATATATATATATAACAAGCATCTTGTAGTTTTTTTTTTCCATTTATTTTTAATCACAATCGAGTAGTTATAAATAAAATAATTTCTGTTTCATGCATGTTATAGAAATCATATGAAGGGATGAAGAAACGGATTGAAACCACCACAAAGCTAGGCCGAACTTCAGAAGAAATACGCAAACAACACAAGGGATTCAGAGAGTGGAATTTGGTTGCAAGCCGACGTGATCATCAAACCATTCTTCAAGTAGTACTTTGATCTATAATATTGTCACTGTCATATATACATGATGAGAGTGAATATTTAGTACGTACTTCTCCAAGATCACACAATTCTTTTGCTAGCTGAATTAATAGAGTTGTGACTAATTCACAGATACTTATCGATGGGAAAGACCCCAAGGCTGTAGACATTGAAGGACAACCTTTGCCAACTTTGGTATACTTAGCACGTGAAAAGAGACCACAATACCACCACAACTTCAAAGCAGGAGCCATGAATGCACTGGTACGCACGCCATAGATATATACATCCACATATATATACTAATTAATCAATAAATATATAGCTCTTAATTTGTACGTGTACGTATTTGATGCATGGTCTAATTTATAATAATCTTTTATGATAAAAATATATATAGATAAGGGTGTCATCGAGGATAAGCAATAGTCCCATAATTCTTAATTTGGATTGCGACATGTATTCAAACAATTCGGAGTCAGTGAGGGATGCTGTGTGTTTTTACATGGATGAAGAGAAGGGTCACGAAGTTGGCTTCGTACAGTTTCCACAGTCCTTCGAGAACATTACGAAGAACGACGTCTACGGCAGTTCCTTGAACGTAATAATGGGGGTAAGCATAAAAAAAAAGACTAACATGAAGTACTGATTTTAAATTATCGAATTAATTAAACATGCATGCATGCTTCTGATCATAATTGTAGAATATACTTCAAAATGAATTTGTGTGATACTGCGCGCGCGCGTGTTGATCATACAGGTGGAGATTCCAGGATTTGACGGGAATGGAGGACCACTCTTTATTGGTACCGGGTGCTTTCACAGAAGAAACGCTCTTTGTGGACAGAAGTATAGTGATCAGGAATGTAAGGTAAATTGGAAGGAATGGAATGGCATTAAAATAGAAGAGAGCGCGGGTGTCCTTGAAGATACTTCCAAAGTACTTGCAAGTTGCACTTATGAAGAGAAGTACACCCAATGGGGAAACGAGGTCTCTCTCTCTCTCTCTCTCGCTCTGATCTCTCGCACACATATGATCAAATTCATGAACATCGTACAAATATACATACATACATATATATATATATATATATATATATATATATATATAGACACACACACATGAATGTGCTAATTTGCAGGTGGGTTTGAAGTATGGCTGTCCAGTGGAAGATGTCCTTTCGGGACTCGCTGTACATTATCGAGGTTGGAGATCCATATACTTCAATCCAGCAAGGAAAGGCTTCATCGGACTTCCTCCCACAACATTACTGCAATCACTTGTACAGCATAAAAGATGGAGTGAAGGTGATTTTCAGATATTTGCCTCAAAGTACTGCCCCTTTGTGTATGGGTACAAAAAGATTCCCCTCAAACTTCAACTTTCTTATTGCATCTATATGCTATGGGCTCCAAACTGCTTTGCCACGCTGTACTATGTTGCAGTACCTTCCTTGTGCCTGCTTAGAGGCATCTCCTTGTTTCCTAAGGTACGAAAATTTCCTTATTTGAATCAAACCTGTCTATGCATATGCATGGTTGTTCCTAAACTGCTTTCTAAGATTAGAATCGTCTTGCACTACCAGCTTTTGAGCGCATGGATGCTGCCATTTGCATTCGTCATCATTTTCCACCGGGCATACAGCCTTGGAGAATTTCTTTGGTTTGGGGGGACAGTTCAAGGTTGGTGGAATGATCAAAGGATGTGGCTCTTCAGAAGAATTAGTTCCTACATCTTTGGCTTTCTTGACTACATTCTAAAACTAGTGGGATTTTCAAAGTCTGCCTTCGTAGTCACGGAAAAGGTGGCGGACGATGATGTCTCGGAGAGATACGAGCAAGAGCTTATGGAGTTTGGTGCTTCTTCTCCAATGTTTACCATTATAGCTACACTTGCGTTGGTAAACGTATTTTGTCTAGTCGGAGGAATGAAGAAGGTGATTAGAATGGACGTGCAAAGTTTGGTTTCAGAGCCATTTACGTTGCAGATTCTTCTTTGTGCTCTCCTGGTTCTAATCAACTTGCCTGTTTACCAAGGTCTCTTCCTAAGGAAAGACAAGGGCAGGATGCCAACGTCCGTAACTCAACAGTCAGTTATGTTTGCGCTATTGGCTTGTGCTTTAGCCATGTATTAATTAATTAAGTACTGCCTAGCTCGGTGCCCAGCAAAAATTCTGCTGCATGCATGCAGTAAACAAATTCCTGGAAGGAACAAATATTTCTACTTACAGATCATATAAAGCCAAAGGCATATATATATATATATATATATATATATATGCTAGCTGATACTTTCGGAGGGAAGGGAACTGATCTGATCTTTAATATTCATAATGGTGTTTAAAATTGTCAATGCTAAAACGTCTCTCCCATTATGGCCAACTCACGACCCCTGCATTGCAAAGATTCCACTGCTATCACATAATAGAATGCAGGCACAACTAGGGCGGTAAACGAGCCGAGCTCGAGCGAGCATGGGGTGGGCGAGCTCAGCTTGTTCACTACTCGAATCGAGCTTGGGCTCGGCTAGTTTGTCAACTGGGCCAATGAGAATATCAGAGCTTGGCTCATGTACAAGGAAAATGAACTTGAGCTCAGTTCTGTTAATGAGCCTAGCCGAAGCTCGACTCGAGCTCGACTTGCTAATGCAAAATTTTAGTGAAAGAAAAAGAAACAATAAAGTAATAAAGATCAACCGGAAAGGTAACAAAATAAAATTAAATTAAGCACACTGAGATCTGAACACAATCTCTTCAAATATATCAACATCTGTTTGGATCTACAGGGGAAAAAAACTAACAACCGAAATAAAAGGCCATTTTAAAAAAAATGTACATTAACTCAGATCGGTAGGAAATGTTCATTTCCCTGCAGATCCACAACGGAAGAAAAAACAAACAAAAGAGAAAAATAATAGATAAAAGGAGATTGAAAGAAAAATAAAAAATAATGATCAACCGAAAAGAAAAAAAAAAAGTTAACAACGCTAACATCTAACACAATCTCTCAAAATATATGAAAATCTGTTCGGATCTAGAGGAAAAAAAAAAAGGCAATAGAAATAAAAGGAAAAAATTGTTGACATCTAACACCCACCCATTTCCCAACCACTCCTCACGTCGAGCATGGCTTAACGCCATCGTCACCAGTTGTGCAGATTAACTGCCACACGATTTTCACTCGATAACCTCTCTCTCTTCTCCCTCAAGGCATGGCTCTCTGTTATAATCAACGGTTTGAGAAGTAAGAAAGCCTGAGTCTTGGAGGATTTAGGAAGGAACAAGACGAAATCGATGAATAATTAGGGATGGGCAGCGGGGCCCATACCTCACTACCCAGCCCTCGTCTGCCCAGCCCCACATGGAGAAGGCCTAGCTAGGGTTGGATGACCCCAGTGAGGCCCCGCCCCCTTCTCTGCTCCACTCTTTAGATATAATTATATATATATATATATTGTATATAGATATATACAATTTATTAAAGACTTGAAATTGTATTCAAGTCATTGGATTTCCTTGGCCTAGGAGTCCAAGATAATCTAAAATCTAACACTAATGAGTTTAAATTCTTTTTATATTTATAAATCTTAATTTATAATTTAAATTATATTATAATTTGGATCTAAAAAAATATTTTTGGACCAAAAAAATTTTTTTAGACCCAAAGTGTTGGCCCAGGCAAGGGCGAGCCCCGCGGATGAGGTTTTTTCCCCCGCCCCCCAGTGGTGCCGGGTGGGGGAAAAAACCCCACCCCCGCTTGGTGCAGGGTGGGGTGTGGGGAAGGGGAAGGGGAAGGGTACCCCCCGCCCCTCACCATGCGAGTATCAGCCCTATGAATAATCTGGTTTGAAGTCTTTTGGTCAAAAAGGTTAAGTGAAGTGCAGTGGGATTGTAGCTGTTGGATCATGCACTGGGAAAGAAGATGGAAATCACACGTGGAAGCAACATCACTAGTCTTACCTATGTAGTGGAAATTACTATTAAGCCCATTATCATTAGTTTACTACTTTATCAGCATTTATATTTGTAATGTCTGTTATATCCTTTTAATAGTTGTCATCATCCCATTGGTTGATAATTATATTTGTATATATTTGTAATACATTTAAGACATAGTTATAGATTATAGTGATTTAGTTATAGTGATTAGTATAACCATATAATAGTATTAATATTAGACTATTAGTATTAGTTATAGTGATTTAGTATAGCTATATTAGTATAACTATAACTATAGTCTATATTAGACTATTTAGTTAGTTATAGTGATTAATTAGTATAACTATATTAGTTTAACTATAACTATAGTTTATATTAGACTATTTAATTAGTTATAGTGATTAATTAGTATAACTATAGTCTATATTAGTATAACTACTAATGTCTTATGTACTTGTCAAAATTTAGTAATAATATTTGAGTGATTTTCTTTCTTTTTATATATTATATATAAAACTTATATATATAATATTTTGTATAATATTATTTTTGTATAAAACTTATGTATTCATCATAACTTGTAACCTTATAATGTTATATATTTATTGGACTCAATGTATTTATCATAACTTCTAGTTCTATAAGACTAGGAAGTTAATATTATAAATTTATATATAGTATATTTAGTGGACTCTAAGTAAGACTAAGTCTATATACATAATTATGAATATTATAAATTATATATCTATATATCTAACTTTTGGCTATTATATATATTGTATTATATATGTATAAATATATACAAGTCGAGCTCACGAGTCAAATCGAGCTTCATACGAGTTTTTCACAAATATTAATCGAGCCAGTTGAGCTTTATACAAGTTTGTATTGTTTAATAATCGAACATAATTCTATGTTTACGAACGGCTCATTTAATATTGGATTCGAGTTGATTTCGAGTTTAATTAAGTCGAATTCAAGTTGCCTGTCGAGTAGTCTGTTCATTTTACAGCCCTAAGCACAACGCACCTCATTCTCTATATATGGCAACAACACCTTTTTATAACAAACCCAAGTCTAGCATAGAATATTCTAGTACCTGTTGCATTGCAGCATTGTACAGAAACTTTGGCTCACGTTTATATAAAAGCCTCATGTAAATTTTAATGAGAAATACAAACAATACGTTTTTGTAACATGGTATCGAGAGCCAACAAGGACTAATGTCCATGGCTAATCTTGTGTCTTCTTCCCCTCCCTCCCACAACCTTCCATTTCTCATACAATTTCTGTCAAATTAACCCCAGACAATTACCTGTTATGAAAGATTCAATTGGTCCTTTACCTACGTGGTCAGCGTCTTTATAAGTTCGTTGACAGCAACTGCCCAGCCCCTAAACCAGGGCTTGAAAATCATACTCACAACCCTGCATATGACTTATGGCTACAACAAGATCAATTAGTGTTGTCTGCACTAATTTCATCTCTATTCGAACCTTTAATGGGCCAAGTTGTTGGCTGCACCACAGCTCGCGTTGTGTGGCTGTCCCTAGAATCCACCTATACTTCCGTATCCCAAGCTAGTCTCATCCAAACCCAACTCTAACTTGCCTCTCTAAAAAAGGGGTCAGATTCCATCTCTACCTACTATTGACGAGCCAAAGCCCTTGCAGATACCATGGCTGCTGAGGGTCGCCCCTACCCCTGATGAATTTGTGTCGTAGCTTCTTACTGGACTTGGTATTGAGTATGATGGTTTGGTTACCTTAGTAGCCACTCGCCTTCAACTTGTTTCTCCAGATGAACTTCTTGGGCACCTACTTGCTCACAAAGCTCACATACTCCACTCTGACTCTAGTCTCATTAACAACGAGGCCTTTGCAAATTACTCAGAAGTATGTCATTGACTTGCTGCAAAGAACAAATATGCAACTAGCTACGTCTGTCAAGTCCCTGATGTCAACTTCAGAGAAGCTTAGTGCATTTTCTGAAAATTTGTTTGAAGATCCTACATTATATTGAAGTACAACGGTTTCTCTGCAATATCTCTCCTTCACGAGACCAGACCTAGCTTTTGCAGTGGGAAAAGTCTGTCAATTCATGCATGCCCCTTGGATTCCACACTGGAAGACTGTTAAATGCATCCTAAGGTATCTTAAACACACCTCCTCTGTTGGTTTGCAAATCTCAGCTTCCCCTGTTTCGAACATTACGGCATTCTCCGATGCCGATTGGGCTGGATGCCTCGACAGAAGCAGAATTCAAAGCCGTAGCAAATGCTACTACAGAGGTAATCTAGATCCAGCATCTCTGCAAGGATATTCGAATTAAACTCACTCGGGCACCTCTTCTCTATTGTGATAATTTGGATGCCACTTTCCTCTCATCTCACCTTGTTTTTCATGCACAAACGAAGCATCTTGAGATCAGTTTTCACTTCATTCGTAATCGGGTTCTCAACAAATCACTGCATATCACTTTTATTTCAGGAAAGGACCAACTCGTTGATCTATTGACTAAGCCATTGTCTGCTGCTCGCTTTTATTCTCTTTTGTTCAAGCCTACGTTTGCAGCCTCTGCACCTTGAGCCCTACATTGCAAAGATTCCATTGTTTTCATGTAATAGAATGCAGGCACAACGCACCTCATTCTCTGTATATGGCAACATCACCTTTTCGTAATAAACCCATGTCTAGCATAAAATATTCTAGCACTTGCTGCATTTTATAGAAACACTGGCTTACGTCTATATAAGAGCCCATGTAAATTCATTTAGTTTAATGAGAAATACAAACAATATGTTTTTATAACAAATATATTGATCAATTAATCAAGATCATTATAAGTTTAATTTTGTATGAGCGTACGTAGTTTGACTGAGAACCACATATATATATATATATATATATATATATATATATCGGCCTATATATGCTTGGTCATGTAAAAGTTTTTGTAGAGTTCTCGATTGTGTTTTTTCTTCTACTATATATAATATATACAACAAAAGATGATTGATCTATGTACTTCCGGCCATATTAATTCTTGAGTAACAAATGCAGCACCTTAAGATTCCCAAACCGCCGATCTATAAAACTAAGAACCCGGCCCTCGACTCAATCTGATGGCTCCAAGTGATCATGTATATGTCCATTATGTAAGAATAAAATACGATTCTAATCATGCGAAATAACACTTTAGAAACAAGAATTGACATGTTTTAATGCCAAGAACAGTACCTCCAGCCATTGATAATCTTCACTGATTTGCTGCGTTTCTCATTGGTGTTTGGCACTTCCAAACTTTATTCCACTCTATTTAGATGGTGTAAGACTGAAGGGAATTGAGTAAGTGAGTCTGGGGACCAAACACAGTATTTATAGCCGAAACCTCCATCAAGCTTCGGTGCTACGTGTCCCACGTGCTCAGTTTTTCATGGGATCAGTTTCTACGTTTTATGAACGTGATGAATAAATCAGAGTAGACCACTTCAAGGACTCCTAAACTCAAGGAAGCGAGAGACTCGTTCTTTCGAACGGCCTCCTTGAGAAACGGTCAACATTCTCCCACTTGGTCCACACTTCTAATATAATATTTCATCTTAAACCCATCGATAATCTGCATTTAAGTAATAAATACATGAATCATTGCGATAGGTCCTCTAATGACGAGTATTACCTTCCATGTATTAGCATGTATTTATTTTTTAAACATTATAATTTATGTGGCAACAATTTCTTAATGAATAAACCCTATGTTTATTCATGGTCCAACACAGATGAATTTTCTCAAAATTAAATTAAGGTGCATATCAATATGAGAAAAAATATCAAAATATTTAAGAATTTCATTAAAAAATAACATTGTTCATACAATGAAAAATTATATAATGGAACCAAGTCCCATATTCACTACATGATCACTGAATTTCAATGGTGGCATGCCCTTAGTCAAAGGATCAGTGATCATTAGCTCAGTGCTGACGTGCTCAATGACCACTTTCTTTTCTTTAACACGTTTCCTTATGGCTAAATATTTAATGTCGATGTGTTTACTTCAACTCCCACTTTTTTTGTTCTTAACCATAAAAACAGCAGCTGAATTGTCGCAATATATTCTCAATGGACTAGAGATAGAATCCATAATTCTAATATCAGAAATGAAACTCTTAAGCCATACACCATGTGAAGTAGCCTCAAAACAAGAGACAAACTCAGCTTCCATAGTGGAAGTGGCAGTCAATGTCTGCTTGGCACTCCTCCATGATATAGCTCCACCGGCCATAAAAAAAATGTATCCTAATGTTGATTTGCGTGAATCAATACAGCCAGCAAAGTCAGAATCTGAGTTGCCAATTACTTCTAGATTGTCCGTCCGTCTATACATAAGCATGTATTCTTTGGTTCCTTGAAGGTACCTCATTACTTTCTTTGTAGCTCTCCAGTGGTCTAAACCTGGATCACTCTGATATCGTCCCAACATTCCCACAGCAAATGCAATGTTAGGTCTTGTACAGACCTGAGCATACATTAGGCTTCCGACAACAGAAGCATATGGAATGTTCTTCATTTGTTCTCTTTCAAAATCATTATTCAGGCATTGGTTCAAATTGAACCTATCACCCTTCAAAATGGGAGCTACACTTGGTGAACAATCTTTCATCCGGAATCTCTCTAAAACTTTATTAATATAGGTTTCCTGAGACAGACCCAAGATACCTCGAAATCTGTCTCTATGAATCTTAATGCCAATGACATAAGATGCCTCACCCATATCCTTCATATCAAAATTTTTAGAGAGGAATTGTTTTACCTCATGTAGTAAACCCTTATCATTAGTTGCTAGCAAAATGTCATCGGCATATAAAATAAGAAAACAGATTTTACTCCCACTGACCTTCTGATATAGACATTGATCCATAATATTTTCTACATAACCGAATAAAGAAATTATTTTATGGAATTTCAAATACCACTGGCGGGATGCTTGTTTTAAACCGTATATCGATTTCTTGAGCTTGCAAACCAATTGCTCACCATCACTAGAGGGGAATCTTTCAGGCTATTTCATTTAAACCTCCTCCTCTAGATCTCCATTGAGAAATACTGTTTTCACATCTATTTGTTGTATCTCTAAGTCAAAATGGGCTACTAATGCCAAAATAACACATAAGGAATCTTTCTTAGATACAAGAGAGAAAGTCTCTGTGTAATCAATTCCTTCTTTCTGAGTGAATCCCTTAGCAACGAGTCTTGCCTTGTATCTCTCAATGTTGCCCAATGAGTATTTCTTTGTCTTAAAGACTCATTTACATTCAATGACTTTTACACCATTAGGCAACTCAACAAGATCCCAGACTGCGTTACTCTTCATAGAATTAATCTCTTCCTTCATGGCATTGTACCATAATTCTGATTCTTTGCAACTCATGGCTTGTGAAAAGAACTCGGGATGATTTTCGGCTCCAATGTTATAGTCAGATTCTTGCATATACACAACATAATCATTAGGAATTGCTGATCTCCTTGCTCTAATAGATCTTTTAATGTTGTACCATCATCTTCCTGAGAAGTATGTGGTACCATCATCTTCTTGAGAAGTATGTGGTTCAACTTGTTCTTCAAGAGTTGTTGGCAACTCTTGAACTATCTGATCTACTGGAATGTTGTCAGCAGCTTGTGGAACTTCAATGATTGGTCGTTCAACACCAGTTTGTACTTGAAGGGTGTTGTAAACAATAACCAATCTATCACTTGAGGTGGAAGTTTGAGAGTCTGAATGATTATTATCAAAAACTATGTTCCTGGTTTGATCACTCCCACTGATCAAGTCATTTTCAAGAAACTTTGCATTTCTTGATTCCACAATCCTAATATTATGAGATGAACAATAAAATCTGTAACACTTAGACCTTTCAGCATATCCAATGAAATACCAACTAATGGTCCTTGGGTCTAGTTTCTTTTCTTGTGGATTATAAATTCTAACCTCAAACGGACATCCCTAAACGCGCATATGTCGCAAACTCGGTTTCCAACCTTCCCATAATTCAAATGACGTTTTAAGAACAACCTTGGTTGGAACTCGGTTTAATATATACACTTCCGTCTTAAGTATTTCAGCCCATAAGGATTTAGGAAGATTGGAGCTGCTAAACATACTCCGCACCATGTCTAATAATGTTAGGTTTCTTTTTTCTGCTACACCATTTTGGTCCGATGAACCAGGCATGGTGTATTGGGCAACAATCCCATGCTCTTGAAGAAACTTTGCAAATGGCCCAGGTACTTGTCCATTCTCTGTGTATCTACCATAATATTCTCCACTTCTATCTGATCTCACGATCTTAATTTGCTTACCGCATTATTTCTCTACTTCAACCTTAAAGATTTTAAAGGCATCTAATGCTTCGTTCTTGTTTTGAAGCATGTAGAGATACATATATCGTGAGTAATCATCTATAAAAGAGATGAAGTATTTCTGAGCATATGAGTCCATGTCTGGACTACATATATCAGTATGTATGATCTCTAATATGTCTGAACTCCTTTTGGCACCTTTCTTTGACTTGTTGGTCTGCTTTCCCTTTGTGCAGTCCACACAAGTCTCAAAATCAGTAAAGTC
Organism: Juglans microcarpa x Juglans regia; assembly: GCF_004785595.1. Lineage (NCBI taxonomy): Eukaryota > Viridiplantae > Streptophyta > Magnoliopsida > Fagales > Juglandaceae > Juglans > Juglans microcarpa x Juglans regia. Next base: position 10,282,973 of record NC_054602.1, on the reverse strand, counting down.
CAGAGTATTAAGTACACATTCATTTATTAATCTTTTAATTCTATCTACGGAGATATGACCTAATCTCTGGTGCCATAATTTAGAGAAATCCTCATTAATAACACACATTTTAGTGCCAGTGTGAACATGCATTGTATCATAAGTGGCATTGTTTTGTAAATTAATACACTAAAGACCATCAGACAAAGTATCATTCCCAACACAATCAGATTTATAAAATAAACTGAATGATGAATTTGAAAAATTAAAGGAATATTCAAAAGGTACAAATCTTGAAACTGAAATCAAGTTTCTAGAGAAACTTGGAACATAAAACGTCTTTTCCAACTTTAAAACAAAACCACTAGATAAAATTAAATAGCAAGTTCCTATGGCTTCCACATGCGAGCCCATATTATTTCCTGAAAAGATGCTTTGCTCACTTTCCACTGATTTCCTTAGGTTTTGCAAACCCTGTAAGGAATTTGAAATGTAGATTGTTGATCCAGAATCAATCTACCATGTGTTAATATTGACATTAACCATATTAAATTCATAACAAACAAGTGAAGTTGGATTACCTTTGTCTGCAAGCCATTTCTGAAATTTGGCGCATTCCTTCTTCATGTGTCCCTTCTTTTTATAGAAGAAACACCTGAAATCTTTTTTAATACCACATTGGGGAGGTATTTTGCCTTTTCTTTTCTGATTGGCTTGAGATTTGCCCTTTCCATGCGTTGCCAGCATTGCACTTTCACCTTGTTCCATCATCAGTCTCCCTTCCTCTTGAACACACATGGTCATGAGGTAATTAATTGACAATTTATCCTTATGTGTGTTGTAAGAGATTTTGAAAGGTCCATATTGATGCGGAAGGGTGTTTAGGATGTAGTGCACTAAGAAGGACTCCGACATTTCAACCTCGAGTTTCTTCAATTGAGTCACATTGTCTCTCATTTGCATGATGTGCTCACGCACACTTCTCACACTGGTGAGCCTTAGGGATGAGAACTTCATGATTAGGGTGCTTGCTAGTGTCTTGTCTGAAGTGACAAATTGTTCATCAATGACTTTTAGCAAGTCTTGGACCTTTTCATACTGATCGACAAAACCACGAATACTAGCAGAAATTCTAGTCTTAATGAACATCATGCTGATGCGATTAGATCGCTCCCATCACTCATAGAGCGCGATATTCGCTGCAGTGCTGGTATCAGTTACAGCTGGTGGTTCGTCTTTCCTAATAACATAATCTATGTCCATCCACCCTAAATGAAGAAGAACTCTCTCATTCCAGACCTTATAGTTATCTCCCTTAAGTTCAGGGATATCATATCGAATATCAGAAAAATTTGCAGGTTTTGAAACTGCATAAAATTATAGATTACATGCTTACGTTAAAATTGAGGCGTAAAAATATCATGTTTTACCAATGTAAATCATGCTTAAAAATTGAATCTAATGATATAAAATTGCCTGTGGGCTAAATTTTTAATTCAAGTAGATTCAATTAATCTTTATGATAAAATTTTATCAAATTATTTACTTAATTCATAATTCTAAAGAGTATATTATGATTTGATGTATATTCTATCTTAGATTAATTTTTTTATGATAAAACTATTAAATTATTTACTTAATTCATAATTCCTGTGGATAATTTATGAATAACTTGATATTTTATCCTAATTAATAATATAAATATAATAAAAATTCTTGTGGATAAAATTTATTATATTAAGTATAATTAATTACAATTAATGTCTAATTTTCTTTATGTGATCCTAATCATTCATAATAACTTTACTTAATTAAAGATGCTGTGGCTATTCTCTAATTAATTAAAATTATTTGGATCACTAGACATTAAATTGCATAAGACTAGCTTAATATTATGAATTACATAATTTTAACTAATACTAACATGTTATAATTATGCACAAAATATTCATAATATAAGCATAAATATCGCACAATCAAAACTATAATATTATGCATAACATTTAATTACATCTCTTTAACTTTATATTCATCCAAAAATGCATGTATCAATATAGAGCAAATTTAATCAATTCATGCAAAAATATGAGCATAATAAATAAATTTACACAATAATTATCCAAATTGCATCAAATAAAAAATTATAAGTATAAAGGACATGCATCCAAAAAACCCACTTTCCAGACCATCTATAAAAGTGGAAAAAAATAATTTTTTTTTGAAACTGACCAATTAAAACGACATGTCGTTTTTCCAAAACTGAAAAAACGACTTGTCGTTTTCCTTCATTGTATAAAACGAAAACAGGCCTCATAAACGACATGTCGTTTTTATAAAACTAAAAAATGACGTGTCATTTTTTCTCTCTTCAGAATAATTGAGACTCAACTAAACGACATGTTGTTTCTACCAAAACTGAAAACGACTTGTCGTTTATTTGCTATATTGAATTAGTGTTGGCCCAACGAAACGACATGTCATTTTTCAACAAAATTGAAAACAACATGTCGTTTATCTCTATACTGAACAAATGTCTGCGAACTAAACGACGTGTCTTTTACCAACACTGAATGACAGACTCCCCCACTAAACGACATGTCATTTTCAATAAGGCTGAAAACTACATGTCATTTGGGTCGTCTTCAACCTCCAGACAGCTCGCAGAACAGAATTTCTAGGACCATTTTCACGTCAAAAAAATATGTTTTTAATCACAAAAAGTTTAGAAAAACTATTTCTAAATGATTTCTAAACTTCTTTCAAACAAAAAAATAAAAAAATCGAAATTTAAAATTTATCAAAAAATTCGGCCAAAACAGAGATGAACAGAGCATTTGTGTTAAACACCAAGGCAGAGATAACGGGGCTCTGATACCAAATATAAGAATAAAATACGATTCTAATAATGTGAAATAACACTTTAGAAACAAGAACCGACAGGTTTTAATGCCAAGAACATGAGTACCTCTAGCCATTGATGTTCTTCACTGATTTGCTGCATTTCTCACTGGTGTTTGGCATTTCCAAACTCTACTCCACTCTATTTAGATGGTGTAAGACTGAAGGGAATTGAGTGAGTGAGTCTGGGGACCAAACACAGTATTTATAGCCTAAGCCTCCATCAAGTTTTGGTGCTACGTGTCCCACATATTCAGTTTTTCATAGGATCAGTTTCTACGTTTTATGAACGTGATGAACATGATGAAAAAATCAGAGTGAACCACTTCTAAGATTCCTAAACTCAAGAAAGCGAGAGACTCGTTCTCACGAACGGCCTCTGTAAGAAACGGTCAACACATTACACTACAAAAAATGAATATTTATGATAAGTTATTTATGATAAAAATAATTATTTGTGATAATAATAACTTGATTACAAAACTAATCATTTTAACAAAAAAAATATTAATAACAAATAAACAATTTTCTAATTACCTACTAGCTGCATGCCATCTTAGGGACTCCGACTCTCTTGATCATATTCCTCGTCAAATCCTAAGGATCTTATCACTCAGTGCGCCCCTCGATCGATCCGCTCATGCTGACGATCTATTTTCTTATCAGTGTTTTTTTTTAAATCAGTATTCGATACACTCTTCTAGTTGTGCAGGACAAGCTAAAATTCTGAATTTCTGATCCATTATCGTTCACAATCAATACTACTCTCGTGACCCTTAAGCCTTTTGATTTACTCGCGATCACTTCCCAAACGTGGCTAGTGATCATCTATCGTGTCAATAACTCCCATTAATCGGTCGGTTCTTTCAGCAAATTTAAGGTTTAATTTGCTAGGTATATATATATATATATATATATGAGATCGAACCCTTTTAAAAAAAATAAAGAAAAAGATTGCTGATCCATTTTTTTTTATGTCGAAAGCTAAATGATACGGTTGGATGACCTTCATTTGTCTAAGTGGCTGTGCTCGGTGGAGGATGCTTTAATGTCTCGTTTGTATAATGAAATGAGATGAGATGATTTTGAATGAAAGTTAAATAAAATATTATTTTTTAATATTATTATTATTTTAAAATTTAAAAAAATTATAATTATGAGATGATATGAGATGAGATAAAATCGTTTCTATATCGACCTAAATGTTTATCAATGCAGGCTTCCTTAACGATACATGGATTTAGTCTACTTCCACATGCTTGAGTATATTTAAGCCTTGTTCGGTTATACAAATTAAATTAGATGAGTTAAAAGTTAAATAAAATATTATTAATATATTATTTGTTAATATTATTTGGATAGTGATAGGCTTACTACCTATCTACTACCCATTTACTACTTATAATGTTCTTATTTTTTTATCATTTTATTTTAAGTATTTTTTTAACATCCTTAATCATTAAGAAAAAATTAAAAAAATATATAAACTTACTACTAGTCACTTTCTTAACTATTAAGTAAAATAACAAATTAAAAAAAATTAAATACAAAAGAGTAGTAAATGAGTAGTAAGAGGATAATAATCCTATCATTTCCATATTATTTTTATTTTAGAACTTGAAAAAATTAAATTTTTTTAGGTGTTTAAAAAAATTATAATAATTAAATAATATGAGATAAAATAAGTCGAGATTATTTGTAAAAAAAAAAAAAAATAATAATAAATCTTACTATAAATAAAGTTTAATATAAACTCTCAATTCTCGCTGAACTCTTTATAATCACTCACACGGAGATCACTGGCAAAAAATGATCTTGGGTGCACTCCGAATTCTTTTTTCTTTCTTTCTCTTCAGAAGTCGGTACTGCCTCCCTCTGTTTTAAGCCCTGCCCCTTTCTTTATTTTTCACCGTCCCCTCTCAAAATTTGTCTCATTCTAACTAATTTATATCTAATCAATCCTTAATTAATTTCTTTTCTTCTTCAATTATTGCGCCCATAGTAAACTATATTTTTGCAACGACTTTTTTTTGGTGTACCTAAGACTTATGCTTTTGTTTAAATTTATGCGAAAGAGTAGATGCTTTCAGGCTAGAGATCATATCGCTCCGCCGCCGGTCCCACTGATGACCATAGATGTCGCCAAAGAACTAGCTACTCGATCGGTTAATTTGCTTAATCACGGTCGATATGAAGTTAATTAAACATCTTCACACACACACACACACACACATATATATATATATATATATATACATAAAAGGAATCGTAATGAATATAATATGAATAATTAAATTTATATATTCTTATTAAATAAAATTTTAAAATAAGTGATAATTTTATAAAATATTAAAATATAAATCCTAAATTTAGATTTCAATTTTATACTCTATTTTATTTAATTAAATATGTTATGTGTTGAATTCATTCGTTAAGAGAGAATGAGAAAAATATTAATAATATAATATAAATAATTAAATATATATTTTTTATCTATTTAAACTTTTAAAATAAATAATAATTTAATATAATTATATACATGTGCTTTTTCCAAATAAATAACACGGACATGTGCATCCGCGTACTTATTTATTTAACGGAACCTGCTCTAGCCAGAGGATCTCACGGAAAGGTAAATTTTTTTTTTTTTAATTTTTTAATTATTTTTTAAAAATTTTAAAAAATAATATTTTCCATTCAGAAACGTCTTTCGAGAATTGAAAAAAGGGGTAAAGTAGTGGTTGACTGGCAGCTGAGTATGGACGGCCATGCCAATCCATAGTCCACCAGTTTCAAGACATTGACATTTGTGCAGGACATTTAATTTAATTTTATTGCAATCGAAATATGCATACTTGTACGTCGTATACGCAACAAGTACAGCTCGCATTTTTTTTTTTTCGCAAGAAGTCCGCTATTTTATAGATGAAACCGTAAATATTAATACATCATAAGTTGTCTGGCAAATGACTTAATTATATGAGTGAAATTCACTATAAAAAAAAATCAGAAAAAGAAGAGTTTGGAGTAAAGAGATATTGCCGTAAGTTTGTGTCGTTGTTGTCTATTATGTCAATTTGTACGTGTATCAATTCAATAAACGATGTTTTCTAGCTTTTCATTCTTTAAAAGAAGTGAGATGACATTTGATGTCTCTAGTGATTAGAATATCATAGTCCAGTCTTATACAACAGCAGGGTTGGATATTACCTCTATGGTGGTGCTTAAATTCCCTCCCAATAGTATTTTTTGCTTTAGTAACTCCCATCAAGGCTGCCTTGACTTCTCTTAAATTTGGACTCACATTGCATATTAAATCAATAATTGTAAAGATAGATTCTCCTGAATCATTCCAACAAATAACTGCAATGATAGAGCCTTGAGCCCGAACTGCAACATCAAATCTGATAAGGAAATAGACTATTGGATGATGCCTTGGGTCCATTTTTGGTGATTATTATTTAATAATGACCCAAGCAGCTAAGTGTTAATTGAAAATAAAGGAAACAGACTTCATGAAGGAAAAAGGTATTGGAGAAGAGGGAACCTGATTATGGATTTTTTTATTTCTAAGAAACCCGATACTATCCATAGCTATTAGAGCAAAAAATTGAAAAGAGTGACATTCTTCATCAGGAATTTTAAGGACAACTGAAGGATTGATAATGTTTTTTAGCCAAGTCTGAATGGTCTGTCTCGAGAAAGAAGAAATGTCAATTGACCATTTAGAATGCCTCCACAAAATTCTTGAGTAAAAGCAATATAGGAAGAGGTGGGAGGTATCTTCTGGTTCAGTGTTGCATAACGGACAGAAAATTTGATCTTCGTTGAGATGCAAGACATTGTTGATCCTAACTTTGGTAGGAAGGATATCATGACTTGTCTTCCAGAAAAATAATTTCAATCTATCCTGCACTTTCATTTTCTATTAAATCTTCTAATTGAGGTTCTGATTGTTGGGATTAGGAGCGTTATTATCCTTGACAAGCTGATTTAATAGAGAATTTTTTAGAAGAGTGATGAGTCCAAATGATATTGTCTTGAATGTTCTGATAATTATGATTGGCAAGGGAGATTTTTTGGATTTCTCTAGTGAATGTCTTGAGAAGAGAGTATTGAGGAGAAGAACATTCCAACGTCTTGGTTCCTCTAGTATGAGTTCTGAAACATGCATATTAAGATCAGGCTCAAGATTGTTATCAGGGTTTGGATTAGGGATAGAATTATGAATGGTAGGGATCTAGGGGTCAGTCCAAACCTTGGTAGAACTCCCATTATTAATTTGGTAGCAAATGCTAGATCTCAGGAAATCTTTCATTTTAAGCAAACTTTTCCAGAACCAGGAGTCAGAAGATTTAGGAGAAGCTTCCAAGAAAGTTTTTAAACCAAGGTATTTTATTGAAATGACCTCTTACCAAAGACTATTTAGCCCATTAAGAAGAGACCAAACATTTTTTGAAACTAGGGCGGAATTAAAAGATGACATAAGTCTGATTCCAAGACCTCCCAGTGATTTAGGAATGCATATAGAACTCCAGAATTTTGGAGTGAATTTCTTTTTCTCTCTATCTTCAAATCCCCACCAGAATCTACGGAAAAGGGAATCATGATGCTTTGTTATTGTTTTGGGGACTAAAGTGGAAGACATCACATACGAAGGAATGGAGCTTGCAACTGCTCTTATGGGAACAATTTTTGCTGTTTGAGAAAGAATCTTAGATTTCCTACCCTGAAGCCTGTTTTGACCTTTCTCCATTAAGTCCTCAAAAAACTTTTTCCTATCAGCTCCATTGGAGAGGGGTAGCCCAAGATATCTGGAATTAGGAGGGAAAATTCTAAAATTGAATGATGATTTGACCTCATTAATGGATGCAAGGGAGACAATTTTTGCTAAAATGGAGAGATGATTTGGTTATATTGATGCTTTGACCAGACCATTGTTCATAAGTCTTTAGAAAATTAGAGAATTTTTTAGCGTTATTAGCAAATGCTGACCCAAACAGAAACAAATCATCAGCAAAAAGAACATGCATGATGCTAAGACCGTCAGTTGAGAGCTTGATGCCCTCGAGGCCACTAGAATGTTCTTTTGGTGCAATTAGTCTAGACAGGACCTCAATACTAATAATGAAGAGAAATGGCGATAACGGATCCCCTTATCGGAGACATCTGGAAGGATGAAAGTAACCTTGTGGGGAGCCATTGATGACGATTGAATATGTCATAGTGGTGATACATTCTTTAATTCAATTGATCCATTGTTGTTTAAAACCTGCATGTTTTAGGATATCAAGGAGAAATGACTATTCCATAGAATCAAAAGCCTTAGCCATATTGATTTTAATGGCTATTTGACCAATTCTTCCCCTTTTTTTTTTTTTTTCATACAATGGAATATCTCTTAGGACAAAATAGTATTATCTTAGATAAGACGCCTAGGTAAGAATGCAGATTGGCATGGTGAGATGATATTGAGGAGTATGTATTTAAGCCTATTTGCAAGAATTTTTGTTATAATTTTATAGTAAACATTGGATAGGCTTATGGGTCTGAATTGATTGATATCATTTGGATTGCCAGCTTTTGGGATCAGAACTAAGTTGGTACGATTGAGTTCCTTTAACAATTTCCCATGGACAAAAAAACTCCTTACCGCTCAGTTAGATCAAATTTAATGACTTCCCAAAAGATTTTGTAAAAGAGATCCGTGAAACCATCAGGACCGAGAGCCTTGGTAGAAGGAAGATTTTTGACAATGAAAGCAATTCCATCCTCAGTTGGAATTTTGCAAAGCAGTTCATTTTCTTGATCAGAAACTTTCCTTGGGAAAAGAGAATCCATATCTACTAGGGATGTAAGATATGTGGAAGAAAAAATAGCTTGGAAATGTTCTTGAAGTTTGGATGAGATGATGTTATGATCCACCGTCCAATTGTTTCTTCCTAACTTGAGACAATCAATATTATTCCTTCTTTGTCTGATAGAAGTGGAAGCATGAAAGAATTTTGTATTCAGATCAGTAGTTGTCAGCTAAGTTATTCTGGATTTTTTTCTCCAGAGAGATTCCTCTCTGAGAAGCAACTCATTAATTTTTTTTTTTTAATTTCAGCTTCTGAAGAATTAGAAGATGGATGTACATTTTGATCTTGCAGGGATGAGAGATTGGACATCAAGGTTTTAACATTAGTCTGGATATGACCAAAAGTTGTTTGATTCCAATCTTTGAGAGCTTTCTTGGTGTTTTTTTAATTTCCTTGATAAAATGAAAGAAGGGGTTCCCATAAAGTGAGAATTACATGCTTCTTTAATAATTTTGAAAATGGAAGGATCACGAAGTCAGAATTCTTCAAATTTAAAGGATTTTGGAAATGTATTTCTCTTTGTAGTGTCTAAAAGAATGGGAGCATGATCTGATATGACTTTGGCCAGTATAGTAAGGGTGGCATGGGGAAACAGATCAATCTAAGAGATATTAGCAATACCTCTATCTAGTCTTTCTTTAATTAGATGAGGGCCAGATCTATTATTGGTCCATGTGAATTTAGGACCCGAAAAACCTAAATCAATAAAACCAAGATTTTCCATGAAGAGTTTGAGATCCTTGGGTTTTGAGGATTGAGCAAAAGGAAGACCACCAGATTTTTCATTTTGACAGATAATGGAATTAAAATCACCTAAAATCAATGTAGGACCAGGAAATGAAGAGCTAACTCCGGAGAGAAGGTTCCAAAAATTATCCTTTCTATTGTGCGACGCTGGACAGTACACCAAATTAAGAAGCAATGGAAAATGACAAAGGTCAGAATACACCAAAGCAGAAATAATATTACAAGAGTTATGTACAATTTCAAGATCGACACCAGGTCGATTCATGAGCAAAAGACCTCCCCATTTACCGGTAGGAGGAGAGTACACAAAAGAGACATATCCCAATATATTCACAATACGAACACAATCAGTAGACGATATTAAACATTCTGAAAGGAAAATAATATCAAGGTTATGGACCCTAATATTTGCTCTGAGGGATCTGATTGCACGAGGCCGGGCAATGCCTCGACAATTCCAAGCAAGAATTCTCATGGAACTTTTGGTGGCAGTGAAGACCCTGCCACTTCAGCCATTGGATTCATAGGGAATAAATTCATGGTTTGAGACTGAACCTTGTTGCCCGTTGCCTTCAGATTCTGAGTTTGGTATGGAGCATATCTGATGATTGTTGAACTCTTCTTCAGCTGCTTTCTTGATGATTGATTTTTCTTCGGTTGTTTGACTGCTTTGTTCTGATTCATCTGCTCACCTCCTTGTTATTGATCTACATTCGCTTCAATGGGTACTGTTATATCAATGCTGAGTGAACATTTTTTGAGTGGGTTAAATTGCTCCATCTCAGAGAATGAAATTTTCGTCTTCCTCTTAGTGTCGTTGTGGGTGAAAGTTGGGTATTGAGATTCGGCATCTGATGAGATATTCATTTCTGATAGGGTTTGATTCAAAGGTGGATGATCGAATTGGGGGAGAATGGCGTGGGGATCAGAATAGAATAGATCAAGTTGATGAGTTGGGGAGAAAATATTTGTTGGGCTAAGCTGAATGGTATTGTTTGCAAAACAGGCCTTGCCAGATGGGCTTACTAGAAGGGAAATATTATGGCTCGGGTTCTGAAACTCAGATGGGCTTTTTTGGTCTTTAAGTTGAGAGATGAACTGTTTAATGAATGATGGATTGGGTTTGGGTTCAATTGAGAGAGGCTCGATAGGAATTTTTTCCAATTTCAGCAATTCGGGCACTTTGAGCTTAAGGGTAAGGACGGGGGACATTGAGTTGACTTTCAATGCATTGGTTTAATGAAGTGCAGGACACGTGGAGGGTCAGGGGGTCCTTAGTAGACAATTGTGTCGGTGACGTAGGGTCCAAATTATTGAGATTGAGAGTTTGGCTGCTCACCTTAATGGGATCTGAAAATTTTGTCTGGTGAATTGAGACATTTCCACGCGGCATTGAAATAGGGTCTTGGTGCAGTAAATTGGGATGAACAATATTGTCCCTTAGGGCTTCACCATCATTTCCTGGAAGTGTAGAGAAGAGCTTTTTTATGCAAAATTCCTTCCTTTGGCCTTCTTCCGTATTGACGATAATGGCTTTGCCTTTGCCCATGTGTTCAACTCTGTTATTCTTTTTAGTTGGCTCACTTGTTCCCGAACCTTCCAAGAAAATTGGGTTGATTGGTTCTTTAATGTAGACCGGTGGAAGGGTAGGTGGGATAAACTTCATTTGATCTGAGAAATGAAGGGTCTGGGCATTGAATTGGTCTCTTTGGTCTTCTTCAAAATGCATCTGTCTTCTTGGTTCTTGGGACTCAACTCGCATCCATGGACCAAAATGAAGTTCTTCCCCTGGATTAAAAAAAATATGGCATGACTGTAGAAGATGGCCAATTCTTCCACAATTGTAACAAAATTTCGAAAGCCTTTGATATTTAAAACTGATTTTAGCTGGGTTTCGATTAGGACGAGGAAAAACGAACCCTTCATAAAGGAGCTTTTCTATGTTAATCTCCACCCGAATCCTTAGACATTGTTTGACCCCATTTGCAGGAATGAAAGCTTGATTGATTTCGATTAGATTACCTAGCACTCTTCCAATTTTTGCAGCATTATCTTCAGTCATCATTTCTAGTGGTAACCCATATATTTGGATCCAGAAGGCGGAATGGATAAGGTCTATTTCTTGGAGATTTAATCCTGGGGGCCATTGTTTAAGCACCATGTGATAACCCTTGAAATTCTAAGGTCTTTGTGAGAAGACTCGAAATTTTTCATTCAATGATAGAAAAGTGAAGAGAAAAACGTTGGGCCCAAGATCTTCAATGGTGAGACCTTTTGTGAAACTTCAAACCGCACAAATTGTAGAATGAAAGATTTGCTTATTCAGATTTTTAGAGGAGACCAACTTACCGATCAATACATGATTCGAAATATTTGTAGTTGTATCTACTTCCAGAACCAGAATAATATCATCCCAAGTTAAGGCCTTTGTGTGTTCAATGAGTGATTCCAGACTTTCAAAGAGTAATTCTAGATTTTCTTTTTCCTTTTCTGTTGACATTGTTGGGAACAGGTTTGGTTGATTGTATTTTTGTGAGAATGGTTGGTGAGAGGATTGATGACTAAGGAGTTTAGTTGATGGGCAGGTGGTTGGTGGAAGGAGTGAGTGGGGTATTGATGGCGATGGGGTTTCAAATCAGTAATGGAGAATAGAATGGTAGGAATATAAAGGGAAGACTACTAAGAGGGGAGGAAAAACTATCTTCAGAGATCGAGAGGTGTTCTTTTTCTTGGGACCCAGCTCGTAATTAAATGGTTGCATGCAATTATTTTTGTCATTTGCGTCTGTGTTTGTCACAGCAAATTTGAAATAAAAAAATAAAAATAACTTTTTTATAATATTTTATATAATTACGTTTTAGAAGTAGAACATTATTGTAAAATAATTTATTATTTTGTAAAAATATCTTTATTTTAAATAAATGTATTGTGCATATATGTTTAAAGATAACTCATACAAACACAAATTATTTTTTATAAAAATAAATTTATAAATTGATATATTAGATTTACTTTAAAATATAAGTAGATTTATAATCGGACATACTGCATCAAGTTACATCAATTTATAAATTTACATTTATAAAATTTTTTTATAACTAAAGTATTTTTCATGTTTAAATGATAAGCTTTAAAAAAAAAACTCACATGATATATTTTATTAAATATTAATACTAGGAACAGGTCTGAAGTAAACCAGTTTTATATAAGTTATTTGTAAAAAAAAGTAGATTACACTAAAATAAGAAATTACACTTTTTTTAAATAATTTTTTATAAAATTTATACGAGATTTATCTATATGAAATTTGTATAAATCATTTCTCTTTATTAAATAGGTAATGATATCATTATACATTCTTTATTGCTGCTTTACTATTCAACTATTTTTTTTTCTTTTGCTTTTTGAATTTAGACTAAAAATCTTAGAATATGAAGTTTTTGTATAATTTAACAAGAAGTAAATTCAATCAACTAATATAACCATATAATTTAATTAAAAATAAATTCAATTTTATAAAAATTTACTTAAAAAAGGTTATGTTTACAGATTTTTAATTTTAATTTAAATAAATAATAATAATAAAATGTAAGTATATCATTTTTCATGATTAATATGTTTAAGATCTCTCTGTAATTTTCTGGACACTTCTTCAGCTAGGTCCTACTACCTCCTTTTGTTTTTTGTCTTTTTGGAATTTTTTTGTCGTGATAGTATTAGTTGATATAGCTATCATCTGCACTCCAACTCGTACATCTCGAGAGAGACAGAAATGGAAAATAAGGATGATCATCTTCCTCTTTTCACAACAACGCCAGCAAAGGCACGTACCCCTTTCAAATTCTATGCACTCTCAATCTTCGTGGGTATATGCTTGATCTTTGTATATAGATTGAGGTATATACCAGCAAAAGAAGAAGCCGGAAGATGGGCTTGGATGGGAATGTTTCTCTCAGAGCTTTGGTTTTGTTTATATTGGTTTGTCACCATGATTCTGCGATGGAACCCCATCTACCGCCGCGCTTTCAAAGATCGGCTCTCTCTCAGGTCACCTAGCTAGCTAGCTATTTCTCTTTCACACGATCATGATATTCATGGTAGCTGTTTAACTTAAGCTGAGTTGAAATTTGTGAATATTAATAAATAGTAACGAGAACAATCCAAATCGGCTCTAAGGTCTCAGGATAATTTAGATATTGAGATGAAAATTCTTGATTTTAGATTTTAAAATATTATTTTTTAATATTATTATTATTTAAGAATTTTGTGAAAAAGCATATTCAGTACGTGCTTGTGTGGAGTAGCGAGGTTTACTTGTTAATTGTAATTAAGAGTGGTCGTTTATTAATAACGTACAGATACGAAAAGGTTTTGCCGGGCATAGACATTTTCGTATGCACCGCAGACCCCGTGATAGAACCTCCAGCTTTGGTGATTAACACAGTTCTATCCGTCATGGCTTATGACTATCCACCTCAAAAGTTGACCGTTTATCTCTCTGATGATGGCGGTTCTGATTTGACGTTCTACGCAATGCTCGAGGCCTCGCGTTTCTCAAAGACTTGGCTTCCCTTTTGCAAGAAATTCAAAGTAGAACCAAGATCGCCGGAAGCTTATTTCCGGAAAGCTGCCGAGCCACTTGGTGATCCTGCCATTGCCACCGACTGGTCCTCCGTCAAGGTAATCTTATCTCGTCTCCTTTATTTTTTTTTAATCAAGGTACAATTAATATACTAATAATTTGAAAAACAAAAGAAAATAAAACGTGTCAAGTTATATAAATATGTGGGGTATTTTTTATAGGATTAGAAATAATTTTTATTGGGTGCAGAGTGTTGGGCAATGAGTAACACATTTTTTTTTAAAGAAAACTTAGAACCATTTCATTAAACCAAAGGAGAAATACCTGAAGGAATGTCCTCCATTGTTACAATAAGATTAGAAATGGAGAGAGCATATTTTGCTAACAAGTGAGTCATTGACTTACCATTTCTCCTTACATGAGAAATATCCCACTTAAAAAAATTTTTAATCAAATGTTTAGCCTCACTAACAAACATACTAGCCGAAATCCAGCATTCCTTAGTACTTTTGAGGGCAGTTACAACTTGCAAGGAGTTCCACTCTAAAAAAAGGAGCTATTAGAGACACGAACAGATCTCACACATTGATGTGATATGTCCATTTTTCCTAGCCGCTCATTCCCCCACTTTGGATCAGATTACCAGCAGCATCACGTAAAAGTCCCCCTGGACCTGCCTTCCCCGGATTTCCTCTACTACTTCTATCAACATTCAATTTAATCCAACCCAATTTCGGTCTATGCCAGTGAACAACCTTCATACTTTTCATGCGTTTGATTCTTGGTTGGATATTCAAGTCAGCTAATATTCTCTCCTCTTGCAAAGAAAAAAGGTTGGGTTACAAAAAACTTCTCACTTATTTTATCAAACCAGAACTTAATACTACGCCATGTCTCCTCCACTGATTCCGCTTTCCCTTCCATCCGAGCTCTACACCTCCGAAGCCAGAGATGCCAAGTTGCTATAGCAGGAATAATGCCAAGTAGAAACCCTCTCGTGGATTTTTTTTAAGCTCTATGAAACCATGCACTCACTGTCTCTGACCATGTGCCAAATTTAGTTCTCCACATGCCCACCTGACGAGCACATTTACCCCACCCTTCCCACATTACTACCAATCTGAAATCCAAGCTCTCGAGTTATGCATCCAAAGGCAGTCCATAAGCTTGGATCCAGAACTCCTCCCTGTTGAAAGCCACCCCAGTGATTGACATAGAGTCATCAAAAGATTGAAGGCACAAAAGCCATGTATCAAATGACCAAGGCCTGCCACTGATCACCCTCAACATGTCCTTCTCTTTATTAAACTCAACTAGGAACTTATTGAATCCAACTTCAGAAAATTGAATCCAACTCTTACACCTCCAAACCTTAGATATCGTGCTCTTGAAAGCTTCCTTGTTAATAATCTTATCAACTACAATCAAAACTAACAAGCAATTATGTTTCTATTGCACTCCTTTTGCATTAACAGGAGCTGTTAAGACAACCCCCTCCCTTTCCTTTTCAGTAAGAGACATTCTCTCCCATTGCCTAGATAGCTCCTCCTCCATGGTCTCCTCTTCAGACTAGCCACATTAGACTAAGATTGTGTTTGAATGTTAAAGTGAGTTGAGTTGAGATGATAAAATATTGTTAGAATATTATTTTTTAATATTATTATTATTTTGAGATTTAAAAAAGTTGAATTGTTTATTATATTTTATGTTGAGATTTGAAAAAGTTGTAATGATGAGTTGAGATGAGTTGAGATAAATTTATGTTCCAAACGAAGCCTAAGAGACTTACTCTACAGGAGAGAAAACACTCTCAATTGGAGAGAGACTTTTTGTAGAGAGGATTTATTTAGTGAATAGCTATTAAATAGTGGCTGGAACACCTAAAAAATATTATTATTTTAATATATAATAGTAGTTAAGTTGTAATATAGTTTGTGTATCATTGCATTTTTCAAATATGTAATTCTATAGCTCCCCGGATTTTGATCATCTTTCCTACTGCAACTTGCACGTCCTTCTCGTCAGAATATAAATTACTCCTTCCTGTAAATTTTATAGAAAAATGCTACTTTATTCACTTAATTTGTCCATTCATTTTGAGTCTTTTGACATCTCATGTATTTTATTTTTTTTTAAATTTCTTTTTTTATTTAATAGTTAAGAAAATCATTATTAATATATTGATATATTTTTTATATTTTTTAAAAATGTTTTAAAATGATAAAAAAATCTGAATAAAAAAAAATATATATATATTTTTAGTCTAATGGTAAACTTGAGCAATGCACCGAGCGGTAGAGCAGCACCGCTCAATTTTATACGGATTCGAATATTGACAGACGCTTCTTAAAAGTTGGATGGACGCGTGGTACAGACCATAACGATTCCAAGAAATGTAGATAGATGGAAAGATTAAAAAAAAAAAAAAAAAAAATTTGAAGGAAATCTATAATGTGTAATAGAATTTGGATAAACGTGTGTTAGATCACTATCATTGACTTCTTTATTCTATCTTTTAAAATATATTATTAAAATTCATTTTTTCTATTTTATATACTAACTTTTATATATAACTTATTTATTATTTATTTATATCATTTAAATATTACATTTTTTAATATTTTTTAATCATTTCAAATTTTTTCTCTAACTACTAATAATATACTCAAATATTTTGATATTTACAATATCTTCCAATATACAAAGTGATAATTATGTTTTATTTTAATTTAAGTCAAATTTATAAACTAAACCAAAATTTAAATTTATAAAAATCGAAATATAAGAGATTTCATCTACCCAAGAAAAAAATTGCTCGAAAATCCAAAATCTACCCTAAATATCAGACCATCCACAAATCTGTCCAAGAAAAAACCACTCGAAAAGGGTGAAGCTTGAGCTTAGGAATTTACCACCGGAATTAGATGCTTGAGCTGTGTTGTTGTGTTTTGGCACTTTGCAGTCGTTGCCTCCATTTGGGTTGAAGAGCAGAATCAGTCTTGAGAGGAAGTGAAGATGGCGCCCCAAATATACTGGGGCTGAAACGAAAGAATCTCCCCGGGGAAGAAAGAAGTAGAAAGCATAGAGAGAGAAAAAATAATAAAAAACTTATACACTTGTTTATACTGTTCAGTTGAACGTATTCTGAACTATTGCCAATAAAATGTTGGTAGATAGAAACGAAATCTAAAGTAATCCAATCTAAAATCTGACTCTGCTATTTGGATATCTACGGTTTACTATGAGATTCGGATGTGAAAGCTCCAATTTGGTGGGCCACCAAAGTAATTGAGTAGGTATGAATGTATGGCTGGTTTGGCACCTTACGGTCCATACCTTACATTCTTGAGTCTTCGACTCTTCTTAACATTGGTGAGTTCCGTAAATTTGGACAGTCAGCTGAAAATGGGTTAGCTCTGCACTTCTTTTATTTATATGAAAATGTTAAGGGTCTCGATAGTGGGTCTTATAATAGATTCTGATATATTTTTTTTTTCCTTAACTTTTCACAAATTTTTATATAAAATATAATTAGGAGTGTAACTGATTCGATCTGATTTGATTTTAAATAAAATTTAAGATCGAACTAGTATGCATCAATTTTGCATTTTCAAAAATTTATTACGCATCAGTTACCTTCTTAAATCGATATCTTTGATTTTACTGGTTTCGATCCGATTTCTCGATTTTAATATTGTATTAGTATTAGAGTATAAAATGTAATTAATATACAATATACATTAATATACTAATGTATACTAATTAATTAAAGCGAAATCTAATTAATATACTAATGTATATTAGTATTACTAATATAATATATATTTATCAAAAGGAATATGTTAAGAATTTATTAGGCTATAAATTGTTATTAATATATATATTTTATGTTTAAAACATATGATCAAGTAAATTTTCATGTTATAAATTATAATAACATTATTTTATATATAATTATAATTTATATTATTATATATATTATATATACAAATTATATAAAATATAAAAAATATTATATATAATTTTTAAAAAAATTAATTTAAAATATATAATATAGTGAACCGGTCCGGTTCTAAAAAACATAGAACCAAAACCAGACTGGTGTCGGCCAGTTTTGGAACTAAGGAAACCGGTCCCAAACAGGTCCTAGACTGGACCAGTTCCACCGGTTTAGGTCGGTTCGGTTTTTTCGATTCGCCGGTTAATTTTTACACCTTAAATATAATAAATAATTTAACTTTTTCAAATCTCCAAACAAAAAAAATATAAAAATTGATATTTTAATAATATTTTATTCAACCTTCACCTTCTATCTCAATTCATCTTATCTCAACTCATTATCTAAAACTAACCTTAATGATTAAGGAAATGCTTTTTAATGATATGTATTTTTTTTAAAATGTTTAAGATGATTAAAAAAATAAACGAAAACAAAACAAAAAAAATACACTTATTAGGAGAATTTGTCCTAGGGATGGGCAACCCCCGCCCCTGTTCGCTCTACCCCACATGGGCCGGTGGGCTACCC
Organism: Juglans microcarpa x Juglans regia; assembly: GCF_004785595.1. NCBI lineage: Eukaryota > Viridiplantae > Streptophyta > Magnoliopsida > Fagales > Juglandaceae > Juglans > Juglans microcarpa x Juglans regia. The sequence goes on along the minus strand of NC_054602.1, from coordinate 10,264,378 downwards.
CACACTGCCCATGCGGGAGTGAGGGGAGGGATTTTGCATTTATAAATTTTAATATAATTTAAATTATATTATAATTTGGGTCGAAAAATTATTTTTAGATATAATGAATTGTGGTTTAGGCAGGGGGTGGTTTTGAACCCCCCCCCCCCCCCCCCCCCCCCCCCCCCGCCTCGCGGGGGTGAGGTTGCAAAACCCCTACCCCGCATGGTGCTGGGCGGGGTGCGGGGAAGGGCTCACCCCACCCCGCACCATGCGGATATCACCCTAATTTGTTTGGAGGAATTCTCAGTGGCAATAGTGCCACCCTTATTTATAAAGTAGGAGTTGAACTCTATATAAGATATCCTCCTACTTTTTGTGGTTGACAATGGAAATGAGTATGACAATGTTCAATGTTTAGGTCTAGTTTGGATGGAGAGATGCATGCTATCATCTCATCTCATCTCAACTCAATATTTAAACACCACAAACACAGACACTTTTCAATTTCAAATATTCAAATTTTTCATCTAATCATTACCTAATTATTATAATTTTTTCAAACTTCTAAACAAAACACAAAAAGTAATTTAACTTTTTTCAATCTAAAAAAATATATATATCTTCTTAAAAATATTTTAACTTTATAATATTTTATTCAACTTTTTCTATTTCTTTTCCCAAAATTCTATAAAATATTTTAACTCAAACCATTTCTAACTCATTTAATCTCAACTCAAATATATTACTATTATTCACAAATTATCTCAACTAATCTTATCTCAACTCACTACCTAAATGGGTTATGTTTAATGTATTTAGTATCATATTTTCAACGTTATTTATATATATATATATATATATATATATAAAAGCTTAATAAAATATAGATTTAAGAAAAAAGTACAAAATTCGAGCAAAATCAGGGTACTAGGATTTCGGGTAGGGGTGTAAATGGTCCAGTCCGGCAATGGATTGAATATTTTCGGTCCATCATTTTTTCGGACCGGACCGGACCGAACACCCAAAGGGACCGGACCGGACCGATCCGGTCTAGTTGATCCGGCCTAATTTTTTTTATTTATTTTTTAAATAATTAATATAAAAAAATTATTTAAATACTAAATTAAATTAAGTGACTTATTAATGTGGATTATATAACAAACTCAATAAAAAAATATTTTATATGGTCAATGATAATAAATTAGATGAAAATTATATTATTAATTTATATAATTATTATATAATTAACTAATGGATATTATATATTAGTTAATTCATAGAATATTAACAAGTGTTAATAACATATTTAAAATTTTATCTTGCTAATAGTGATAGGTTAGATAAAGATATATATAAAATATTGTTAATTTATAGAATATTAATAAATATTAATAATATTTTTAAAATTTTATATTGTTAATTATATAATTATTATATATAAAATATTTATTTTATTTTATTTTTTATTCGGTCCGGTCTGGTTCGAAAAAACCTTGGACCGTGGACCAGACCGAAACTTTTCGGTCCTTTAAATTGTGGACTGGACCGGACTGGTCTAAGTCTTGGTCCGGTCTGGTCCAGACTGAAACGATCAGTCCGGTCGGATCGGACCGTATCACCCCTGATTTTGGGTTTCAAAAATCTAAATTTGTCTGGTATTGGCCCATAATTCGAGCCGCATTTGACGCCCGGATCCTGATCCAAATATATCTAGGTAACTGAACCTATGTGAACAATCCCTAGACTCCTTAGTATTCGAGTTTCTTGAATTATTCAATTGACCAAATGGTGAACATATCCTGCAGATCTAGATTAGGTAAATGGACTCGTTCCATGATTAGAAAATGGGATCAAGATTTAAAAAAATGGTTCCGATCAAACCCAAAAATTGATATTTCACACCCTTTCTTAAAACCAGAAAAGTAAAGATAACTAAAACTATGTAAAATAACTCTTGTAAAGAGCTATTTTAAAATCTTTATTGCAAGAGGTAGGAACAAAATTGCATCATTTACCAACAACAAAGAGCTAGTCTACTTCACATGCAAGTCCTCAATGCTCGTGAAAGAGTTCTTCATTTCTCTTATACAATTGAAATGACCTTATGATTCATTTTAATTTATTTGGAGTTTATTTATTGATATCATCCGGCCTCTTTCACGTGACAGAAAGCATACGAGAACATGAAGCAACGGATTGAAACCGTCACAAAGCTAGGTCAGATTCCAGAGGAAATACGTAAAGAACACAAAGGATTCAGTGAGTGGGATTTGGTTGCAAACCGACGTGATCATCAAACCATTCTCCAAGTACGTACTAATTACAAATCTTGATACCAACGGCAACGAATATTTTCATATGCATAATTTACTCAAAAGTCTTCTGCACCTTACAGCTTAATTATAAGTAGAGTTATTATTCAAATTCACAGATACTTATTGATGGGAAAGACCCTACGGCTTTGGACATGGAAGGACAATCTTTGCCAACTCTGGTATACTTAGCACGTGAAAAGAGACCCCAATACCACCACAATTTCAAAGCAGGAGCCATGAATGCACTGGTACACCATACTTCATATCCACGTGCAAAATGCATATACACATATATAGCATTCCAATTAATTCGTGTGTTAACATTTTTTTTTGTTGTATATTTTATGGTTATGATAATTGAAAAACTAGACACGAGTGTCGTCGAGGATAAGCAGTGGTCCGATCATTCTTAATGTGGATTGCGACATGTATTCAAGTAATTCGGAGTCGGTGAGGGATGCAGTGTGTTTTTTTATGGATGAAGAAAAAGGTCACGAAGTTGGCTACGTACAGTTTCCACCGTCATTTGAGAATCTTTCGAAAAATGATCTTTATGTTGGTGCCTTAAACGTATTAAAAAAGGTAACTACAAACCAACAACCCGGTGATTTCAAACGATTGAATTAAACTTGTCCCTGATGGATTAATACTTTTACTGAATTTGTATCGGTGGTATGCATGGTGGTGATAAAAGGTGGATCTTCCAGGACTTGATGGGAATGGAGGACCTTTCTATATTGGTTCCGGTTGCTTTCACAGAAGAGAGACACTGTGTGGGAAGAAGTATAGCGAGGAATGTAAGACAGCTTTGAATGTATGGAACGATATAAAGGCAGAAGAGATTACTGCAAGTGTAGAGGACACATGTAAAATCCTTGCAAGTTGTACCTATGAAGAGAATACTCAGTGGGGAAAGGAGGTCTCTCTCTCTCTCTCTCTCTCTCTCTCTCTCTCTCTCTCTCTCCCTCCTAAACTCCATGTAAACCTTCGTATACATCTTATGATTTGCAGGTGGGTCTGAAATATGGCTGTCCGGTGGAGGATATCATAACAGGACTAGCAATACAATGTCGAGGTTGGAGATCCATATATTTCAATCCAGAAAGGAAGGCCTTCCTCGGACTTGCGCCGACTACATTATTGCAGACACTTGTACAGCACAAGAGATGGTGTGAAGGTAATTTTCAGATCTTTGTCTCAAGGTACTGTCCCCTCGTGTATGGGTATAAAAAGATTCCCCTCAAACTTCAACTCTCCTATTGTCCCTATTTGCTATGGGCTCCAAACTGCTTGGCCACACTGTATTATGTTGCAGTACCATCCCTGTGCCTGCTTAGGGGCATCCCCTTGTTTCCTAAGGTACGAAAATTTCCTTATTTGAATCAAACCTGTCTATGGTTGTTCCTAAATTGTTTTCTAAGAATAGAATCGTCTTACACTAAACAGATTTCAAGCACATGGGTGCTGCCATTTGCATTCGTCATCGTTGCCCAGCGGGCATACAGTCTTGGAGAATTTGTTTGGTGTGGGGGCACACTCCAAGGTTGGTGGAATGAACAAAGGATGTGGCTCTTCAGAAGAATCAGTTCCTACTTCTTTGCCTTCTTTGACAACATCCTAAAACTTTTGAGATTTACGGAGTCAGCCTTCGCCATCACGGCAAAGGTGGCTGAAAGTGATGTGTCGCAGAGATATGAGCAGGAGCTTATGGAATTCGGTGCTTCTTCCCCAATGTTTACCATTATAGCAGCACTGGCGTTGCTAAACGCATTCTGTTTTGTTGGAGGAATGAAGAGGGTGATTATGGATATGAAAACTTGGTTTTCAAACCCATTTACGTTGCAGATTCTTCTATGTGCTCTCCTGGTTATTATCAACCTCCCTGTTTATCAAGGCCTCTTCCTCAGGAAAGACAAGGGCAGGATGCCAACTTCAGTGACACAATGGTCACTTATGTTTGCCGGTGTGGCTTGTGCATTTGCCCGTTATTAAGTTATCTCTAAATGCCAAGCAAAACTTTCTGCTAGCAAAGAAATAAGTTGAAATTACCTTTCTCAATGCAGACTTCCATGGCGTTATCTATACACCACCTCCGAGTGTGACATATACACCACCTCTCTTCAACCTCCCTCCCCCTCCAAACTATATTCATCTTTTGGTTCTGTATTGATGTGCCCCATGATCTACTACGTACGCCTACATATTTACTTTATTACATTATTGTCTATTTCTTACGGAATCCAATGTGTGGGACAATTTTTTATCTCTAGGCAATAGGGATAAGGATTCCAACCTCATATCTTACTCTTGAGTTACCGAGGCCGGTGCCAATAAGAGCGAAGGCAACTGTCGTGGCACAAATTATTTTGTTACTTTTTTGTTATTATTAGCACGGGGAATTCGAGATAAAGTCTCGACTAATCCATGTATAGAAAAAATCCAAACTGATGTTAGGGATTTGGGTCAATTGTGTTTTTTGTTTTTTTTTTTTTTTAAAGGAAAACATTTCCATTAATCATAAATCAACAAAGGTCAAGAATACAAGTGGGAACATTTCCCACATCAAGGCAGCTTTGTTGCCGTCTCTTCTAACATGTGAAACTGACCAATCCTCAAAAAAACTCAACCGGTTCTTGACATCTTGAATAATCATACCTGTAGCTGACCAGTTTTCACTCCTTGTACTAATAGTTGTTATGACTTCTTTTGAACCCCCTTCTAGTATATCCTTTTAATCCTCAACGGCAAGCCAAAATATGAAGCTTCCATTGCTGGCAAGTGCCTCTATCAGTAATGAATCAGGGAAAAGAGGCCTGAGTATCCTTGATGTTGCCAAAGTCCTCCCATTCCAATCTCTGAGAATTAAGCCTATGCCAATCATGCATGTACCTTATCAACTGCTGCATCTCAATTAAGTTTATAGACATTCACAGGGGGGATTATGTGTAGTGATCACATTCTTCAGTAAACTTTGTTGATCTGATGCAACTGTCGAAGTATGTCGATTGTGTTGAACTAGTTTAAGAAGGTGAATTGTACAAATATAACAAGAAAAACTTAATATTCCTTAGATTGGGGCAATATCATTTTTTTCATATATTCTATTTACGTTCAATTTTGTCTTCTTGGAAAGTATCTTGTTTCAAGTTTTGGAAGTGATTTTAATTTTAATTTTGGCCAAATTTTTGTTAGGATTCATGTTTACTTACGTATTTAATTTTTATGCAATAATTTAAAATTTTCATTTTTGAGAAAATCTTTATAATTTATAATTTTGTAGTTATTTAAGCCCAGTTTGTGCACTTCATAAAATGTTTTCGAGTTTTATCATTAATCAATACTTTTCAGAGTTTTCTCTCTATTTTGTATCTTTTCTTAATCTCAATCCCCAGTTTCTGTTGATTAAGTACTAGCCGTCAGAATAATTTTAATTATGTGACATCTGGCGTGATTTGGCATCACAGCTTTAATGTTTTCATAGGATTATTTATCATCAGTTTTATGGCTGGTAGAGATTGTGGGTGACGTGGGCATATTCCAAATGAGGAAGCCCTTCACCGCCATTGTGATGCACATGACATGATGATTGTAGATTTATAGAAGTAAATAGCAGAATTAACCTAGCATTTCTCATATAGACTTAGCACTGCTCATATATGATGCCAGACAAATTAGACTATTATGACGACTAGTTAATCAACAGAAACTTGAAATTGAAATTGAGATCTTACAAAAATGAACTTACTATTATGAAAAGGGCTTGACGTGACATGTTATATGTACTTTACTATAAAAAGAGATTTACAATTTGATATCTCACGTGAAACCACTTGAATTTATAAATTTATTTTTGTGATATTTCTACATAGACCAAACATTTTCAATAGTTATATTTGTCCATAAGATACCCAATCAGAAATTTGATCCTTATGTTGGGTGTGTTGGGTTTATGCTCCTTTGGAGTCCCACATCGGTGGGAGAAAAATAAGGAGGAGGCCCCATGGCCTATAAAAAGGAGGTTTAGCCTCCTAGTTAATCACACCAAGTCATAAACTTAATTAGTAACTTGTGACTCTAAGAAAAGTCCTCTATTAGCCTTTTCTTGTAAAAAGGAAAGAGGTGAGAGTTAAAGTTTTACTAGTGGGAAAGCTTTGGGGGTGTCATTTGGGATGAGAAGAAAAATTGTGTGATTGTAATAATTTTTCACATAGTGTATTTTCTTCTCTGGGTCTGGTGATTTTTCTCCTGTTTTTGAGAGTTTCCACGCAAATTCTTGTGTTGTTATTATTTCTCTGATTTTCTTCATATTTCACCAAAAAGTGGATCTTGGGGGTGAATTTGGTATGTCCAAATTCCTAACAAGTGGTATCAGAGCCACTAGGTTCTTTTTGGTGGGTGGAGCTTTGGTGTGGTAGTGTGGATACGTACAGTCTAAGGAGGTTCTGTCTAGGAGATTGGTATTTAAGTGGTCCAGTGTGACCCTCCAATCTTTCCTGGGAACCTTGAAGTTCTGTCTAGAAAAGAATAATATTTCCTGGGAACTTACTTAGTGAGTACCATTCATTTCTACGGTAAAATTCATCGAGACAATGTCAGGAAGTAAGGCTTCAAATTCTATCAGATATGAGGTGGAGAAATTTGATGGGAGAATCAATTTTGGCTTGTGGCAAGTTCAATTCAAGGATATTTTGATTCAATCAGGATTACACAAGGCGTTGAAGGGCAGACCAATCCCTAAAGTCAGCAGTGATACTAGCGTGACTGATGAAACAAAAAGCAGATCTGTAATGAGCGATGAAGATTGGGAGGATCTGGATTTAAAAGCAGCAAGTGTGATACGTTTGTGCTTGGCCAAGAATGTTCTTGCAAATATTCATGGAATATCTACAGCAAAAGAACTCTGAGAAAAGCTCGAAGAGTTGTATCAAACAAAGGGCGTCTCAAATCGGGTGTACCTGAAGGAGTAGTTTCATACACTGCAGATGAGTGAAGGTACGACTATTTCAGATCATTTAAGTATTCTCAATGGCATTGTCTCTGAGCTAGAATCTATTGGAGTTAAAATTGATGATGAGGATCAAGCCTTGAGGCTCATCTGGTCTATTCCATATTCCTATGAGCATATGAAGCCTATTTTGATACATGGGAATGATAAAATAATTTTTTCAGAGGTTACCAGTAAACTCTTTTCTGAAGAGAGAAGACTAGGTGGTGGAAGAAATGGTTCACTTGGAAACTTAGCATTGGTAGTAGCTGGTAATGGGAAGAGGAAGAACTCCATGAAGATGAAAGTAGTTTGCTGGGGGTGTGGACAATCTGGGCACGTCAAGAAAAATTGTCCAAGAGTAGGAGCAGGTTCGGCAAGTGGCTCCAAGTCAGTAAATGGAGATACTGGTAATGAAACTAACGTTGTCTCTCTCTCCATGGAAGACGATGTCTGTTAAAGGACATGTACATCCTCATGGCATGCCGCTAATTCTCAAAGTTGCCATGATAGAGGATGTGTTAATGTTAGTGGGTTCACAAGTTTGCACACAGGCATTGGTTTGGCATTAATGCAGAGTGTGTGGTGGAAATTTATGTCGATGGCTAATGCACTTCCAGGAAAGCCAAACGTGGAAGTTCCACCATAATTTTTCAGCAAGATTATTTTCGACATGGGCCGAAATTGAAATGCTTGGAATTGGTTTATTCTGAGTGGGTATGCTTTTATGGTGGAGCATGATAGCAGAAGTTATGAAGATCTTCATTGCGGTGGAGCGTGACTGTGGGATCGGCCAAAGTCGCAAGGTGGAGATTGTTGGGTTTATGCTCATTTGGAGTCCCACATCGGTGGGAGAAAAATAAGGAGGATGCCCCATGGCCTATAAAAAGGAGGTTTAGCCTTCTAGTTAATCACACCAAGTCATAAGCTTAATTAGTAACTTGTGACTCTAAGAAAAGTCCTCTATTAGCCTTTTCTTATAAAAAGGAAAGAGGTGAGAGTTAAAGTTTTACTAGTGGGAAAGCTTTGGGGGTGTCATTTGGGATGAGAAGAAAAATTATGTGATTATAATAATTTTTCACATAGTGTATTTTCTTCTCTGGGCCTGGTGGTTTTTCTCCTGTTTTTGAGAGTTTCCACGCAAATTCTTATGTTGTTATTATTTCTCTGATTTTTTTTTCATATTTCACTAAAAAGTGGATCTTGTGGGTGAATTTGGTAGGTCCAAATTCCTAACAGGGTGGAGGGTATGATGCGATATAGATGTATTACAAATTGGAAAATATATGAGAAAAGCAATTCGAGTTCCATTAGAATCGATAAGAGCCATCATGTCATGGTAGATAACACCCATTATGGTGGTCAGGATGTATCGATCTCGAAAGAAGTCTTTGAAGAAGTGTGCAAAGAAATGGGAGAAGACTCGAAGATCCTTGATGTTGGACATTTCAAGGGGCAAAAAGCATGGGCTACGCGTGGATGGTGAGTGAATTCGCAGCCCATAAGCTGTGGGGATCGAGGAGATCATGGTCGGCTTACCGAAAGTATTATTCTTTGGAGTAGCTCTGGTTATGTTGTCTCGGTGGAAATGCATATGCAACCCTGACTTATGGAATGAGGAGAATACCGTGGACATTATTATATATCCATTCATGCATCATGCATGCATGCCTATTAATTGGTACATGATAAAGGTGCACATCCTTATGCCACTTCTATGTACATTCCTACGTCAGGATCAAGACAAAAAAAATCTCCTCATCATTGCATTAATATTATCAAAAAATGACCACAATATATGTTTTCCATCTTAATAAGTAATCATATATCTATCTATCTATCTATCTATATATATATATATATTTATATATATAGACATACATACATATCAAATGCAATTGATGAAAGATTATCTTCTAGATGGTTTGTTTCAATCTGTAACTTAATTCGTGCATATGCATAAAATAAATGGAATCACCAAAGATTAAAAATTCTAAATATTTCTTACAAGTAGAGGTTAAGATCATAGATGACTGGCAACAGCCTACAAATGACCCAAGCATGTACAATTTGTAATGGAACTTTTGAGCATATATACAATGGCCTAGATAGCTAGCTTCTGGACGCTCTGAAAATGAATGTAAGAGATAAAATAGCATGAAAAAAGGCTTCAAAAACATGTCATGATCAATGGCTCAACTAAAACATGTTATCTGGTCGTGTACGTTGTCAAATTTTAACTACTAGTACTCGCACAACCTTAAAGATGAACCTTTATGTACATGATTCATGCATGTCAGTTGATATTCATCCAATGTAACGGTTAGAAATACATGGTACCTTCACCGCGTCTCCGTTGTTTTTGCAACTTGCACTTATTTAGCATATGGACAACTCCTTTTAATGTAGCCTAGCTTCCTTCCTAGCTTCTTTAAAACTCCATAGCTGGTACTATGAATCTGGCATCTACCACTTGGATTATGTTCATTCATCTCCATCAAGGTTGTTCACTGTTGTCATGGCCTTGTAGACTTCATCGCCATTATCGTTCTTCATATTCTTCAATTTTTCATGCACTTTGTCAATGACTTCATGCATGCACAACATTAACAATATTATCCAAAATCATTTTTCATAGTGTTGATCACTTGAATCTTTTTTTCGTGCTACAATTTTTATAGGCATATGTATACCTTAATATTCCCTTCTATGTCGAGTCGACGATGATCTTAAATGGATGCCAGCTTGGATCCCTGATATGATCCTCCCATTGTGAACATAGCCGATCCATTGCTTTCTCATCTGCTTCTTCACTAGAAAATTTCCTCTTGGCTGCAACGACCCAGAATGGCTTGATGTCAAGCTCTCCCATTCTCTTCATGCGTAATTGCGTGTATTTGCACATGTTGTCACTTGTTGCAATCCCTATGAAGTAAGGAAATTAGACTTTTCACCCAAACAAAAAATGAATAAAAGAGTTAATAATTCCAACATATATGTTTCTTTACAAGGACATAAAAAAAACAAAACTCAGACCAAACATATATGTTTCTCTACAAGAACATCAAAAAAATCCCAACATATTTAATCAAGAACTCTACAAAGTGTCAATAAAGGAGTCAACATCCCAAAATACCAATCAATAAAAAGATAAAAATCTCCTGAATAAGACTCCAATAACCCCTTGTACCCTGGCACTTATCCCACTACGCTCAACTAATAATTTCATCCAAGCTTACTATTCTTGATCCCCACTTGATCTATCATAAATATTTGAAAAATATTGAAGATAATTAGGTGAGTTATTAACAACCTTCGTGAAATAAAACATAAAGAGAATGATTGCAAGCAAGAAGGACATGAGGACATTGAGCATCAAAGCTGCAACACAAAGAAATGTATGCAGAAGTAAAAACAGATATGAAGTACTCTGCAATGACCAAAAAATGCATGCAGTAGCAAAAGTAAAAATAAAGCATACTATAGCAGAAGAGATGTAAAAAGCATCAGCAAAAAGAAGAAAGTATTGTCACAAAAAAGCAAGAGATCATATGTGAAATACATGGCTGCACACAAAGCAATGTCAGGAAATCAACATGTAAAGCACTACCTAAACCATGTTGTCCATAAAGCTGCAGACCATTACTTGTAACTAAATAGGAGATAAAAGTTAGTTTTTAGAATTTTTCTTTTCTACTTTTTGTAATGTATATATAGCAGTAGTTCTTGTATCATAAAACACATCAATGGGAATCATATTCTTTTCTATATTGTGGCTTCATTTCGAGTTCCATTTTCACTTTTAATATGATATCAGAGCAGGTTAGTTGTCCTGTTGTGTTTGCCTAAGTTTTCCAACCAACTTCATTTTCTAAGTCATGACACCCTCTTCTTCTTCTTCTTCTTCTTCTTCTTCTCTTATTTCCCTTGCTAAGGACCCAAGCAGTCACTTCTTTCTAGATCGTGGTGACAATGCTAACACTGTCATTGTCTCACCTCCATTAACTGGTTCAAATTACATATCTTGGAGCATATTATTTTTGCTTTCCATTTCAGTCAAAAACAAGTTAGGCTTCCTAGATGGCACCATTTTTACTCTTGAGTTGTCAGATCCCTCATTTGTGCCATGGCGAAGATGCAACAACATCTTGCTTGCTAGGTCCTAAATTCTGTTTCAAAAGATACTGAATCTAATCTATTTTTCATAACCTTAGCTAAACAGGTTTGGGACAAACTTAAAGAAAGATTCGTTCAACCTGATGAAGCTCGAATCTATCACCTCCAACACAAGCTCAGTAGCATTGTTCAAGGACATCTCTTTGTAAGTGATTACTTCACACAACTTAATGCTATTTGGGAAGAATTACACAGTTATGGACCTCTTCCTTGTTGTTCATATGGAAAATGTACTTGTGATGCTTTAAAAACTGTTAGTGAGATCCAATAAGGGGATTATATCTTTAAGTTTTTAATGGGCTAAAATGATAGCTATGATTCTGTGAGATGACAAATCATTTTGCTAAGTCTCTTGCCTTCATTAAACAAAACCTTTTCACTAATTTTGCAAGAGGAAAGATAAAGGCAAGTAAGGAATACAACCTTGCCCATCTTAGAACCTTCAGCCTTTCTTGCCTAACAAAACTTCCCGAAGAAAAGGAAAAAATCATAGCTGGTTTGTCACAAGTTAGTAGGCTTCCCACCAAACTTTAAGTTTACCGAAACCAAGTTTGGAAATACCTCTGCTGCTCCATATTCTACAAACCAAGTCACTGGACAAATGACCACTTCACCTAAGAAAGTACCTACTCCAAATGCCTCTTAACTGAACCTCTCTAAGGCACAAGTGTAGCACCTCATGGCTCTTGTCAATGCTCAATTTCCCCATATGAACTTGGGACAAACCAAGCCAGTTCTGCCTATATTTGCCCCTGCCAAACCAGACACTTCTAAAACCAACTCCTCGACCACACCTTACTCAAACTTAGCAGGTAATCGTCACTAACTCTCCACTATTTCCATGCCTTTTGATCACTCTCATCTCAGTACTGTGAATCACTACAAACATAGTTCATCTTCCCAACATAAGCACTCTGATATGTATAACAAACCATGGATCATGGACACAGGATCCACTGATCACATGGTGTGTTTCACCTCCATCTTTGACAATCCATCTTCTTGCATACAAGCTTTTGTGCAACTCCCAAATGGTATAAGGGCTCAAGTCACACACATAGGCTCTGTTAAGCTATCAGATTCACTGTCACTGACTGATGTTTTGTGTATACCCTCATTCACTTTCAACCTCATCTCAATTAGCAAGCTCACTCAAAAACCAAATACATGTCTGTTTTTCTTAAAAGATCTTTACTTCATTCAGGTCCTCTCTTCATAGATGATGATTGGATTTGCTAAGGTTCACGCTGTCCTTTATTATCTGCTGCCTCCATTTCATGACAACAACATCAACCCCTCTTTAACTTTTCCCAATCAAGCTCGAGTCAACCAAGCAGCTATACAACAGGATTTTGACCTATGGAACTTTATATTAGCACATTTATCTTCACAAAGAATGAATTTAATTCATTCTCTTGTTCCTAATGTCAAGTCCAAGGATCCATCTCATTGTAAAATCCGTTATTTGGCCAAGCAGAAACATCTTCCTTTTCTTCCAAGTGTATCCACTAGTTCATTTCCTTTTAACTTAATCCATTGTAACATATGGGGCCCATATTCTCAAGCAACAATTCAAGGTTTTCATTACTTCTTAACCATCGTGGATGATTATTCAAGAATCACTTGGATTTTTTTTAATGAAACTGAAATCAGACACAAGGCCTATCCTACAATCATTCTTTCAGCTCATACACACTCAATTCAATTGCAAAGTTAAGAAAATCAGAATTGGCAATGGCTTTGAATTCGAGATGGCTGATTTTTATAAAGACCATGACATCATTTACCAAAAATCATGTGTTGTACCCCTCAACAGAATGGTGTTGCACTCATCTTTCAAGCTAGATTACCTACTCATTTTTAGGGAGATTTCATCTTTACTGCAGCATGCATCATCAATAGGATGCTGACACCCCTCCTTTCTAACCAATCTCCCTATAAAAGGATCTTTTCATCACCACCCTCCTATGTTCATTTTTGAGTCTTTGGCTGCCTAAGTTATGACTCCTAAGCACCACAGAACCAAGTTTGAACCTCGAGCTAGGCCTTGCATTTTCCTAGGATACCCTGCAACTATCAAAGGTTACAAGCTCTATGACATAGAGACTCATTCCACCTTTATTTCTAGGAATGTAATTTTCCATGAATCTGTCTTCCCATTCCACTCTTCCACCTCCATTCCCTCCTCTCATTCCTCTTTAGAGATTCACTCCTCCTTCCCTCATAATCTAGTTTTACCTCCTCCACCACCAAATAACTACTTTCCACCTCCTCTTTATGAGCTACAATCTCACACATCCAATTCTACTCTCCAATCTGAACCACCTCCTCTTGAAACCTCTCTGCCTGCTACCTCTTTTGATCCACCTCTTTTTTCACCTCATCTTGATAAGCTACATGCCACCTCATCTTCTGATCCATCTCCTCGAAGGTCCACCAGAGATAGGCATCAACTTGCCTATCTCCAACAATACCATTGTCAGATAGTATAATCTCTATCTCTCAATGCATCCTCTCCATCCTCCACACTTCATCTACTCAATCATCACCTTACCTACAAACACCTCTCCCTATTCTCTGAACCTAACTCCTGTAGTGAAGCTGTGAAATTTAAACATCGGCAAGATGCCATGAAAGCTGAACTCAGTGCTTTAGAGGAAAATAACACTTGGACCGTTACCTCCATCACCCTAAAAAAATCTCATTGGTTGTAAATATATCTACAAAGTAAAGCTCAAATCTGATGATTCTTTTGAAAGATACAAAGCTAGACTTGTAGCCAAGGGGTATACTCAAAGAGAATGTTTTGATTTCCAAGAGACATTCAGTCCAGTGGCTACACTCATCACAGTTCTTGTCTTCCTTGCCTTAGCATCCATTCAAAACTGGTTCTTATCTCAAATGGATGTTCATAATGTCATTTTACATGGGGATCTCAATGAGAAAATTTATATGGAGATGCAACCAAGATATCACATTCACAGAGAGCAAATTGAGGGGGAGAAATTAGTATGCAAAACTGAATAAGTCCCTCTATGGACTTAAACAAGCATCAAGGCAATTGTTCAAAGTTTTCTAACTCACTCACTTCTATTGGATTTCAACAATTTAAATCTGACTATTCTTTATTCACTAAAGTTAATCAAAATGGGTTCAGAACACTCCAAGTGTATGTGGATGATATCATAGTGGGAGGTAATTCTCAGGATGAAATTGATTCACTCAAAGCTTACCTTCGTAAGAAGTTCAAACTTAAAGACCTTGGACTCCTCAAATATTTCCTAGGCCTAGAGGTTGCAAAGTCATCTTCTGGAATCACTATCTGTTAAAGAAAGTATACCCTCAAAATCTTGGAAGATGAAAATTTACTTGGCACCAAAACAATCTACACCTATTGAGTTGAATCACAAGTTAAGCCACACCACAAATGAGATTCTGCAAGACCCCACAACCTATAGAAGACTCATTAGAAGGCTCATTTATTTAACAATTACTAGGCTAGACATCACTTTTGTTGTGAATGTTCTAAGCCAATTTATGGATAAGCCTTCACAAACTCATATGCACTCAACCTATAGCGTTTTCAGATATCTCAAAGGATCCATAGGTCAGGGCATTTTCTTGTCATCAAAATCATCTTTACAATTAAAGGCATATAATGACTCTGATTTGGTTGCTTATCTCGAGACTAGGAGGTCTGTCACAAGTTTTGGTGTGTTCACTATACTAGCGAACATCTCCATATAAACTAGTATGCAAATGAATAAATCCCTCTATAGACTTAAACAAGCATCAAGGCAATGGTTCTCAAAGTTTTCTAAGTCACTCATTTCTATTGGATTTCAGCAATTTAAATCCCAGGCCAGACATCACTTGTGCTATGAATGTTCGAAACCAGTTTATGGATAAGCTTTCTCAAACTCATATGCACTCAACATATAGAGTTTTGAGATATCTCAAAGGAATCATAGGTCAGGGCATTTTCTTGTAATCAAGATCATCTTTACACTTAAAGGCATATAGTGACTCTAATTGGGTTGCTTGTCCCGAGACTAGGAGGTTTGTCACAGGTTTTTGTGTGTTCATTAAAGACTCATTGATAAGTTGGAAATCAAAGAAACAAGTAACTGTCTCTAGGTCTTCATTTGAGGTAGAATATAGGGCATTAGCTTCCACAAGTTGTGAAATCGTGTGGCTTCTTGGTCTGTTACGAGAATTTAACATCAATCCTGAACAATCTGCTCTTATGTTCTGTGATAACTAAGTAGCCATCCACATCACAAGGAATCTTATCTTCCAAGAAATGACTAAACACATAGAGATGGATAGCTATTTTGTTCAAGAAAAAGGTCCGAGCTAGAGACATAACTCCTGTCCATATTGCCTCAAAGTTCCAATTGGCAGACATTTTCACTAAGGCTTTATCATCTTCTGTTTTTCATTTTTTGTTGTCCAAGATGGGAATCATAAATATCTATACCCATCTTGAGGGGGAGTCTCACGAAATAACACATAAAGAGAAGGATTGCAAGTAAGAAGGACATGAGGACACTGATCATCAAAGCTGCAACACACAAAGAAATGTATGCAGCAACAAAAGCATATATGAAGTACTCTGCAATGACCAAGAAATGCATGCAGCAGCAAAAGTAAGAATAAAGCATACTGCAGCAAAAGAGAAGTAGAAAGCAACAGCAAAAAGAAGAAAGTATTGTCATAGAAAACAAGAGATCATATGTGAAATACATGGTTGCACACAAAGCAAGGTCAGGAAATCAACATGTAAAGCACTGTTTAAACCATGTTGTCCATACAACTGCATACCATTACTTGTAACTAAATATGAGATTGAAAGTTAATTTTTAAAAATTTTCTTTTCTACTTTTTGTTGTATATATAACAGTAGTTCTTGTATCATAAAACACATCAATGAGAATCAGATTTTCACCATATTGTGGCTTCATTTCGAGTTTCATTTTCACTTTTAACAACAACGTCTCAGAAAGCAGTGAATATATATTAGTTTGTAAATATGAGTCAGTTACTAAATATAGAACAAAATAGATTACCAAATATCAGAGTGAAGTTTCAAAAACATTTATTTACAATAATAACTATACATAAGTCCTTTAGCATAAGTATAATTGAACCACATCATATTGGAACAGATTCTGTGTTTAAACCCCATGGTAGGTTGTGTTATCCCCGTTGGCCAAACCAGGTAGAAATAGAAGTGAAATCTCTCCCTTATTATTCTCTGTGTTCCGAGTGTGCGCAGAGGAATTACCATGTAGAAAACAATTTTGTTTTCAAAGTGGGTGCACTCAGAAACCAAGATGTAATTGGCACCAACACAATAACAAAGGCCACAATTTTACACCCATGATAAGGTTAGGACGAAAGTAAAAACAGAATGTCATGTCAGAAAGTTTTTAGATGTAGCATATCATATCATAACATAGTATTAACATATAAATATCACGTGATCATATACAATTTTCAGATTTCATAATCACTACTTTTTATACAGTTGAGAACAGAGTATTAAAAAATGCTAATGTCTACACTAATCATGACATAAAAATATTCCAGTTTCATGTTCAAATAACAAGTAGTGCAGGAAAGGTGACCGAGGTTGTTTTTATAACAAGACATGCAAGTTTTCATAAAATTAACCTCAGTCAATTTTTATGCAAAGAACACTGCTTACTTGACTATAGTAGTGTATTATCTATGTTATGAGCTCGTACGTTAGTTGTAAGGCCCAGTTTCTTTGTCAAAGTGGCTTGGAACCGTGCGTGGAAATGGCCCAGCCATTTCAGTGCTTAGTGAGACCACCAAGCGGCGTCGTTTTAGGGAGGTTAGTAGTTCTCTTCCTCCATCTCCGTCACTTTCTCCCTTTCTCTTCGCATTTTCAGTTATTATTTAAGTTTCTCCAGCAACTCTCTCTCGTCTCCCACGTCTCCCACATCTCCCACGTCTCCCTCTTCTCTTTTCGATTTCATTTTTGTTTCTGGTTACTGGCATTAGTTTGAGTTTCCGAATCCATGCCCTAGACCTCCTCACGTGGATTTCTGTTGCTGCGTTGCTTCTGGTTTCCCGAGTGTTGCCGTCTGCTATACTCTGTTTTTCCTCCATTTCTGCATTTTGGTTTCCGTCTGCAACTCACGGGCATCAATTCGCATCCCCTCCATTTTTGATTGGTAAGGGTTTCTTTCTCATCCAAGTATCGGTTTCTCCTTCTGTAACCGTGCGATTTCTGCTTCTTAGTTTTGGGTTTGGTTTATCTTCTTTTTTATGCAATATCTGTTTTGGCTGTGAGTTTGAGTAGTTTTTGTGAGTTTTTCTGGTTGTTGCGTGGTGAGTATTTCGGGTTGGTGTTTTGTCCTAGGTTTGGATTATTTGAAGTTTCATTGTAGTGGAATTGTTGGACTGGTGGTGGAGAAAATATTTGGAAGTGTTAGTTTATACTTTATGTTATGGAGTTGGGAATGGAAAGAAGAGTGCTTTGTGTAGTGTAAACTGGTTTTGTTGGCAAAATCTGCGTACTTCGCTCGAGCAGACTGTCGAGCGCGATTCGAGCGAACAGCCAAATGAGCTTTGGCTTGAGCGGAGTGTCGAGCGAGACTCGAGCGAACCTCTCTGACTTGCATTCGCTTGAGCGGAGTGTCGAGCGAGACTCGAGCGAACCTCTCTGTCTTGCTTTAGCTCGAGCGGAGTGTCGAGCGAGACTCGAGCGAACCTCTCTGACTTGCCTTCGCTCGAGCGGACTGTCGAGCGAACTTGGCTCGAGCCAACTGTCGAGCCAACTTTCAGCAAACACTTTTTCAGTTCCGAATCAGTCTCCACTTATAGCCAACGTACTGAGTTTAGTATAGAATATTTTGGGTCGAAGTGTGGGCTGTCCGGATTGTTATTTGGCTAGTTAAGTTTGATTAAACTCGTTGAATTATGGTCTAGAGTTTGAGTTCTTGAGTTGTTTAAGACCAATTGTGTATTGTTGGACTTTAATATTTAGTTTATATTATCTTATGAATAGGTGGCGAGACGGATAGAGATCGTATTCAAGTCATAGATAATACGCTGCAGGAGTCAGGTAAGCGGGGTTCCTATGCTAGGTTTTATACAAGTTAATAAGACTGAGGTTGATTTTCTGAAAACTTTGCATATTTTGTGTTGTGTTGGGAACTTGTGAAAATAAAGATCAACCTCGGTCACTCATCTGCATACTCATGAAATCTGTACGAAAAAGGAAAAATATGTTCTGGCATGCATTGTGTAGACATGAGCTAAATTCTGTCATGTGGTTTCTGAAATCTGAAAAATGAGCGATATTGAGAATATGAAAAGCTGTACATTTATTTAGAAAGATGTTCTGACTTTTGTGTTCAGTGTCGGTAAACTGTCTGATTCTGTTTCGGTACTCTGTATTATTTTAATATAACATTTGAAAACCTTTGGCATGGTGTACTGGTTTTTGTATCTGACTCTGTCTCTGCTTTGCTCTGCTCTACTCTGTTATGCTCTGCTCTGTTTGGGTTGGTACCAACTTCTTTGTCTCTGAGTGCACCCACTTTGGAAACAAAGTGGCTTCATTGTGGTCTTTCCTGTGTGCACACTCGGGCTCCGAGAAGAATAAAGGAAAGATTTCACCTCTGTCTCTGCCTGGTTTGGCCACCGGGGTTAGCACAACCCTACCATGGGGGTGAAACATGGTCTCTGCTCTGTTTGATGCTCTGTTTTGATTTGATGATGATACTCAGTTTATGTTATGCCAAAGTACCATGGGTTTTACTTGTTTTAAAACCATCGCTCTGTTATTTTGAAAATATGTTCTGTTCTGCATGATAACTCTGGAAAAATATTTTGTTCTGCATACTCTCCTTGATAAATGCTCATGTTTGCACGCTAGCATATGATTTCTGCTTACTGAGTTGTTGATGACTCACCCCCTATCATTATAATATTTTTCAGATGATGTGGTGAGTCCAAATGAGGACCTGGATTAGAATGCTCTTTGTGTCTAAAGCTGAGGAGATGTTGGTAGAAGAAGGACTTTTGGTGTTCTTAGTTTTAATATCTTTGGGTTTTATTTATGTCTTGAGTTTAGTAAGATTTATGAAATATTTAGTTGGTTTGTTATGACTATCGAGAAGTTATGGACCCCTTTGATTTATTATTATTGCATTAAAGATTGTGTGGAGTTTATAATGAGATTATTGAGAAGATTTGAGATTGATTTTCATTTATGAAGTTGTTGGAGATTATCCTTTGGATGTGTTGGGAGACATGTTTACGAGTGACAGGTAGTAATTCTCCAAGCCACCCGGGTTTGGGGCGTTACATTTGGTATCAGAGCCAGGTTAGAATTCTGCATACTATAAACCTAGGAGGTTTAGATTTCTGTGGGTGCATAGGATTGAATATTGTTGAAGTGAGAAGTCTTAGAATTCACAGGCTTTGCGAATAACTATGAAGTGTGGTATTTCATAGGTCTATGAACTAAATTCATGTTGATTAAGGTTTAGTTTAGTGGCGGAGCCTTCTTAAATACTCAGATGGAGTAAGATGTTAAATTTTTGGGAGAGATTGACTATTACTACCGTTGTGCGTTCCTCTTTTGTCTCTGTTATAGATATTCTTATATTTTTGAATTCTAATATATATATATACGTTTTGTTTTTACAAATACCACTAATTTTCTATGTTCTTATAAAGTCTATTTTCAAAGCGATTTTTAAAAATTCTAGTTATTTTGTCAGGATGCCACCTCGTCGTAGAGGACGAAGCATGACGGATCTGAATGCGACCGAGATCGAAAGGGAAGCAAACCCGAGTGCTTCCGACGTATTACGAGTTGCTGCACATCAGTTAATTGATGACCTTGTGCAGAATCCCACGGGTCGCCAGCGTAATTTCAATGAATGGGGTTGTACTGTTGAGCAATTCAATCGTATGCACCCTCCTTTATTTGATGGGAGAGGCGATCCAACTTTGGCAGAGGATTGGATTCAGGACATTGAGGAGATTTTGCGAGTCCTAACTTGTACTGAGGAGCAAAAAGTGGCGTACGCCACATTCAAGCTTACTGGGGAAGCGAAGAGGTGGTGGATCTCTGAAAGATCTATCAGGGAAGCAGAGGGGACAGAGATAGTCAGATGGCTGCACTTCAAGCAGACCTTTCTTGGGCACTTCTTCCCTAGCTCTTTCCGTGAGGACAAGGCTATGGAATTTGCCACCTTGGTTCAGGGAACCATGACGGTACATCAGTATGCTGCTAGGTTTACTGAGTTATTCCGTTTTGCTACTTATTTGATTCTCGATGAGGAAAAGAAGGCACGCAAATTTGAGCAAGGACTGGATGAGAAACTGTATGTGCGTGTGGTGGGCTTCCAGATTCGAAACTTCTCAGAATTGGTGGATAAAGCAACAGTTTTTGAAAGAACCCTTCAAAGAAGCGTTGCAATGCATGAACAGAGGAAAAGGACTACTCCTACTGGGTACCAGTCTGGCATGGATCAGGGACTATGGAAAAAGAGGAATGAAGGTAGTAGTTCGGGAAAAAGGCTGGTTCAGAGTAATCAACAGCCCTACCAGTGTAGGACATGCAATCAAGTGCACTCCGGAGAGTGCAGAAAAGGGGCGGGATTGTGTTTTCGTTGTGGCAAAACAGATCACTACATCAGGGATTGCCCAATGCAAAATAGGAACAACCAGACATTCATACCGCCACCTCAGAGGAATGAAGTATCGGCCCGGGGCAGCAATCAACGTCCTGCTGTGCCTGCTCGAGTCTTTGCACTAACACCTGGAGAAGTTGAGGGTAGGAATGACGTGATCACTGGTATGACTCTTTGGTTTTACTTCAAGGATTTTTAGTTTCTATTATTTTCTTTTCTTTGATTGATTCTGGTTAAGACTTTGAATATTCTTGGTTCATGGATGGGTTTGAATGTGAATCACAGGTACTTTTTCTCTATTTTCTAGTAATGCTTTTGTGTTATTTGACTCGGAAGCGACACATTCTTTTGTTTCCACAGCGTACTCTAGATTTTGCACTTTAGATACTGAAAGGTTGAGGAACAAGTTAGTGGTTGCGACCCCAACAGGAAATTCTGTAGTCTGTAGTGAGATTTTACCTGGATGCCCTCTTTCTATAGAGGGAAGACTGATGCCAGCAGATTTAATAGTTTTCCACATGGTTGGGTTTGATGTAATTTTGGGTATGGATTGGCTGGCTTCCTATCACGCCAGTATTGATTGTGCTAAAAAGGAAGTGGTTTTCAGACCCCCTGATGAAGGTGAATTTCGGTTCACAGGGTCAAAAGTGAGGTTGACTCCACCCATCATTTCTGCCATTCAGGTTGGAAAACTGTTGCATGATGGTTGTCAGGGATTCCTAGCCTGTGTGGTAGAAACACCAAAGGGGGAAGTGATGTTGGAACAGATACCTGTGGTGAGAGATTATCCAGAGGTCTTCCCTGAAGATTTATCGGGACTTCCACCCGAGCGGGAGGTAGAGTTTGCTATTGAGTTAGTTCCAGGCACGGCACCCCTTTCGAAAGCACCTTATCGCATGGCGCCATCTGAATTAGCGGAACTCAAAGAGCAGTTGCAAGATTTGTTAGATAAGGGTTTCATCAGGCCCAGTGTCTCACCTTGGGGAGCTCCAATTCTTTTTGTGAAGAAGAAGGATGGATCGATGAGAATGTGTATCGATTATAGGGAACTTAATCGGGTGACCATAAAGAATAAGTACCCGCTACCCCGTATAGAAGATTTGTTTGATCAGCTTCAGGGTGCTCAAGTATTTTCGAAGATTGATCTTCGATCAGGTTACCACCAGTTGAAGATCAGAGCTGAAGACGTGGTTAAGACGGCGTTCAGAACCCGTTATGGCCATTATGAGTTTTTGGTCATGCCTTTTGGCCTGACTAACGCCCCAGCCGTATTTATGGACTTGATGAACAGGGTGTTCCATGAGTTTCTGGATAAGTTTGTGGTTGTCTTTATTGATGATATACTGATATACTCCAAAAGCGAGACCGAGCATGAAGAACATTTGAAGTTGGTACTTGGGACACTCAGAGATAAGCAGTTGTTTGCTAAGTTGAAGAAGTGTGAATTTTGGCTTGATTCAATCACGTTTCTGGGGCATGTAGTTTCGAAGGATGGTATTTCAGTGGACCCAGGAAAAGTGGAAGCCGTGGTTAATTGGTCGGCACCGAGGAATGTTCATGAGGTTAGAAGCTTTTTGGGATTGGCGGGGTATTACCGTCGATTCATTGATGGGTTTTCCAAGATAGCAGTCCCTCTCACTGCACTCACCAGGAAAAATAATAGGTTTGAATGGACAGCAAAGTGTGAAGAAAGCTTCCAAGAGTTGAAACAGAGATTAGTGTCAGCCCTAGTGTTAACAGTTCCCACAACTAGAGGCGGATTTGTTGTCTATAGCGATGCTTCTAGGCTTGGTTTGGGGTGTGTATTGATGCAACATGGGAAGGTTATAGCTTATGCCTCACGCCAACTGAAAGTGTATGAGCAGAATTATCCCACTCATGATCTGGAACTCGCGGCAGTCATTTTTGCACTTAAGCTTTGGAGACATTACTTGTATGGAGAAAAGTGCGAAATTTATACGGATCACAAGAGTTTGAAGTATTTCTTTACCCAAAAAGAATTAAACATGAGACAAAGGAGGTGGCTTGAGTTGATCAAGGATTATGATTGCACCATTAATTATCACCCAGGCAAAGCTAATGTTGTAGCCGACGCTCTAAGTAGGAAGTTAGTGGGACCGACAATTGCAGCTATTACCAATCAGCATAGGTTGTTGATGGATTTAGAAAGAGCCGGTATTGAAGTCTTTTCTAGTGATACAAGTGCTGTCATGGCCAGTTTAGTGGTTCAACCTGCTTTGATAGATAGAATCAAAGATGCTCAGAAAGTGGACTCAGAGTTGGTGAAGCTAAGGGAAGAGATCGGAAACGGGGACAAACCTGATTTTTGTATTTCCAAGGATGGAGTTTTGAGATTTAGGAGTAGAGTATGCATACCTGCTGATGATGAACTAAAAAGGTTGATTCTTGAAGAGGCACACCGTTCTTTGTATACTGTTCACCCAGGGAGTACCAAGATGTATCGGGATTTGAGAGAGTCCTTTTGGTGGAATGGCATGAAAAGGGAAATTGCTAAATTCGTAGAACAATACCTGACCTGCCAACAAGTGAAGGCGGAACATCAGAGACCTGCAGGATTATTACAGCCACTTCAGATTCCAGAGTGGAAATGGGAACATATCTCCATGGATTTTGTGACAGGTCTACCAAGGACCGTAAGCGGGCAAGATGCTATATGGGTGATCGTGGATCGCTTATCGAAGACCGCCCGTTTTGTGCCCATTAAAGTTTCTTATAAACTAGAGAAACTAGTTGAACTGTATGTGCGGGAGATAGTGAGGTTGCATGGAGTACCGGTATCCATTGTGTCGGATAGAGATCCTCGCTTTACCTCGAAGTTCTGGCAAAGCTTACAGGAGGCAATGGGTACTCAGCTAAGTTTCAGTACCGCTTTTCATCCTCAGACAGATGGACAGTCAGAAAGAACTATTCAGATTTTAGAAGACATGTTGAGGGCATGCCTGATGGATTTCAAGGGATCTTGGATGCAACATTTACCATTGGTTGAGTTTGCATATAATAATAGCTTCCAGGCTAGCATTGGGATGGCACCTTACGAGGTTTTGTATGGCAGGAGATGTAGGTCTCCATTGTATTGGGATGAAGTAGGTGAAAGGAAACTTCTAGGGCCAGAGATTATTCAGCAGACCACCGAAAAGATAGATATCATTCGGGCTAGAATGAAAGCAGCTCAAAGTCGACAGAAGAGCTATGCAGATAAACGCCGCCGTCAGTTAGAGTTTGCGATGGGAGATAAGGTTTTCGTGAGAATTTCCCCAATGAAAGGAGTTATGAGATTCGGAAAGAAAGGTAAGTTGAGTCCTAGATACATTGGGCCGTTTGAGATTCTTGATCGGTTTGGACCGGTGGCGTACAGGGTGGCTCTACCACCGGCATTTTCGGGAGTACATAACGTGTTCCATGTGTCCATGTTGAGGAAGTACATCCATGACCCCACTCACATCATAGATCATGAACCCTTGCAGATTCAAGAGGACATGACCTACACCGAGGAACCATTGCGGATTCTGGACAGGAAAGAGCAAGTATTGCGGAATCGAACTATTGCTTTGGTTAAAGTATTGTGGAATAATCATGCTATCAATGAAGCATCTTGGGAATTCGAGGAAGAGATGAGAGTAAAGTACCCTCACTTGTTCGAAGGAAATTACTATAGCTTGTAAAAAAATTCCGAGGACAGAATTCTTGTCAGGGGAGGAGGATGTAAGGCCCAGTTTCTTTGTCAAAGTGGCTTGGAACCGTGCGTGGAAATGGCCCAGCCATTTCAGTGCTTAGTGAGACCACCAAGCGGCGTCGTTTTAGGGAGGTTAGTAGTTCTCTTCCTCCATCTCCGTCACTTTCTCCCTTTCTCTTCGCATTTTCAGTTATTATTTAAGTTTCTCCAGCAACTCTCTCTCGTCTCCCACGTCTCCCACATCTCCCACGTCTCCCTCTTCTCTTTTCGATTTCATTTTTGTTTCTGGTTACTGGCATTAGTTTGAGTTTCCGAATCCCATGCCCTAGACCTCCTCACGTGGATTTCTGTTGCTGCGTTGCTTCTGGTTTCCCGAGTGTTGCCGTCTGCTATACTCTGTTTTTCCTCCATTTCTGCATTTTGGTTTCCGTCTGCAACTCACGGGCATCAATTCGCATCCCCTCCATTTTCGATTGGTAAGGGTTTCTTTCTCATCCAAGTATCGGTTTCTCCTTCTGTAACCGTGCGATTTCTGCTTCTTAGTTTTGGGTTTGGTTTATCTTCTTTTTGATGCAATATCTGTTTTGGCTGTGAGTTTGAGTAGTTTTTGTGAGTTTTTCTGGTTGTTGCGTGGTGAGTATTTCGGGTTGGTGTTTTGTCCTAGGTTTGGATTATTTGAAGTTTCATTGTAGTGGAATTGTTGGACTGGTGGTGGAGAAAATATTTGGAAGTGTTAGTTTATACTTTATGTTATGGAGTTGGGAATGGAAAGAAGAGTGCTTTGTGTAGTGTAAACTGGTTTTGTTGGCAAAATCTGCGTACTTCGCTCGAGCAGACTGTCGAGCGCGATTCGAGCGAACAGCCAAATGAGCTTTGGCTTGAACGGAGTGTCGAGCGAGACTCGAGCGAACCTCTCTGACTTGCATTCGCTCGAGCGGAGTGTCGAGCGAGACTCGAGCGAACCTCTCTGTCTTGCTTTAGCTCGAGCGGAGTATCGAGCGATACTCGAGCGAACCTCTCTGACTTGCCTTCGCTCGAGCGGACTGTCAAGCGAACTTGGCTCGAGCCAACTGTCGAGCCAACTTTCAGCAAACACTTTTTCAGTTCCGAATCAGTCTCCACTTATAGCCAACGTACTGAGTTTAGTATAGAATATTTTGGGTCGAAGTGTGGGCTGTCCGGATTGTTATTTGGCTAGTTAAGTTTGATTAAACTCGTTGAATTATGGTCTAGAGTTTGAGTTCTTGAGTTGTTTAAGACCAATTGTGTATTGTTGGACTTTAATATTTAGTTTATATTATCTTATGAATAGGTGGCGAGACGGATAGAGATCGTATTCAAGTCATAGATAATACGCTGCAGGAGTCAGGTAAGCGGGGTTCCTATGCTAGGTTTTATACAAGTTAATAAGATTGAGGTTGATTTTCTGAAAACTTTGCATATTTTGTGTTGTGTTGGGAACTTGTGAAAAAAAAGATCAACCTCGGTCACTCATCTGCATACTCATGAAATCTGTACGAAAAAGGAAAAATATGTTCTGGCATGCATTGTGTAGACATGAGCTAAATTCTGTCATGTGGTTTCTGAAATCTGAAAAATGAGCGATATTGAGAATATGAAAAGCTGTACATTTATTTAGAAAGATGTTCTGACTTTTGTGTTCAGTGTCGGTAAACTGTCTGATTCTGTTTCGGTACTCTGTATTATTTTAATATAACATTTGAAAACCTTTGGCATGGTGTACTGGTTTTTGTATCTGACTCTGTCTCTGCTTTGCTCTGCTCTACTCTGTTATGCTCTGCTCTGTTTGGGTTGGTACCAACTTCTCTGTCTCTGAGTGCACCCACTTTGGAAACAAAGTGGCTTCATTGTGGTCTTTCCTGTGTGCACACTCGGGGCTCCGAGAAGAATAAAGGAAAGATTTCACCTCTGTCTCTGCCTGGTTTGGCCACCGGGGTTAGCACAACCCTACCACGGGGGTGAAACATGGTCTCTGCTCTGTTTGATGCTCTGTTTTGATTTGATGATGATACTCAGTTTATGTTATGCCAAAGTACCATGGGTTTTACTTTTTTTAAAACCATCGCTCTGTTATTTTGAAAATATGTTCTGTTCTGCATGATAACTCTGGAAAAATATTTTGTTCTGCATACTCTCCTTGATAAATGCTCATGTTTGCACGCTAGCATATGATTTCTGCTTACTGAGTTGTTGATGACTCACCCCCTATCATTATAATATTTTTCAGATGATGTGGTGAGTCCAAATGAGGACCTGGATTAGAATGCTCTTTGTGTCTAAAGCTGAGGAGATGTTGGTAGAAGAAGGACTTCTGGTGTTCTTAGTTTTAATATCTTTGGGTTTTATTTATGTCTTGAGTTTAGTAAGATTTATGAAATATTTAGTTGGTTTGTTATGACTATCGGGAAGTTATGGACCCCTTTGATTTATTATTATTGCATTAAAGATTGTGTGGAGTTTATAATGAGATTATTGAGAAGATTTGAGATTGATTTTCATTTATGAAGTTGTTGGAGATTATCCTTTGGATGTGTTGGGAGACATGTTTACGAGTGACAGGTAGTAATTCTCCAAGCCACCCGGGTTTGGGGCGTTACATTAGTAGTATCACAATAGGCTAAACCAGAAAAATATTCGCTTACACATCAATAATCCACACAAGCACAAAAATCCAACTAAAAGAAATTCCAAAATCCTAATGATAGAATAGTACCGAAAGCCTAACAATATGATCAGATAATCTTCTTCTGTCTACGTGGTGGTGCTACGTGAGGGATGCTTAAAGTGTTCATCCATGGCTAGTTTGATGATAAGAGAAATGATATTTACAGTTTTAGGATGTACAAATTTTGTACACTCTTTTTGGAAATAGATGGCACTAACATCTATTTCCACAGATCTTGGATACAAAATTCACAATAAATAATGTTTAATACAAACTCTCAATCCTTATGCTAAACACTCTACAATCACTCACATGGAGCTCAGCAGCAAAAAATGATCTTAGGAGTTCTAGCTCAATCTCGTTTGTTTTTACAACTCTTTTAAATTCATCACATTTCATCCTATATAATCATTACTAGGGCTGCAACCCGAGAAACCTGTTCAGAATTTGAGCCCAATCCGATTCGGCCCATGCTTCTGAGTGTGTCAAATAGACTCAACCCGTCCCGCAGATTCATGATCAGGTCAACCCGAGTTGTTCTTTATTTTCCTCTTTTTTTAAAGATGAGAGTTGGTTGGGCGTGTACTCAAGAAGAAAAGAATCAAACCCAAGATTTCTAATTACTGGCGATTTGCAATTCCTTTGTACAGTTTGCATATATAAAACCCTTTGCCTCTGCAAACGCAATGCGACCTTTCGCTACACCAAAACCCACCAATAAAAAAATAGGACACAACAAAAGCCAAGCCAAAGAGACACAAGTAGGGGAAAAAAAAAAGAATAAAATTTTAGTAAACTTTATGTATGGTCAATCCTATCTTTTTCACTTCTATTCTTCAATTATTGCATTGTAAACTACTTTATTTTTACGTAGACTGTTTGGTGTACTTAACACTTACGCTAGTTTCACCTCAACGGGGATGAATAAAATTTGAATAAACACGTGAGTCCGTGACAGTATCTGTATTTTTATTATTAATTTTGTTTAGATTTACGCAAAAGAATCGATGCTTTCAGCTGGGGATCACATCCCTCCGCAGATCGTGTCGCTGAAGATCAACTGCTCCCACTGATCATAGATATATGTCGCGAAATAATTACTGGCCTACTCGATCCGCGGTTTGCTTATTAATGATGATCGATATGAAGTAAATTAAACATGCATGTTTACATATACTAGGTAAGAAGCACGTATTCTCTTTTGAAAGTGTTACTGCAATTTTGATATGATAAATATAAATTTTAAGACACATATCAATTAAAACAAAAAATATGATAATTGTTAAAGATAATCATAAATCTATACAACGAATTTTATAAATGATTATATTTGTACCTAAGAAAATGTAATATTACTGAATACATAACAAATTAAATGTTTAGAACTCATTATATTGAAATCATAATAGGACAAGCATTGCTCCACTCAACCATCATAAGACAAATTAATTAGACATGATCTACATAATAATAATAATAATAATGTGCTTATAAATGAAAAAATAAAATAATATTATTTTTAATTGTTTCAAAAAACTAAATTGATATAATTGTTATTGGAATTAATTTGAAATTTAAAAAATTATAATGTTGTTTTCTCAAATAAAAATAATATTAGTTTAAAAAGCGTTATTTTGAATCTTTGATTCATTAATATTATGATAAATAATATGAAGACAATTCTTTCTTTTTTTAATGATATCCTATAGTAATAAAATATTATTATTTAAGTTTAAAGACAATGTTTTTATGTTTGAACTTCAATACAATATTATTTTTCTTTTCAAGTTTGGAATTGCAATATGATCTTAGACAATAAAAGCACGTCCTTTCCAAAATAATTTTTTAAAGGATAAAAAGTTCTATTAATTATTTTAATAATAATTTAAAAATGCATTACAAATATATTCATATGAAATGCGTTACCACAAAAAAAATAATAAATATGATAAACTAAAGACCAGTTATAAACTAATGCATAAAATGGAACATAAAAATAATAATTGTATTTTATAAAATGGAAATATTATTAATCCAATGACTAGGATTTTTTTTTTCTTATGAATTACTATAAAAGTAATTCGAAGATAATTTTTATTTTTTCAAATAATATTATATATAAAAAAATGCTATAATTCTTAAATCTAAGAAGAAATATAAAAAAAAAAAAAATTCGAAGTTGTTAACTTGTTGCACAAAAGTTCCATAAACCAAAATCTTCAATTTAGGTTATTTGTAAGTTCATTATTATTATTATTATTATAAAAAATTTTAATGATGAATTAGGAGACAAAAATGTAATTATAAAAATGAAGGCAAAAATATAATTGTGCAAATAGAAATAGTGCGAACTCAAACAAAATTCAATGTTGATGAGGCTATAGCCTCTTTTTATCGTAGGATATATATATATATATATATATATATATATATAATAGATATAACGAAGATGCTAATATTGTATGTAGTTGCATACATGTGCTACTATGACATGCTAAATAAATGTGGATGCGCTTGTCTGTTTTATTTCAATGACAATTCAGAAACGTCTTTCAAAAAAAAAATAATAAAAAAAAATAAAATAATTTTAATGCAATGGATATACGCACACTTGTACCTAGCATATCCATCAAGAACAGCTCGTAATTATTGCATGCAATCTTCAAGTTCACCATTTGTGTTGTCACAGCAAATTTGAAAAGCGCACACACACATATATATATATATATATATATATATATATTATATGATAATATTTTATTGATTAAGCCATATTTTTTTTATTGTCTACGGGCTTTGATCCCAACAAGATTTCTTATCGTTAAAATTAGGTGTGTAATTAATCCAATTTGATTTAGTTTTAGACATATTTTAAAATCGAACCGAAATATATACTAATTTTAGATTTAAAAAACTGATTTTCTATCAGTTATATCCTTAAAACGGTACTTTCAATTTATTCATTTCGAATTGATTTTTCTGGTACTATACTAATATAGTATATACTAATATAGTAATATATTATAATATATAGTGATATAGTATTAATATAACTACTAATACAATAAATAATAGTGATAATATATAATTATTTATATAAAATTTTAAATTTTAATATTATATTAATAATTAATTTATCATATGATACAAAATTATTTTATATATAACTATATATATATATATATACGGTTTACCGTTTTCTATTTTTTTTTTCACCCCCAGTTCAAGATTCGTTGTCAGGCCGAGCTGGGGTAGGGACGTAGTGTGACAGTGACCTCCCTTTTCCTCTGGATGTTCTGGCCACATGCTTCAGCTAGGTCGTAAGCATGCTTTTCGTTTCTAGTGTTTTTTAAATTTTGCCTTGATATAAGCAAGTAGCATCTGCATTCTGCACTCCAACTCATACGAGAGATCCAGAGAGAGAGAGAGAGAAATGGGAAATAATGAAGAGCATCTTCCTCTTTTCACAACAACGCCAGCAAAGGCACGTATCCCTTTCAAATTCTATGTGCACTCAATCTTCGTGGGGATATGCTTGATCTTTGTATATAGAGTGAGGTATATACCAGCAAAAGAAGAAGCCGGAAGATGGGCTTGGATGGGAATGTTTCTCTCAGAACTTTGGTTTTCTTTATATTGGTTTATCACCATGATTCTGCGATGGAACCCCATCTACCGCCGCGCTTTCAAAGATCGGCTCTCTCTCAGGTCTCCCAGCTAGCTATTTCTCTTTCACGCATTATTCATGCAGATATCTAACTTTTGTATGCAGATATATATTCATGGTAGCTGTTGATCTTAAGGCATCGTTTATTTTCACATTTAACACATTTTATTTCATTTAAATGTTATAGTTTTTAAATTTTTTACCTAAAATAAAATAAATTATTCAATTTATTTAAATCTTAAAATAATAATAATATTAAAAATTATATTTTAACGACATTTTATTTAATTTTTAATTTTTATCTCAATTAAAACCACGTACATGCTTGTATATCTGTACGATATTTACTTGCTAATTGTAATTAAGAGTGGTCATTTATTAATAATGTACAGATACGAAAAGGCTTTGCCGGGCATAGACATTTTCGTATGCACCGCAGACCCCGTGATAGAACCTCCAGCTTTGGTTATTAACACAGTTCTATCCGTCCTGGCTTATGACTATCCACCTCAAAAGCTGGCCGTTTATCTCTCCGACGATGGCTGTTCCGATCTGACGTTCTATGCAATGCTCGAGGCCTCGCGTTTCGCAAAGACTTGGCTTCCCTTTTGCAAGAAATTCAAAGTAGAACCAAGATCGCCGGAAGCTTATTTCCGAACAGCTGCTGAGCCACATGGGGATCCTGTCATGGCCAACGACTGGTCCTCCGTCAAGGTAATCTTATCTCGTATCCTTTACTTTTTTTAATCAAGGCACGATTAATATACTAATAATTTAAAAAACAACAGAAAATAAAATGTGTCAAGATATATAAAAATATATAATTCTATAACTCTTCGGATTTTGGTTCGATCGCTATAAGAAAAATGAGCTTTTGTGATTAATTTATTGTAACTAAAAGACTATTCACAACTAATTTTAATTATAAATAATCATTTCGTTAGAATTAATTGGTCACAAAAATTCTTTTTTTTGTAGTATTCTCCTTCGGACTACAACTTGCAAGTCCTTCCAAATAATATCATTTTACAAAAGAGAAATCGTTTGTATAAATTTTAAATAGATGAATTTCATATAAATTTTTATAAAAAAATTAGATCTTATTTTATAAAGTATAAAAAAATTTGTCTTTTATTAGTGAGACTTATTTTTTACAAAAAGCTTGTATGAGATATATTTATTTGAAATTTATATTTGGCCTTACTCTTTATAAACTATTTTTATTTTAAAATGTAATTATAAAATGTGTTGAATATTGTGTGCGTATCGATATTCTTTATGAAAATAATAAGGTTACTATCTTCTTATTACCTATTTACTATTTTTTAAATTTTTTTAAAAATTTTTTATTTTATTTAATGGTTAAGGAAGTGAGTATTAATAAAATTATATATATTTTTTTAATCTTTTTAATGATTAAATGTGTTAAAAAAATACTTAAAATAAAATAATAAAAAAATTACAAATACATATAAATAGTAAATGGATAGTAAACCCTTCTTATAAAATATCTTATAAAAAATGTTTTGCAGTAGCATTACTGTAGTATAAAAAATTAAATAGCACAAATATTTTTGTATACTTGCATGCTTTCATATTAGTGGTTTTTTTGAATAATGAGACGAGATGAATAAAATATTGTTAAAATATTATTTTTTAATATTATTATATTTTTAGAATTTAAAAAATTTAAATTATTTATTATATTTTTTTTTTGACAATTTAAAAAAATTATAATAATAAGATGAGATTAGTTAAAATGATTTTTATATTCAAGCGGACCCTAAACGTGTGCTTTCACAAATATATGGGATCCCGAGAATGCCCACCCTATTACTTTGGCAAGCAGAATTCGATTAAATATGTGGGGATACTTGTTCTCCGAAGAGTTAATTGTCTGTCCCTTTTTGGCAAGCGATGAAGATGGATGAAAATTGATTAATTAGGTTTCGTTGAAAAGTATTTCATTTTATCTCATTATTATAATATTTTTAAATTTTTACATAAAATATAATAAATAATTCAACTTTTTTAAATTTTAAAATAGTAATAACATTAAAAAATAATATTTTAATAATATTTTTTTAACTTTTATATTCATTCTAAAATCATTTCATCTCATTTTTAAATCTAAATCAGCCCTAAGCCATATATGTTCGCGGTGGCCTTTTTATTAATTAGAAGTCTTAATGCATATGGGATCACATAATTATAAGTGATTGAATTTATTATTTTAAAAAATAAGAGTCATGTTGTGATATTTCATATTGATTGATAAATGTACGTGATATATAGATCTCACGTTATTTAAAGTTGTATTTGTTTTGGAGTAATTTTACATATAATCGTGAAGTTTACAACTGTTGTGTAATCGTTTTGAAAAAAAATAGAGTTCGCTATTAAAAAATTAATTTTTTTATGAAGGTCTTATATTTTATTTATTTTTTTCAAAGCGATTATGGGGCGGTTCTATAATTCACAATTGTAAATATCTTCTCTCTTTGTTTTTATAACTTCTCTCAACTCATATTATTTTATCTAATTATTACAATTTTTTTAAAATTATACACAAAATAAAATAAATAATTTAATTTTTTAAATTTTAAAATAAAAATAATATTAATAATAAATTTTAATAAATTTTTTTTAATTTTTAACTTTAATCTCAATCTATCTTATCCGTAAAAATAAATAAAATTTTAGAATTAAAATTTTATCTTCTTATAATGAATCAATGATTTTAATGTGATTTTAATTATGTAATTGATTTGTCTTTATTTATTATTATTTTTTTAATGTAGTTTGGATCTTTCTTAAAAGTTGGATGAACGGGTGGTGCAGAGTCTACAGACCACAACGATTCCAAGAAATGTTGATAGATGGAAAAGATGTGTTATAGAATTTGGATAAACGTGTCTTATATAGCATAAAACTTCTTGTCTAAAAAAGCTGACTCTGTTTTTACAAAGATTCGGATGTGATAGTTCCAATTTGGTGGGCCCACCAAATTAATTGAGTAATATAAACGTATGGCTGGTTTGGTGCCTTCCGGTCCACACCTAACCTTCTTAAGTCTTTGGAGAGCCAATCAGTGAGCGCTGAAAATGCGTTAGCTCTGGCCTTCTTTTATTTATAATGTAGGTGTTGAACTCTATATAATATTTTTTTTTCTTCTTTTTAAATTCTATAAAATATTTTAATTCAAATAATTTCAGCCTCATCTAATCTTAATTCAAATATCTCAATATTATTCACAAATTATCTCAAATCATCTCATCTCAACTGGGCCATATTTAATGTATTTAGTATCATGTTTTCAGCATTATTATTTTTTTTTTTATAAAATCTTAATAAAATTTAGATTTAAGAAAAAAGCACCAAATTCGAGCACAATCTGAGTACTAGGATTTCGGGTTTCAAAAATCCAGGTTCTTTTGAGTACTGGCCCATAATATGGGCCACATTTGACGCCCGAATCCTAGTCCAGATATATCCGGATACCCAAATCTAGGTGAATAGTCCCTAGACTCTCAACTATTCTAGTTTCTTGAATTATTCAATAATAAAATTACTATACCTTCCCACTTTGACTGCTGATCAAATTTTTTTTATTTAGTAATTAAGGAAGTGATTTTAAGTGTATTTATATATTTTTTTATTTTTTAAAAATATTTAAATATATTAAAAAAATAAAAAAAAAAATCACTGGACGGTACGTACAGCAATAAGAGTGGAGCAGCATAGTCTTTAAGAGTACGTACAGGGTCATGTATGTATAATTACTTCCTTTTTTTTTTTTTAGGCTGATCACCACAAGTGAGAAGCAGCTTATCATGATCTTATGATTCATTTTAATTTATTTGGAGTTTATTTATCGATATCATCCGGCCTCTTTCACGTTACAGAAAGCATACGAGAACATGAAGCAACGGATTGAAACCGTCACAAAGCTAGGTCAGATTCCAGAGGAAATACGTAAAGAACACAAAGGATTCAGTGAGTGGAATTTGGTTGCAAACCGACGTGATCATCAAACCATTCTCCAAGTACGTACTAATTACAAATCTTGATACCAACGGCAACGAATATTTTCATATGCATAATTTACTCAAAAGTCTTCTGCACCTTACAGCTTAATTATAAGTAGAGTTATTATTCAAATTCACAGATACTTATTGATGGGAAAGACCCTACGGCTTTGGACATGGAAGGACAATCTTTGCCAACTCTGGTATACTTAGCACGGGAAAAGAGACCCCAATTCCACCACAATTTCAAAGCAGGAGCCATGAATGCACTGGTACACCATAGTTCATATCCACGTGCAAAATGCATATACATATATATAGCATTCCAATTAATTCGTGTGTTAACATTTTTTTTTTTTTTTTTTGTATATTTTATGGTCATGATAATCGAAAAACCAGATACGGGTATCGTCGAGGATAAGCAATGGTCCGATCATTCTTAATTTGGATTGCGACATGTATTCAAGTGATTCGGAGACAGTGAGGGATGCATTGTGTTTTTTTATGGATGAAGAAAAAGGTCATGAAGTTGGCTACGTACAGTTTCCACATACCTTCGAGAATCTTTCGAAGAATGATCTTTACGGTGGTTCCTTGAACGTAATAATGAAGGTAACTACAAACCAATTAACAACCTAGTGATTTCAAACGATTGAATTAATTAACTTGTCCATGATGGATTATACTTTTACTGAGTTAATTTTGCATCGGTGGTATGCATGGTGGGGATAAAAGGTGGAACTTCCAGGACAGGATGGGAATGGGGGACCATTCTATATTGGCTCCGGGTGCTTTCACAGAAGAGAGTCCCTGTGTGGGAAGAAGTTTAGTGAGGAATGCAAGACAGATTTGATGGTATGGAACGGTATAAAGATAGAAGAGAGTAATGCAAGTGTGCTAGAGGACACATGTAAAATCCTTGCAAGTTGTACCTATGAAGAGAAGACTCTGTGGGGAAAGGAGGTCTCTCCCTCTCTCTTTATCCCTCTCCCTCTCGCTCTCGTCCTAAACTCAATGTGATCCTTCATTATATATATCGTATAATGATTTGCAGATGGGTCTGAAATATGGCTGTCCGGTGGAAGATGCCATTACAGGACTAGCTGTACATTGTCGAGGTTGGAGGTCCATCTATTTCAATCCAGAAAGGAAGGCCTTCCTCGGACTTGCACCCACTACATTACTGCAGACACTAGTACAGCAACAAAGATGGTCTGAAGGTGATTTTCAGGTCTTTCTCTCAAGGTACAATCCCCTTGTGAGTGGGTATAAAAAGATTCCCCTCAAACTTCAACTCTCATACTGTCCCTATTTGCTATGGGCTCCAAATTGCTTGGCCACACTGTATTATGTTGCAGTACCATCCTTGTGCCTCCTTAGGGGCATTCCCTTGTTTCCTAAGGTACGAAAATGTCCTTATTTGAATCAAACCTGTCTATGGTTGCTCCTAAATTGTTTTCTAAGAATAGAATCATCTTACACTAACAGATTTCAAGCGCATGGGTGCTACCATTTGCATTCGTCATCATTGTCCACCGGGCATACAGTCTTGGAGAATTTATTTGGTGTGGGGGCACATTCCAAGGTTGGTGGAATGAACAAAGGATATGGCTCTTCAAAAGAATCAGTTCCTACTTCTTTGCCTTTTCTGACAACATCCTAAGACTTTTGGGACTCACGGACTTTGCCTTTGTCATCACGGCAAAGGTGGCTGAAAGTGATGTGTCGCGGAGAAATGAGCTGGAGATCACGGAATTCGGTGCTTCTTCCCCAATGTTTACCATTATAGCAACACTGGCGTTGCTAAACGCATTCTGTTTTGTTGGAGGAATGAAGAGGGTGATTTTGGATATGCAAACTTGGTTTTCAAACCCATTTACGTTGCAGATTCTTCTATGTGCTCTCCTGGTTATTATCAACCTCCCTGTTTATCAAGGTCTCTTCCTCAGGAAAGACAAGGGCAGGATGCCAACTTCAGTGACACATTGGTCACTTATGTTTGCGGGTTTGGCTTGTGCATTAGCCCGTTATTAAGTTCTCTCTAAATGCCAAGCAAAACATTCTGCTAGCAGTGAAATTAGGTTAAAGAACAGTACTTTTCTACTTACCAGGAGGCCAGGGAATATACCGAGTCTCAAAGGAACTGTAGTGTTCATGATGCGTGGTATGTTATTCCCATCTGGTTTTATTAAGGTTTTGTACGACAGAATAAGCTTTAGAAGGCAAAACGTCCATTGGCAAACTGAATTAATCTCATTAGTCATTACCTGTTTTAATAATGTATGATTAGAAATTTTAATAGGCATGTCATCCATTGACAATCTCATATGCCATGCTTAGTGTTAATGTAAAAATGAGTGTGTTGGCATATTCTTGTAAAAACCTTTGTAAAATTGTGTTGTAACAAGTGTTGAAGTGTGTTAAAGTGAAAAGGAGGTCAAGTGAGCTCAACACGACTCGAGCAGAACACATAGAAAGTTCACTCGACTGGCACTTGAGCGAAACTCAAAACAGAGAGTTCGTTCTACATGCGCTCGACACACCACTCGAGTGAAGCTCATATAAAGAGTTCGCTTGACTTATGCTCTACACAGCGCTCGAGTGGAAGGCAAATAGAGAGTTTGCTCGACAGGTGCTCGACATGGCGCTCTGGCGAAGGTCATCCCAAGAGTTCAAGTTTCGCTCGACTTGGCGCTCGAGCGGCTTTAGAAGTACAACATGCACTCGACCTGTGCTTGACATGTTGCTCGAGCCAATGTTTAGAAAACTTAATTTTTTTTAGGATTTGAGTGCCTCACTTCTTGGGAGGTATAAATAGAACATTTTGTCCTGCACTTTGGCTGAGGTGAGAGAGCTAAAAATTGAGCCCATTCCAAGAGCATTTGAGAGAGGCTCCCCTCCACATTCAAAGTTGAATATTATCTCTTAAAAAATATATCTCCACCATATCACACTCAAGATTAAACATAGTTGAGTCTATTGGAGTAGACGTGTTGGTTGGCCAGAAGATTTCTGAAGCTGCTGTTGCTAGAGAGAGCAGGAGGTTCTTGTGGGACACTATAGAAAGGTCGGAGTTTCGATACAATACATGCATGTAGAGATTGAGTGGGTCACTCGTGGTGTTGCATGCCAAGTTTAAGAACTACAAACGTTTTGTGAGTGTCTCTAAATTAGTTGTAACAATTAAAGTTTCTATAGTGGATTTGAGGTGGTGACTTACACCGGAATTATTTTAGATTTTGAATACGTTCTTCAAATGAGTTTCCACTTCGTGACCAAATCTCTGTATTAATTATTTGTGTGATTTGTTTCTTTGATTAATTGTTTATTTAGCAATATTTTTTAATAAACCATAAAAATTGAACTACACCTATTCACCTCCCCCTCTAGGTGTTATGTTAGAATAGAACCACTGTTTTTTCACTTAGATGCCTAATTGTACGCCAAATCAGCTACATATTAATTCAATAATAATTTACAAAACTAAATAGTTCTTAATGTATGAATCCTTGCAAAAATATACAACTTTTTTTTCACAAGAAATTTTGGAATCAAGAATATATTGAAAACAATTAAAGATGACAGTGAAGAAATGCCATAGGGTATATTTATTAAATAGACCTACATTAAAAAAAAAAGAAAAATAAAAAAGGAGAAAATTGATAAGATAAGACTGTCTAAAATGGGAAAAATAAGTTCCTACGTGAAGGTGGATTCCTCAGTTTGGCCACCTAAACCTAGAGGAGTGTGGCCCTTTATTTCCTTCTTGTTTTCTTTTTTATTTTGGCCACAAATTAGGGTTGAGTATTATAGATCAGCTTCGCTTAGTGTAACGCCCCGTACCTAGAAGGGTCGGAGAATTACTACCTATCACTTACTAACCTATCTCTGCAAGCACCTAAAATTCCAAGGATTTTATAAATAGCACATAATCTCATATTATCCAAATAACCACAATACAAACTCCATAAGTCATTATTACAAAAATAACATAAACCAAATGGGTCCACAATTTTTCAATAATCTCAATAAAAACAGAATGATACATCTTTAAATCTCAATGGGTTCAAACAACTCGAAGTACTTCTATTACTCAAGTTATACTCTTTTACTAATAATGGAACTCGACTTTCTATCCATATCTAGACAAGCTCCAATTTCTAATCCTGACCTCCTGCTGGGCAATCAATGTCATCTGAAAATATAAGAAGATAAGGGAGTGAGTTATCCACAACTCAATAAGCAGAGAATGTATACTAGTATATAAACATGAGCCATTTTTAGAAAGTTTGGTATGCAGAAATAAAACGTTTCGTTTTCTTATGCACATCTCAAAACGTGTTATCAGAAAAATCAGAGCGACTATTAAAATCTTTTCATACTCATAAACCATTTTCATATTCAAAAACCACTTTGGCATAACGTAACTGCACATCTTCATCTTATTATATCATATCGTATCATATCATATCATGTCATATACCATGTTTAACCCCCCTGGTAAGGTTGTGCTATCTCCGGTGGCCAAACCAGGCAGTATCATGTTATGAAACTTCCCATTTTTCAATCTCGGAGCCCCGAGTGTGCACAAGGGAAATGACACGTAAAATACCACTTTGTTTCCAAAGTGGGTGCACTCATATCATATCATGTTGGTACCAACCATATCAAGTGAACCAGTATCATCATATCAGAACCATATTCAGAATTAGATTCAGAACAGGTAAGTGTGCCAAAGGTTTATCATATCCATATCATATCAAAACACGTGCAAAACATATTCATATCATTTTCCCATAATCAATAACAGTGCCAAAATATTTCATATCACATGTACAAAAATTCACAGATATCGTATTTGCTCTTTTGCACATTTAAAAACATGTCAAATATTGCTCATGTCTACACATTTCATGTCAAAAACATTTTTTTTCTCTTTCATACGTATCTCATGAGTGAATACAAAACATATACTGAGGTTGTTTTTCACTTTTCCTTTTTAACACAACATGCACATTTTTACAAACCAACCTCAATTCATTTCTTTTTATACAAATCTAGCATAGGAACCCCGCTTACTTGGGCTTCTAACTTTTCAAAAATTTCCTCAAAAGTGCCGAACGAATATTTATCTTCACCTATAAGATAATCACGTAAATTTCCATAAATTTCCAATCAATCTCATATTTCGATATTCAAGCCTAAAATTTCTAAAATAATCCATTTTTAACTCCTCAAATCCAAAATTCTCATTATTCCTGAAATACCAACATCACTTTCTAAACTCATCAATATCTAACATAATAACTCCGATTAAAACATCAAATTCCAACTTATTTACAATTGAGATCTTACTATAATTTATAAAACTAAATAACATAACTATATCAAAGTCATTATCAGTAGCTGATCATACTTTTTGTTTAAATCAAAAATATTCTTTTAAAAGGATTGAAAAAAAAAAAAAGATTCGCACTTACCGATCACTTCAAAAATTTATCAATATTTTCATAAAAATATTCCGTTAAAATATCAGTCTCTTACAAAAACTAACTTAACAATATAAATCCACACGCCTACGTTCAAATAAAAACATACTCTGCAACCCACGTAATATACTCATGATTTCAAACCCAAAGTACATAATATAAACTCATTAAACTAAATACCCGAAACAAATAAATCTGGAGCCATACTTTAAGAGGTAAAAAGGTAAAAACTAAAACAAACTCATCTTCCTATTGGGTTAACCAATATATATTCCGTATGTTTCCTTTTTAAGCAACTATCAACAACAACCAAAACAGTAACAACAAGCAGAGGCCTAACGTAAGCCACGACAGGAACTTACCCACGAAAAAACCGAGGCAGTGACACCGTGGGAGTGCGACGGAAGCTGG
Source organism: Juglans microcarpa x Juglans regia (assembly GCF_004785595.1). Taxonomy (NCBI): domain Eukaryota; kingdom Viridiplantae; phylum Streptophyta; class Magnoliopsida; order Fagales; family Juglandaceae; genus Juglans; species Juglans microcarpa x Juglans regia. Next base: position 10,223,266 of record NC_054602.1, on the reverse strand, counting down.
GCTGAGGTGGTGGTGACTTCCCCAATGGTGTCATACAGAGAGAGCGGAAGAGAGAGCTGAAAATGAGGGAGAGGGAGATAGTGTGAGAGAAGAGATGGAGGGGGAGAGCAAAACCGAAAGGGGGAGATACGGCGAGGGAGTGTCCGTGGCTTACCGAGGGATAGAGGTGGCGTGCGGCGGACTGAGGGTGGTGCGACGATGGCTTGCGGCATGGGTTGGCAGGTTGGCGGCACACGGGATGGAGGAAAACTCATCTATTTCTTGGTGCGGGAACAGAGCTTTCCGTGAGATGGGGGCGTTTGGTTTCGCGGGCATGCGCAGGGGCTGAGGGTGCTGTGGTGCACTCCGACGAATGCCACTGAGCCGCAATTGGTGGTACTGAGTGGTTAGGGTGGCTGCAGGTGAGGCTCTGCTTCGGTGAATGAAGGGTGTGGTTGATAGCAACTAGTGCAGTGGAGTAGAGTTCCCGTTTGACTCTGTGAAGAGGTCGAGTGGCACAAAAACTAGGGTTGAGGATGATAAATACACTTAAATATAAGATATAAGTAGTAAAGAGAAAAACCTAAAGGAAGAGGATGAAAAAGGGCATGCATGAAAATGGCAAAAAGGGCGTGAACCATGCGACGTGTTCTGGAACACCTCCACGGGCCTGGGATTGGCAGTGGGCTAGGTCTTACACTTAGTTTTACCTGAACTAAGCATTACAATGAAGATACAAGGAAGAAGAAGACTTTGTCATGCATCTCGTATATCAATTTGTCATATTGCATGAAGCGACCTTCCTTGATAGGTTTGTTAACCTCGTTTGTTTTCACAGATGAGATGAGTTGAGATTAACGTTAAAAGTTGAATAAAATATTGTTTGAATATATTTTTTAATATTATTTTTGTTCTGAAATTTAGAAAAATTGAATTGTTTATTTTATTTTGTGTGAAAATTTAAAAAAGTTGTAATGATTAGATGATATGATATGAGATTAGTTGAAATGAGTTGTGAAAACAAACGAGACAAGTTTGTGATTGTGATATATAGGAAATAGAACTTTTCATAATAATGCTTTTAATTTTAGAACTTTAATATAAATAGTACTGCCACATCCACAACGAATTACACAAAAATTATCCTACAAACTGATGTAGTTTCATATAATCTGTTAGATCTATTTTACAATAAAAGTAACTTTATAATTTTATGAACCACATCAAACCATATCAATTTGTGAGATTGTTTTTATATAATCCATTTGTGACTAGAGTATTTTCCTTAATATAAAGTTATACAATTAAAAAAAATGTTTTCTGTTTCAAAACATGCATCTAAAGAGATTTTAAAATTAGTTACTATAGTTTTTTTTTTTAAATGTGCAGTTATCTATTGCATGAGCTTTTCAATCAAACTTTCAATTTTGTGTTTTTTTAAAAGTGAACTTTCAGCTTTTTTTTAAGTGCTTAAGATAATTTTTATAAATTTACTAAACATATCATTTTTATTTAAGAACTTTTAGGCGTTAAAAGTACTTTTTAAGTTTACAAGCTCAAACCCAAACAAACACAGCTAATTTGGAGTAGTCGTCTCAGATAGTGAAAATTTTTTGAATGTGAGAATCACTGGCCTGCTCTTCTGCTAAAATGGTATCCTTTTACTGTTAGTTTAGATTAACAATTTGATTGATTTTAGCCCACGTTTTTGGTAGTTTAGTTTAACAATTTTAACAAAATCAAGAAAGATATGGAAAGATTGAATCGTTATAATTGTGGAATCTGGTATATGACTGGCACTTTTTTTCCTAACCAAGCTTCATTGAAGAAAATAAAACCATTACTGATTATAGAAGAAGGTTAATTGAACAATACATATGGGTGGATCTTTTCTACTATGAGAATCTAATAGACATTGGGGAATACAAATAAAGGGATGCTTCCATGTGATTGGTTGGAAGCTATTTGTTAACGTCATGTTTCGCACACCTTTGAGCTAGACTCTAACAACTCAGGTCTTCTGAAATGAGCTTGCAAAAGATAGTGAATAGTGCAACCAGGAGAGGGCAGCCTTGGGGCCAGGGAACCTCCGATACTAAAGTTAGTAAGTATTTTTAGAAGTTTATAAATAAGTAAAAGAGTTTAGGGATCAAAGATATATTTTCGTACCTGTGATCTGCTATTTATATTATAAGTATGGGGGACAGATTGGGTCTGCCCCCATGGAGTCTGCATCCTTCACAATGTTCCCTATGTCAGAGTCACATTTCTTGCACCACCTTCCCTCCTGCAAGTTGCGTACAGAGGACCCTTCTTATGGGCTGGGTTGGAGACTGTTTGTTCTAAGCTGGGCCTTTGGTCTTGATTCTCTTATCTTTCATTTATAGGCTTGTTGGGTTTAGTAGGAGAGAAAAATCCTCTTACACTTCGCTAATTCTCAACGGACGAGTACGCTAAAAATTTTATCACTATTTGAACCCGCCTTGCCACTAAAGTCGGGATCCCATTGTTGATGTGTGCACAACTCCGAAGTTCAGGAAGACTCTCATCGTTTGGTAATCTTGACAACGTTTCTCCATCATTCTTGATTGGCTCACCTTTTGATGATTCTGGTGACATCTTTTCAAGCTCATTAATGTGAGGGTATCAGGCGGCTCTTCGCATTCACGACGCTTTGTAGATTACACTTCCAGAATTGGAAGCTGCTCATACTCCTCCCTTTTGTCATGGGGTGTGGGACATCAATCGTCGCCTTCCCCTTATATAAAGTTGGAGTTGTGTTGTTTTCTTCTATTACGTTGTAACCTTCTTGCTATTTCAATTTTCCAATTTTCTTTCCTCTACCCAATTTTCTTTACGTTCTTCACTACTCGTACATTGGCATTGATGGCCTCCGAAAAGTCTACTCGACCAATATTTCCGGTGGGGGCTCTACCGACGCTGGGTTGTTGTTCGGGGGCAGTTGTTGGCGTTCAAATGCCACGGCGTCAATGCTGGCTTCCCTGACCTTACTTACCAAGTACCGAAGTTAGTGTTTTTCGAAATTCCTAGTCCCAACGAGGGTGCCATCGATGCAGAGGGCCGTTCCACACGAGTGGCCCTATTCCCTTCCATGTTGTCATGCGGCCTAAGGCTGCCTTTCCCTCACCCTGTTTGCAACCTTCTTGACCGCCTAGGTCTGGCCCCCTCCCAATTGCATTCGAATGCCTGGAAGCTTTTGATATGCTGCAACATTATCTGGCGGCGTGCTCTGCTAGAATCATACCCAGATGATGCGGACCTTATTAGTCGTGAGTTCTTTCTTACCCATAAGGTGCTATAGCAAAAGGGGAATGTCTGCTGTTTCAAGGCAACACACACCCTAGTCACCCTGGAGTCAAGATATCTTAAAGTGAAAGACTGGTCTCCTAAGTTCTTCTTTGTGTCCGATCGGGATGGGAGTTCCCAGTGGGCCAAGTGACTCACCTCGAGTTCCCAATTCAGATGAACTAAGGGAAGGTTCTGGAGGACAAGACTGTGCATCCATCAACTACTTCCTATGAGGCACGACACATTGTGGTTGTCCGAGAATTGGTGCAAAAGAACCCTGAAGGCGTCTTCTTCGAAGTCCTTTCTAAAGAGAGCTGAAGAGGTTCTCTGCCTCCCCTTGGTCACCTTTCATTTGATGATAGGCCGATCGCGGCCCAACCTTGAGTTTTCCTTGCTCAGAAGCGCTCCTTGGACCCTTCCTCACTAGGTAAAGGGAAGAAGCTTTGATTGGAGGGTGCCAGGGTTGACGGCAGGCCCTCTTCTGGAGCTTTGAATCCTCCACTGCAAGAGTCAGCTACACTAGAGGTCGTCTGCCCTATTGCCTTGGAAACCCTGACAAGGGTGCTGGCGAGGGGTCCGACCGAAGATCCCCCTGCGATGTCAATGTTAGCTACTACTGCTGAGGTGTTCGCAGACAAGGTGGAGCTAAATGCCCTAATCCAGAACCTCTATACGGTCATGATTCTTGGGCGAACTAAAGAGGAGCAATGTTCTTTGTCATGGATTTCTCCACCTTCTTCGTCTCACTCTGCCGTCGGTAGCCACTGCTTCAAGGACGAGGTTGCTGGAAAGAGGTGGTGGCTGCTACTTCCAACAATCGTGCAGAGATGGAGGGTTGCACGAAAGGCAAATCCCTTTTGGATGTTGTAGTTCACATAGGTTTGAGGAGTCCAGTTGATGACCCACGCATTCAGCAGAGCACTCAAAGGTTGGTGATCCCCCTCTGGGTATTATAATCAGTGAGGGTTCGAGGGGTCTGCACGACCAAATGCCCTCTCAGGCCGGGCGTCTAACGGAGCGTGACCCCCTTCTGAATGTTGTAATCGGCTCTGGTCTGGAAAGTTTGTGTGAAGTTCAAACCGTTCCTCCTGAAGTGGCTGCGCAATCATCAGAGGCTGAGGGCTCAGTGGAAATCATTCCCCCTCTGTCCCATCTGGAAACGGAAGGGAGCCGTCTAGAGGCCATCAGTCAGGTCGTCAAGTGCTTGTCCGACTTTTTCCATGAGGTTCAACCCTTCCTTCCAATCTTTTTCCTTCTTCTTTCTCTTTTTTTTTTTGGCTAATTGTTGCATGCCAGTCCTTCTTGTGGCCAAGGCACTTCTCGGCTGAGCCTCTTTTCAATGACTACTACCTCCCTTCACCATGTCAGTGGCGAAATGGAAGAGAATAAGCTGTTGGAGCATGAACTAGAGAATACGTGATGAGACCTGGCGGAATAGCGCAAGAGGGTCAGGAAACTGGAGTGCCACCGGAAGAAGCTCAAAAGGAAGGCGAAGAAGGAGAAAGAGCAATTAGAGTGACTTAACCAAAGTCTTCAAGACAACTTATCATAAGCGCAGGATGTCGCCCTTTGTTTGGATAGGCAGCTGAAGTCATTCCCGAGTGTTCGGGACTATGTGTGGGGACAAGGGCTTATGGAGGGCCGTAGGTCGATGCAGGATTACCTCTTGGGGAGTCCTGAGTTGCGTTTGAGGTCTTCCACGCTTAGGCCATTCAAATGGCTTACCCTTATATTACAATTTTTAATATATTTACTTTATATATCGAAGTCGGACTTCAAAGCTTAGAGCCGATGTTGGCTCCGACTCCAACATTTTTTCCCGGAGTTACTCTGACTTCGAACTCCGATTTTTGCACTCCTCTACTATCTGGCATCGCAGCTTTAATGTTTTCATCGGATTATTTATTATCAGTGTTATGGCTGGTAGAGATCGTGGATGACATGGGCATATTCAAAATGAGGAAGCCCGAGGAAGCCCCTCACCGCCATTGTGATGCACATGACATGATGATTGTAGATTTATAGAAGTAAATAGCGGAATTATCCTAGCACTGCTCATATAGACTTAGCACTGCTCATATATGATGCCAAACAGTTTAGACTATTATGATGAGTAGTTAATCAACAGAAACTTGAGATTGAAATTGAGATCTTACAAAAATGAACTTACTATTATAAAAATGGCTTGACATGACATGTTATATGTACTTTACTATAAAAAGAGATTTACAATCTGATATCTCACGTGAAACCACTTGAATTTATAAATTTATTTTTGTGATATTTCTACATAGACCAAACATTTTCAATAGTTCTATTTGTCCAAGAGACCAAGAGATACCCAATCAGAAATTTGATCCTTATGTTGGGTGGAGGGTATGATGCGATACAAATGTATTACAAGTTCAAAAATATATGAGGAAAGCAATTTGAGTTCGATTAGAATCGATAAGAGCCATCATGTCATGGTAGATAACACCCATTATGGTGGTCAGGATCTATCGATCCCGAAAGAAGTCTTAGAAGAAGTGTGCTAAGAAATGGGAGAAGACTAGAAGATCCTTGATGTTGGGAATTTCAAGGGGCAAAAAGCATGGACTAGGCGTGGGTGGTGAGTGATTCGCTGCCCATAAGCTGTGGGGATCGAAGAGATCATGGTCGGCATACCGAAAGTATTATCCTCTAGAGTAGCTCTGTTTATGTTGTCTCGGTGGAACTGCATATGCAACCCTGACTTATGGAATGAGGAGAATACCGTGGACATTATTATATATACATTCATGCATGCATGCTTATTAATTGGTACATGATAAAGATGCACATCCCTATGCCACTTCTATGTACATTCCTATGTCAGGATCAAGAAAAAAAATATCTCATTATCATTGCATTAATATTAACAAAAAATGACCAAAATATATGTTTTCCATCTTAATAAGTGATCATATGTATATATCTATATATATATATATATATATATATATATATATATATATACATACATACATACCGAATGCAATTGATGAAAGATTATCTTCTAAATGGTCTGTTTTAATCTGTAACTTAATTCGTGCATATGCATAAAATAAATGGAATCACCAAAGATTAAAAATTCTAAAAGTTTCTTACAAGTAGAGGTTAAGATCATAGACGACTGGCATCAGCCTACAAATGACCCAAGCATGTACAAATTGTAATGGAACTTTGAACATATATACAATGGCCTAGATAGCTAGCTTCTGGACGCTCTGGCCACAGAACCTGAAAATGAATGTAAGAATAAAAATAGCATGAAAAAAGGCTTCAAAAACATGTCATGATCAATGGCTCAACTAAAACATGTTATCTGGTCGTGTACGTTGTCAAATTTTAAGTACTAGTACTCGCACAACCTTAAAGATGAACCTTTACGTACATGATTCATGCATGTCAGTTGATATTCATCCAATGTAACGGTTAGAAATACATGGTACCTTCACTGCGTCTCCACTATTTTTGCAACTTGCACTTATTTAGCATATGGACAACTCCTTTTAATGTAGCCTAGCTTCCTAGCTTCTTTAAAACTCCATAGCTGGTACTATGAATCTGGCATCTACCACTTGGATTATGTTCATTCATCTCCATCAAGGTTGTTCACTGTTGTCATGGCCTTGTAGACTTCATTGCCATAATTGTTCTTCATATTCTTCAATTTTTCATGCTCTTTGTCAATTACTTCATGCATGCACAACATTAACAATATTATCCAAAATCATTTTTTCATAGTGTTGATCACTTGAATCTTTTTTCCGTGCTACAATTTTTATAGGCATATGTATACCTTAATATTCCCTTTTATGTCGAGTCGACGATGATCTTAAATGGATGTCAGCTTGGATCCCTGATATGATCCTCCCATTATAAACACATCCGATCCATTGCTTTCTCATCTACTTCTTCACTAGAAAATTTCCTCTTGGCTGCAACGACCCGGAATGGCTTGATGTCAAGCTCTCCCATTCTCTTCATGCGTAATTGCGTGTATTAGCATGGGTTGTCACTTGTTGCAATCCCTATGAAGCAAGGAAATTAGAGTTTTCACCCAAACGAAAAATGAATAAAAGAGTCAATAATTCCAACATATATGTTTCTTTCCATGGATATAAAAAAAAAAAAAAAAAAAAAAAAAAACTCAAACCAAACATATATGTTTCTCTACAAGGACATCAAAAAAATCCAACATAATTAATCAAGAACTCTACAAAGTGTCAATAAAAGAGTCAACATCCCAAAATACCAATTTATTTCAATAAAAAGTAAAAAATCTCCTGAATAAGACTCCAATAACCACTTGTACCCTGGCACTTATCCCACTATGCTCAACTAATAATTTCATCCAAGCTTACTATTCTTGATCCCCACCTAATCTATCATAAATATTTGAAAAATATTAAAGATAATTAGGTGAGTTAATAACAACTCTTGTGAAATAAAACATAAAGAGAATGATTGCAAGCAAGAAGGACATGAGGATATTGAGCATCAAAGCTGCAACACACAAAAGAAATGTATGCAGAAGTAAAAACAGATATGAAGTACTCTGCAATGACCAAGAAATGCATGCAGTAGCAAAAGTAAAAATAAAGCATACTGCATCAGAAGAGAAGTAGAAAGCATCAGCAAAAAGAAGAAAGTATTGTCACATAAAAGCAAGGGATCGTATGTGAAATACATGGCTGCACACAAAGCAATGTCAGAAAATCAACATGTAAAGCACTGCCTAAACCATGTTGTCCATAAAGCTACAGACCATTACTTGTAACTTAATATGAGATTAAAAGTTAGTTTTAGAATTTTTCTTTTCTACTTTCTATAATGTATATATAGCAGTAGTTCTTGTATCATAAAACACATCAATGAGAATCCGATTTTTTCCATATAGTTGTCCTGTTGTGTTTGCCTAAGTTTTCAAACCAACTTCATTTTCTAAGTCATGACATCCTCATCTTCTTCTTCTTCTCCTATTTCCCTTGCTAAGGACCCAAGCATTCACTTCTTTCTAGATCATAGTGACAATGCTAACACTATCATTGTCTCACCTCCATTAACTGGTTCAAATTACATATCTTGGAGCAGATTATTTTTACTTTCCATTTCAATCAAAAACAAGTTAGGCTTCCTAGATGGCACCATTTCTACTCTTGAGTTGTCAGATCCCTGATATGTGACATGGCTGAGATGCAACAACATCTTATTTGCTAGGATCCTAAATTTCGTTTCAAAAGATATTACATCTAATCTATTTTTCATAACCTTAGCTAAACAGGTTTGGGACAAACTTAAAGAAAGATTCGCTCAACCTAATGAAGCTTGAATTTATCACCTCCAACCCAAGCTTAGTAGCATTGTTCAAGGACATCTCTCTATAAGTGATTACTTCACACAACTTAATGCTATTTGAGAAGAATTAAACAATTACGGACCTCTTCCTTGTTGTTCATGTGGAAAATGTACTTGTGATGCTTTAAAAATTGTTAGTGAGGTCCAATAAAGGGATTATGTCTTTAAGTTTTTAATGGGCTTAAATGATAGCTATGATTTTGTGAGGGGACAAATCATTTTGATAAGTCTCTTGCCTTCATTAAACAAAACCTTTTCACTAATTTTGTAAGAGGAAAGACAAAGGCAAGCAAGGAATACAGTCTTGCCCATCTCAGAACCTTCTGCCCTTCTTGCCTAACAAAACTTCCCAAAGAAAAGGAAAAAATCATACCTTGTTTGTCACAAGTTAGTAGGCTTCCCACCAAACTATAAGTTTATCGAAACCAAGTTTGGAAATACCTCTGCTGCTCCATATTTTGCAAACCCTGGACAAATTACCACTTCACCTAAGCAAGTACCTGCTCCAAAGCCTCTCAACTAAACCTCTCTCAGGCACAAGTGCAGCACCTCATGGCTCTTGTCAATGCTCAATTTCCTCATATGAGCTTGGGACAAACCAAGCCAATTCCGCCTATATTTGCCCCTGCCAAACCAGACACTCCAGCTCCTCGACCACACCTTACTCAAACTTAGCAGGTAATCATCACTAACTCTCCACTTTTTCCATGCATGTTGATCACTCTCATCTCAGGACTGTGAATCACTACAAACATAGTTCATCTTCCCAGTATAAGCACTCTGATATGTATAACACACCATGGATCATGGACACAGGAGCCACTGATCACATGGTGTGCTCCATCTCCTTCTTTGACAATCCCTCTTCTTGCATACAAGCTTTTGTGCAACTCCCAAATGGTACAAGGGCTCAAGTCACACACATAGGCTCTGTTAAGTTATGAGATTCATTGTCACTGATGTGTATACCCTCATTCACTTACCTCATCTCAATTAGCAAGCTCACTCAAAACCAAATACATGTCTGTTTTTCTTAAAAGATCTTTACTTCATTCAGGTACTCTCTTCATGGATGACGATTGGATTTGCTAAGGTTTACGCTGGCCTCTATTATCTGCTGCCTCCATCTCATGACAACAACATCAACCCTTCTTTAACTTTTCCCAATCAAGCTCGAGTCAACCAAGCAGCTATACAACAGGATTTTGACCTATGGAACTTTATATTAGGACATTTATTTTCACAAAGAATGAATTTAATTCATTCTCTTGTTCCTAATGTAAAATCTAAGGATCTATCTCATTGTAAAATCCATTATTTGGCCAAGCAGAAACATCTTCCTTTTCTTCCAAGTGTATCCACTAGTTCATTTCCTTTTAACTTAATCCATTGTGATATATGGGGCTCATATTCTCAAGCATCAATTCAAAGTTTTCATTACTTCTTAACCATTGTGGATGATTATTCAAGAATCACTTGGATTTTTTTAATGAAACTGAAATCAGAAACAAGGCCTATCTTGCAATCATTCTTTCAGCTCATACATACTCAATTCAATTGCAAAGTTAAGAAAATCAAAATTGGCAATGGCCTTGAATTTGAGATGGCTGATTTTTATAAAGACCATGACATCATTTACCAAAAATCATGTGTGTATACCCCTCAACATAGTGGTGTTGTTGAGAGGAAACACCAACATCTTTTGAATGTTGCTAGAGCACTCATCTTTCAAGCTAGATTACCTACTCCTTTTTAGGGAGATTCCATATTAACTGCAGCATACATCATCAATAGGATGCCTACACCCCTCCTTTCTAACCAATCTCCGTATGAAAGACTCTTTTCATCACCACCCTCCTATGCTCATTTTTGAGTCTTTGGCTTCCTAAGTTATGTTAGCACTCCTAAGCACCACAGAACTAAGTTTGAACCTCGAGCTAGGTCTTGCATTTTCCTAGGATACTGTGGCGCCCTCGACCCCCATGTGTAATTTTTGTGGAGTTCGTGACACCGGGATGATGACCACAAGGATCACGCACCCAAACGACCAGTGCTCAGATTGTGTACAAAATACAATACGTGTACAAAATAATATTCGCAGCGGAGAAATAAAAAGGTCTTTCTTTATTAAGTACCTGAATTGTTCAAAAACAGTAAAATATTATTACAAGATTTACACAGTCGTCCAACAGATAAAATAAAGACAAGAAATAACATAAGGGAAACAAATCCCATAACGCTGAACAATATCTTTGCAACTCAGACCTCCGGAGGAGCTGATCCCTCGGATTCATACTCGAGCTCTGCGTCAGACTCTACGGCACCATAAGATAGAACCGTAGAGTAAAACACCACAATGAGATTATGACATCTCAGCAAGTAATTAAATCAAACAACATCCAATAGATTTGAAATATATTAATATAATCACACATCCCCATACAGACAAATATGCAGAATAACAAACCACATTCTTTTTTTCCAAAAATACACTTTTAATACTCAGGCCAAAAATAAGTTTTTGGCCCAATCATAACCATTATTACAAAATTACGCATGCACCACGGTCTCCCCTATGGACCGTCCGCACACGCTGGCTCTCATCGTCACATCACGGGTAACGTCCGTGTATAAGACTTCGCCAGCCAAGCATCCTCTAACCTCGCCAGCCAAAAGGTCACGGAATCGATACGAGAGCGTTACCGTCTCGTCCGTTCCTGTCGTCGCCCTGCGACAACTCAGGGAACGTCACGTCAGTCTGTTACGCTCCTGAGTGACCAGAGGAGCTCCACCGAGATAATACCTCATCTCAGCTTGGGGTCGTGATACACACGTACCCACATATTTAGTCACAATTCCAAACAGACAACGTGACATCACAGCACAATTTATTAAAAACTATAAATATGCATTTCAACAGTTTATTGGAATACATTTAAATATCTCATTTACAAATTCACAATAATTACAAAAATACAGTTTACAACCAACTACACGCGTAATCCCGTCTTCCAATCCGGCCAAGGCCCAATTCCAACAACCCAATTAACATCTCAACACTTTAACGGCCCAAGGCCCATTTCTAACAGACCAACAAATCGACAGTTTACAATGACAAGTATAACAATTTCATTTTAAAACTGAAAAATTACATACACACGAAGTTGGAAATTCTTGAAAGATCAAGCGAAAGGGGCGTTTGCTCAAGGTGGCAGCACAACGACGGCAACAATGATTTCAAGAATAAAACAATGGCTTTTCTATTGGGTTTTCTCTCAAAGGAATTTGATCTAAGAAAAATGATGAGAAACTCAACTCACGGCAAGTTCCCATAATTCACCAAAATAAACCGATTGAAATTCCACAATTTTAGAACAAAACAAAGCACGGCCAAACTTTCAAGTTCTTGGATTCACCAACAAAAATACAGATCGAAACTCAAACACCAAAAGATGAAATAGCTTGAATGAGAGAAAGAGGAGGAGGATCTTGGAAGAATTTATTTATGGAACCCGTGGCCTATTTATAGGCCAAGAATGGCGGTTTGAGGCACACAGAGACAACATGCGGAAGAGAAAACCGAAGTGCACGCTATGGAGGGAACGTGTGGCAGTGCGGGTTGCGTGGGGAAAATGTGGATTGACAGCAGATGAAGGATGGACAATTGATAGACATGGGACAGCCATGGGAGCTCGAGGTGGAAGGTGGTGGTGGCTGTGTGAAGCTACGGCTTGACAGGGAGCATTCAGAATCCCTAGCCGAACGACACCGAGAAGAAAAAGGAAGGAGGAGGTGGCGGCTTGCAGGAGAAATGCGCGGCTAAGTCGGCACGGTGATGGCAGCAGCTGCTGTAAGAAGAAATTGCTGGAAGAAGTTAGAAGAGAGAAGAAGAAAGAAGAAGAAGGAAGAAGAAAGCAGTGTGGCGCATGAAGTTCACGATGGAACCTTAAGTTCCTGACCGAAACGGCGCCATTTAACAAGCTTAGCGGCTGGGTTCACTTAACCCGCACGGGCTGGGCTTCAAAGGCGCACACGGGGTTGGGTTAAAACTCAAAAGGATTGGGCTTTAACACAACACACACACAGGCTGGGTTTAAAAAAAAAAAAAAAGAACACACGCACACAGCCCAAATAAAAACACTACAATAAACAAGCCCAAAAATAAAACACAACAATTCAAAAGCCCAAACCAAAATAAATACCAACATAAAATTAAAATTATCATAAATAAAATATCATAAAATAACACAAACAACATAATTAAAATAACACATTTAATTAAAATATACAGAATTATAAACACAAGTAAAAACTAGAGATCTCACAGATACCCTGCAACCATCAAAGGTTACAAGCTCTATGACATAGAGACTCATTCCACCTTTATTTCTAGGAATGTAATTTTCCATGAATCTGTCTTCCCATTCAACTCTTCCACCTCCACTCCCTCCTCTCATTCCTCTTTAGACATTCACTCATCCTTCCCCCATAATCTGGTTTTACCTCTTCCACCACCAAAAAACTACTTTCCACCTCCTCTTGAAACCTCTCTGCCTGCTACCTCTTTTGATCCACCTCATTTTTCACCTCATCTTGATAAGCTACATGCCACCTCATCTTCTGATCCATCTCCTCGAAGGTCCACCAGAGATAGGCATCAACTTGCCTATCTCCAACAATACCATTGTCAGATAGCAAAATCTCTAAATCTCAATGCATCCTCTCCCTCCTCCACACTTTATCCACTCAATCATCACCTTACCTACAAACACCTCTCCCTATTCTCTGAACCTAACTCCTACAGTGAAGCTGTGAAATTTAAACATTGGCAAGATGCCATGAAAGCTGAACTCAGTGCTTTAGAGGAAAATAACACTTGGACTGTTACCTCCATCCCCCTAAAAAGATCCCATTGGTTGTAAATATATCTACAAAGTAAAGCTCAAATCTGATGATTCTTTTGAAAGACACAGAGCTAGACTTGTAGCCAAGGTGTATACTCAAAGAGAAGGTTTTGATTTCCAAGAGATATTCAGTCCAGTTCGTGTCTTCCTTGCCTTAGCATCCATTCAAAATTGGTTCTTATCTCAAATGGATGTTCATAATGCCTTTTTACATGAGGATCTCAATGAGAAAATTTATATGGAGATGCCACCAGGATATCACATTCACAGAGAGCAGATTGAAGGGGAGAAATTAGTATGCAAACTAAATAAGTCCCTCTATGGACTTAAACAAGCATCAAGGCTATTGTTCAAAGTTTTCTAACTCACTCACTTCTATTGGATTTCAACAATTTAAATCTGACTAAGTTAGTCCAAAAGGGTTCACAACACTGCTAGTGTATGTGGATGATATCATAGTGGGAGGTAATTCTCAAGATAAAATTGATTCACTCAAAGCTTACCTTCGCAACAAGTTCAAACTTAAAGACCTTGGACTCCTTAAATATTTCCTAGGCCTAAAGGTTGCAAAGTCATCTTTTGGAATCACTATCTGTCAAAGAAAGTATACCCTCAAAATCTTGGAAGATGCAAATTTAGTTGGCACCAAAACAGTCTCTACCCCTATTGAGTTGAATCACAAATTGAGCCACACCACAAATGAGATTCTGCAAGACCCCACAACCTATAGAAGACTCATTAGAAGGCTCATTTATTTAAGAATTACTAGGCTAGACATCACTTATGCTGTGAATGTTCTAAGCCAATTTATGGATAGGCCTTCACAAACTCATATGCACTCAGCCTATAGAGTTCTCAGATATCTCAAAGGATCCATAGGTCAAGGCCTTTTCTTGTCATCAAGATCATCTTTACAATTAAAGGCATATAATGACTCTGATTAGGCTGCTTATCCCGAGACTAGGAGGTCTATCACAACTTTTTGTGTGTTCACTATATCAGTGAACATCTCTCTATACAAACTAGTATGCAAACTGAATAAGTCCCTCTATGGACTTAAACAAGCATCAAGGCAATGGTTCTCAAAGTTTTCTAACTCACTCACTTCTATTGGATTTCAGCAATTTAAATCTCATGCCAGACATCACTTATGCTATGAATGTTCAAAGCCAATTTTTGGATAAGCTTTCACAAACTCATATGCACTCAACCTATAGAGTTCTCAGATATCTCAAAGGATCCATAGGTCAGGGCATTTTCTTGTAATCAAGATCATCTTTACACTTAAAGACATATAATGACTCTGATTGGGCTACTTGTCCCAAGACTAGGAGGTTTGTCACAGGTTTTTGTGTGTTCATTGGAGACTCATTGATAAGTTGGGAATCAAAGAAACAAGTAACTGTCTCTAGGTCTTCATCTGAGGTAGAATATAGGGCATTAGCTTCCACAAGTTGTGAAATCGTGTGGCTTCTTGGTCTGTTAAGAGAATTTAACATAAATCATGAACAATATGCTCTTATGTTCTGTGATAACCAAGTAGCCATCCACATCACAAGGAATCCTATCTTCCAAGAAATGACTAAACACATAGAGCTGAATAGCTATTTTGTTCGAGAAAAGGTCCCAGCTAGAGGCATCACTCTTGTCCATATTGCCTCAAAGTTCCCATTAGCAGACATTTTCACTAAGGCTTTATCATCTTCTGTTTTTCATTTTTTATTGTCCAAGATGGTAATCATAAATATCTATACCCATCTTGAGGGGGAGTCTCACGAAATAACACATAAAGAGAAGGATTGCAAGTAAGAAGGATATGAGGACACTGAGCATCAAAGCTACAACACACAAAAAAATGTATGCAGCAACAAAAGTATATATGAAATACTCTGCAATGACCAAGAAATGCATGCAGCAACAAAAGTAAAAATAAAGCATACTGCAACAAAAGAGAAGTAGAATGCAACAACAAAAAGAAGAAAGTATTGTCATAGAAAAGCAAGAGATCATATGTGAAATATATGGTTGCACACAAAGCAAGGTCAGGAAATCAACATGTAAAGCATTGTTTAAACCATGTTGTCCATAAAGCTGCTGACCATTACTTGTAACTAAATATGAGATTAAAAGTTAGTTTTTAGAACTTTTCTTTTATGCTTTTTGTAATGTATATATAGTAGTAGTTCTTGTATCATAAAACACGTCAATGAGAATCAGATTTTCTTCATATTGTGGCCTCATTTCGAGTTTTATTTTCACTTTTAACCACAACGTCTCAACAAGTAGTGAATATATACTAGTATATAAACATGAGCCAGTTACTAAATGTAGAACAAAATAGATTACCAAATATCATAGCAAAGTTCCAAAAACATTTATTTACAATAATAACTATACATAAGTCCTTTGGCATAAGAATAACTGAACCACATCATATTGGAATAGATTCCGTGTTTAAACCCTATGGTAGGTTGTGTTATCTCCGTTGGTCAAACCAGGTAGAAACAGAAGTGAAATTTCTCCCTTATTATTCTCGGTGTTCCGAGTGTGCACACAGGAATTACCATGTAAAAAATCATTTTGTTTTCAAAGTGGGTGAACTCAGAAACCAAGATGTAATTGGCACCAACACAATAACAAATGCAACAGTTTTACACCCATGATAAGGTTAGGACGGAAGCAAAAACAAAATGTCATGCCAGAAAGTTTTTGGATGCAGCATATCATATCATAACATAGTATTAACAGATAAATATCATGTGATCATATACAATTTTCAGATTTCATAATCACTGCTTTTTATACAGTTGAAAATAGAGTATTAAAAAATGCTAATGTCTACAATTATGACATAAAAATATTCCATTTTCATGTTCAAATAACAAGTAGAGCAGGAAAGGTGACCGACGTTGTTTTTATAACAAGACATGCAAGTTTTCATAAAATCAACCTCAGTCAATTTTTATGCAAAGACTAGTATAGGAACACTGCTTACTTGACTATAGTAGTGTATTATCTATGTTATGAGCTCGTACGCTAGTAGTATCACAATAGGCTAAACCAGAAAAATATTCGCTTATCCATTAATAATCCACACAAGCACAAAATCCAACTAATAGAAATTCCAAAATCCTAATGATAGAATAGTACCGAAAGCCTAACAATATGATCAGATAATCTTCTTTCTGTCTACGTGGTGGTGCTAGGTGAGGGATGCTTAAAGTGTTCATCCATGGCTAGTTTGATGATAAGAGAAATGATATTTACAGTTTTAGGATGTGCAAATCTTGCATACTCTTTTTGAAAAAAGTGAATAAATATGAAGCTCACGTAAAAATTAATTTTTAATGGTAGACTCTACTCTTTTTTCAAAAGAGTTGCAGAACTTGTACACTTTAAGATTATATATAGAATTACTCAATTGATAAATGTATGAAAATAAAGGAGACATGATGGATTTATGTGATTTGGCACTAACATCTATTTCCACAGATCTTGGATACAAAATTCACAATAAATAATGTTTAATACAAACTCTCAATCCTTGCGCTAAACACTCTACAATCACTCACATGGAGCTTAGCAGCGAAAAATGATCTTAGGAGCTATAGCTTAGCCTCGTTTGTTTTTACAATTCTTTTAAATTCATCACATCTCATCTAATCATTACTAGAACTGCAATCCAAGAAACCTATTCAGAATTTGAGCCCAATCCGATTCGGTCTGTGCTTCTGAGTGTGTCAGACAGACTCGACCCGTCCCGCAGATTCATGATCAGGTCAACCCGAGTTTTTTTTTTCCTCTTTTTTTAAAGATGGCAGTTGGTTTGGATGTGTACTCAGGAAGAAAAGAATCAAACCCAAGATTTCCAATTACTGGCGATTTGCAATTATTTTGTACAATTTGCATATATAAAACCCTTTGCCTCTGCAAACGCAATGCGACCTTTTTCTGCCCCAAAACCCACCAATAAAAAAATAGGGCACGACAAAAGCCAACCCAAAGAGACACAAGTAGGAAAAAAAAAAAAAAAAAAAAAAGGAATAAAATTTTAGTAAACTTTATGTATGGTCAATCCTTTCTTTTTCGCTCGATCTATTCTTCAATTATTGCATAGTAAACTACTTTATTTTTACGTAGACTGTTTGGTGTACTTTTATTTTTTGATAATGACTGTTTGGTGTACTCAACACCTACGCTAGTTTCACCTCAAAAAGGATGAATAAAATTTGTATAAACACGCGAGTCCGTGACAGTATCTGTATTTTTATTATTAATTTTGTTTAGAATATTTACGCGAAAGAGTCGATGCTTTCAGCTGGGAATCACATCCCTCCGCAGATCGAGTCGCCGAAGATCAATCACTCCCACTGATCATAGAGATATGTCGCCAAAGAATTACTAGCCTACTCGATCCGCGGTTTGCTTATTAATGATGATCGATATGAAGTAAATTAAACATGCATGTTTACATATACTATGTAAGAAGCACGTATTCTCTTTTGAAAGTGTTACTGCAGTTTTGATATGATAAATATAAATTTTAAGACACATATCAATTAAAACAAAAAAAAAAAAATGATTATTGTAAAGATATCATAAATCTATACAACGAATTTTATGAATGATTATATTTGTACTTAAGAAAATGAAGGAAATAGAAAATGTAATATTATTGAATACATAACAAATTAAATGTTCAGAACTCATTATATTGAAATCATAATAGGACATGGTCCTATTATTGCTCCACTCATTATGAGATCAATAATGTGCTTATAAATGAAAAAATAAAATAATATTATTTTTAATTGTTTCAGAAAACTATATTGATATAATTGTTATTGGAATTAATTTGAAATTTAAAAAATTATAATGTTGTTTTCTCAAATAAAAATAATATTAGTTTAAAAAGCGTTATTTTGAATCTATGATTCATTATTATGATAAATAATATGAAGACAATTCTTTTTTTTTTTCAATGATATCCTATAGTAATAAAATATTATTATTTAAACTTAAAGACAATGTTTTTATGTTTGAACTTCAATATAATATTATTGTTCTTTTCAAGTTTGGAATTGCAATATTGATCTTAGACAATAAAAGCACGTTGTTACCAAAATAATTTTTTGAAGGATAAAAAGTGCTATCAATTATTTTAATAATAATTTAAAAATGCATTACAAATATATTCATATGAATGAGTTACCACAAAAAAATAGTGAATATGATAAACTAAAGAGCAGTTATAAACTAATGCATAAATTGGAACATAAAAATAATAATTGTATTTTATAAAATGAAAATATTATTAATCCAATGACTAGGATTTTTTCATTTTATGAATTACTATGAAAGTAATTCGAAAATAATTTTTATTTTTTCAAATAAGATTATATATAAAAAAAAATACTATAATTTTTCAATCTAAGAAATATTAAAAAAAAATTCAAAGTTGTTAACTTGTTCCACAAAAGTTCAATAAACCAAAATCTTCAATTTAGGTTATTTGTAAGTTCATTATTATTATTATTATTATTATTATTATTAGAATAATAAAAAATTTTAATCATGAATTAGGAGACAAAAATGTAATTATAAAAATGAAAGCAAAAATATAATTGTGCAAATAGAAATAGTGCGAACTCAAAAAAAAATCAATGTTGATGAGGCTATAGCCTCTTTTTATTGTAGGATATATATATATATATATATATTATATATATGTATATATATATATTATATATATGTATATATATATATTATATATATGTATATATATATATATATACTAGGTAAAAGCAACGTGCAATGCACGTTTGCTTAGTTTATATATATATATATATATATATATATATATATATATATTTTAAGAACTAATGTTTTATTAATAAGAACATAATTTTTTAGCTTAATTAAATAACGATGTAATGTTTATGTCGTATAAATTAACATCACAAGTAAAAGAAGAACATTAATAAAAACTATAACATGGTCTTATGAATAAACGTCGTCCATAGTCTTATGAAAGTTATTTGAGATAATTTTGATTCTAAGATAATGATCCAGCATTTTTCTCATCTTGCATTGCCTCAATAGAGAGGACATTATAATACTTATATTTTTCTCCTTCAGTTTCTCTGGATCCGCATAAACTTGAATCTTCCAGGTTTTTGTTGATAATTTATCCACAATGCTTTTAATATATGGTTGATGTTCCTACAAAAAAAAAAAAATTGAATAGCTTTACATAATTAATTAAAACCCAATTTCATTATTAATTAACTCATTATAACCAACACTCAAATTTACCATCTTCATTATATATATTGATAATGAAGATGTTAAAAGTTTAATTATCTTAAAATATTGATAAAGAAGAAATATTGATAAAACAGTTAATTGTCTTTAAGTGTTGCTCTGTCCAGCAGATATAGTGTACACCGCGATAATCACTTTTACTTGAAAATAGTAAATTTAGGCTGCATTTAAATGTTGAACTGAGTTGAATTGAATTGAGTTGAGATAATAAAATATTATTTGAATATTATTTTTTAATATTATTATTATTATTTTTAGATTTAAAAAAGTTGAATTATTTATTATATTTTGTATTATAATTTGAAAAAGTTGTAACGATGAATTGAGATAGAGAGGACATGAATAAAAATTATCCGTAAAGGTAATTATTAGTATCTGGGAATACAATTTATTGAACTGTGTTAGTACGTTGCGTCAGTAATAATTTTTCCAGAGAAATTTTAAAC
Source organism: Juglans microcarpa x Juglans regia (assembly GCF_004785595.1). Classification (NCBI taxonomy): domain Eukaryota; kingdom Viridiplantae; phylum Streptophyta; class Magnoliopsida; order Fagales; family Juglandaceae; genus Juglans; species Juglans microcarpa x Juglans regia. The sequence continues at coordinate 10,202,922 of NC_054602.1, read as the reverse complement.
CACACAAATCCATCGGCAGCTTCACTGTTTTTTTTTATCTCTCAGTCTTATCTCTTTCGTCGTCTCTTTCCTCTGAAAGTTCTGTTTCCTCTTCTCTCCGAAAGCAAACTTTTTCTCGTCTTTTCTCCATTCTGCTTCTTCTCATCTTCTTTCTTTTGGTCTTCATTTCTTCGTTTTCTTTTGGAAACCTCGGTTTGTCTTCACTACTTCAAACCACGACCATGTAAGACCGCTTTTTTTCTTTTTTCTCTTTCTGTTCTCGTAACTTTTTTTTTTCTAGAAAAATATCTTGTTTTTCTTTCTTTCCAGATTCATATGTTCATCCTTTCTCGGAAAAGTTATCCGCGAGTGCCTTTCTCTCTCTGAAATTTCCTGTATTTAGGGTAAGAATATTGTGCTATTCAAACCCTAGGTCCGAATGAAGGCCTTTGCCTCACTGAGTGCTGTCATCAACCAAGATCTAGCTGCACCAAGCCGAGCCACTTCGAGCCCACAATACCGCCTGCAGCACAACTAAACACAACCCCAAACTGCCACTACTCCTCCGTAAGCCGCTAGTGCTTTTCCCCTCAACAAAGCCCCTCTCTCTCTCTCTCTCTCTAGATTTCTCCCCCTCCCGATCTCCTCAGAACAAGGGTTTGGGAATTTCTTTTGTTTAATGACTACAGCTGGTTAGAATATGGGTGCAGATCATTTGATAGAAAGGTTGTGGAGGAAGGAATTGTGAGGACAATCCTCACCCTGCCTCTAGAGGAGCAGCAGAGCATATTGCTTTCTTAGTTAGAAAGCAAGAACTTTGTTTTTTTTTTTTAAATCAACAACTCTTTTTTTTTTAATTTTCTGATTTTTTAAAATGAATTTTTAAATCCAACAAATCTGAAGGCTCATCTTTCATATATGTTTTTTATTTTCCAGCTAATGCATGTTTTTTATCCTCTCTGGTTTTAGCATACTAATGTTTCAAATATGTTTTTTTTTTCCACCTCATGTATGTTAGTTTGCTATTCTTGACCTGCTTCCTCTCTATCTTTGTGTTTGTTTCTAATTTTTCTTTTTTCTTTTTTTTTTTGTGAACACATACAGATTATGATGGTGTATGTGTCGAAAGATTAATGCATTTGTATTAGGATATGTATCATGTGTTGTTTCACTATGCATATTGATTACCTCTGTATGCTCATTTCTAAATATTTTTTGACAATACACACAAATCTAAGATCTGTTGGAGGACCTTGTGGTTGAGAGTTTTGACCCAAAACAGTGAGTATGGATTGTGGTTACTTTTATGGAATGATCTTTCCATTCTATTATGATGGTGTTTAATCCTATGGTTAGTTAACACTTTATGATCATTCAAAATTTTAAATTAGAAGCGGCATGTTGTATGTAAATAACTCTAGAATTGTTTGTTACAATTAACTAACTCTAGAATTTTGAATATTCTGCTGTTAGAATTTTCTGTAAATTTATTTATCTATTTGTCAACAACAAAAACTTTTTTGGGTTCATATCTGGTTGTTGGTATCCTTTATATGAACTATAAATACAAAACACAACTAGACTATAGATATACCATAAACACACAAAAGCTAGTTAGACTGACAAACTATAAACGCAAAACATAGCTAGACTATAGATATACTATAAACACACAAAAGGTGGTTAGACTGACCTTTTCAATGTTTCCTTCAAACTTTAGTACCACTGCACTGCTTCCAGACATTTGATCTGAGAGAAACAGAGCATAGAAGAAAGATAAACTGAATATGCATTTGTACAATTAATTTTTCTTTTTTTATTAAGTTTTATAATAGAAAATCCAGATGTTTACTTAGATTTCTTTATTAATATTTAGTAACTTATTAATAGAAAACTCGTGTGAAATATGCAGATCTTGAGGTCAAAACATGATTTTTTTCTCTGTAATAGTTGACATAAAACATATAGATAAAGATACGAAAAATTATCTCAAATCCAACAAAATTTGAATATGTAAATCTCTAGTAGCTTTAAACAGCATAAAGATGAATACAAACTCAAGAAGAAACAGGGGGAATTTCTTCGGCTGAGAAGAGAATTTGATGCGTTGCGTTATTCTTTAAATTTTATGCATTTGTATTTTTTTTTTAATATGTAATTGTTAATTGGAGATTTGTATCGACAGATGTAAATACAATGAATTTGTGCATGCAGATGTATCGCCAGGAACTGATAAATAGACATAATTTCAATGAGTGGGTGAAAATACAACCGATTAATATTCACATTTCTCGTAATTTAACAATCAATAAATAGACGTAAAAGACCCAATAAATGGGCATCAAATTTGAGAATACAGCCGTTTAACGGATGAGAATCATTTTTAACAGAAAAACAATGAAAACTGTTAAAACAAGAATTGCCGTTAGATAGGCACTTTATATATATAAAGGGAGATATATATATATATATATATATATAATAGATATAATGAAGATGCTAATATTGTATGTAGTTGCATACATGTGCTACTATGACATGCTAAATAAATATGTGGATGCGCATGTCTGTTTTATTTCAATGACAATTCAGAAACGTCTTTAAAAACAAAAAAAAAAACAAAAACAAAAACAAAAGATGGCTTTAAGTAGTAGTTGACAACTGAATATGAACGGCCATTTAATTTTAATGGAATGGTTATGCGCACACTTGTACCTAGCATATCCATCAAGAACAGCTCGTAATTATTGCATGCAATCTTCAAGTTCACCATTTGTGTTGTCACAGAAAATTTGAAAAGCTCATATATTTATATATATATATATATATATATTATATGATAATATTTTATTGAATAAGCCATATTTTTTTAATTGTCTACAGGGTTCAATCCCAGCAGGATTTCTTATCGTTAAAATTAGGGGTGTAATCGATTTAGTTAGGTTTAATTTTAGATATATTTTAAAACCGAACCGATATATATCGGTTTTATAGTGATATAATTTTATCAGTTACACCTCTAAATTGGTACTTCTAATTTTATCGATTTCGATTTGATTTTTTCGATAATATACTAATATAGTATATAATAATATAGTGATATATTATAATATATAGTGATATAATATTAATATAATTGCTAATACAATAAATTATAGTGATAATATATAATTATTTATATAAAATTTTAAAATTTAATATTATATTAATAACTAATTTATATATATATATATATAGAGTTTACCTTTTTCTATTTTTTTTTCACCCCCAGTTCAAGATTAGTTGTCAGGTAGTGATAGGCTTACTATCCTATTATTACTCAAGTATATTTCAAGTTTTTTTATTTTTTTATTATTTTCTTTTAAGTATTTTTTTTAATATCCTTAATCGTTAAAAAAAATTAAAAAAATAGATAACTTTATTAATACTCATTTCTTAATTATTAAGTAAAATTAAAAATTAAATAAAACAAATAGTAGATGGATAGAAATAGAGTTAACCCTATTATTATTAAAAAATAATAAACATACAACACTTTATACAACAATGTTTTAAAAAAAGGGGTATTTTTGTAAAGAGTAATGCTACTCATCATCCGAACTTCCATCATTCTCTTATCATCCTATGATGTGTCATTAGATGATTAGAAATTATTTATTATATTTCACTTATAAACCTATCATCTAATGTCATATCATGGAATGATGAGAAGATAATGGAAGTTAGAATGATGAATAGATTTTTTCTTGTATAAAATGTTGTATGTTTATCACTACTCATTATTATTCTTAGATCATTGGCATTGAATTAGTCAAATGTCTTTTCATCTTTAAATTTAACAAATATCATCCATATTTACTCTACATTGAATTAGTTAAATTATTTTCATCCAAATTATAAGCTACAGTAAATCTATTCTTCTTTTTAAATATAAAAAGAACTATAACAAGTTTAAAAGTATTTTTTGAGATTATTATATTATAGATATGAGATTTTTATTCACATGAGATTTTATTATCTATATACATATGAGATTATTATATTATAGATTGTTAGATTGTGAAAATGAAAATAAATATGATTATTAGAGGATATTGAAGATTATAAAAATAAAATATAAATTAATTAAAAAAATATAAATAATAAAAAATAATAAAATTTTATTATTATAGAGAGTGTGATGACTAATCTAATATAGATTTTAAGTTTTGAATGTTTAGTTAAAAATAAAAAAATTATATATTAATTAAAATTTAAAGAATAAAATAACTAATTCAATACTAATACTCTTAGTTGTCAGGCCGAGCTGGGGTAGTGACGTAGTGTGACAGTGACCTCCCTTCTCCTCTGGATGTTCTGGCCACATGCTTCAGCTAGGTCGTAAGCGTGCTTTTCGTTTCTAGTGTTTTGTAAACTTTCCTTGATATAAGCAAGTAGCACATGCATTCTGCACTCCAACTCATCGAGAGATCCAGAGAGAGAGAGAGAAATGGGAAATAATGAAGAGCATCTTCCTCTTTTCACAACAACGCCAGCAAAGGCACGTATCCCTTTCAAATTCTATGCGCACTCAATCTTCGTGGGGATATGCTTGATCTTTGTATGTAGAGCGAGGTATATACCAGCAAAAGAAGAAGCCGGAAGATGGGCTTGGATGGGAATGTTTCTCTCAGAACTTTGGTTTTCTTTATATTGGTTTATCACCATGATTCTGCGATGGAACCCCATCTACCGCCGCGCTTTCAAAGATCGGCTCTCTCTCAGGTCTCCTAGCTAGCTATTTCTCTTTCACAAATTATTCATGCAGATATCTAACTTTTGTATGCAGATATATATTCATGGTAGCTGTTGTTATTAAGCCATCGTTTATTTTCACATTTAAGACATTTTATTTCATTTAAATATTATAACTTTTAAAATTTTTGCTTAAAATAAAATAAATTATTCAATTTATTTAAATTTTAAAATAATAATAATATTAAAAATTATATTTTAACGATATTTTATTTAATTTTTATCTTAACTAAAACAATGTACATGCTCGTGTATCTGTACGAGATTTACTTGCTAATTGTAATTAAGAGTGGTCATTTATTAATAATGTACAGATACGAAAAGGCTTTGCCCGGCATAGACATTTTCGTATGCACCGCAAACCCCGTGATAGAACCTCCAGCTTTGGTGATTAACACAGTTCTCTCCGTCCTGGCTTATGACTATCCACCTCAAAAGCTGGCCGTTTATCTCTCCGACGATGGCTGTTCCGATCTGACGTTCTATGCAATGCTCGAGGCCTCGCGTTTCGCAAAGACTTGGCTTCCCTTTTGCAAGAAATTCAAAGTGGAACCTAGATCGCCGGAAGCTTATTTCCGAACAGCTGCTAAGCCACATGGGGATCCTGTCATGGCCAACGACTGGTCCTCCGTCAAGGTAATCTTATCTCGTATCCTTTACTTTTTTAATCAAGGTATAATTAATATACTAATAATTTAAAAAACAACAGAAAATAAAATGTGTCAAAATATATAAAAATACTTAATACTTTAACTCCTCGGATTTTGATCCTCTTTCGTACTGCAACTTGCACGTCCTTCCAAATAGTATCATTTAACAAAAGAGAAGTAATTCGTATAAATTTTAAATAGATAAATTTTATATAAATTTTTATAAAAATTTAGTTTTATTTTTTAAAAATATGAAAAAAATTATTTTTTATTAGTAAAATTTACTTTTTTTACAAAAGGTTACGAGATTTGTCTATTTGAAATTTGTATTTAGCCTTACTCTTTATAAAATATTTTTATTTTAAAATATAATTATAAAATATGTTGAATATTGTGCGTGTATTAATATTATTTATGAAAATGATAGGGTTATTACCTTCTTACTATATATTTACTATTTTTTTTGTATTTAATTTTTTTATTTTTCTTAGTGGTTAAGGAAGTGAAGATTAGTAAAATTATATATTTTTTAAATTTTTTATTAATGATTAAAGATGTTAAAAAATACTTAAAAGAAAATGAGAAAAAAATAAACTTTTCTTATAAAATATCTTATAAAAAATGTTTTGCGGTAACCTTACTCGTAGTATAAAAAATTAAATAGCACAAATATTTTCGTATACTTGCATGCTTTCACATTAGTAGTTTCTTGGATGGTGAGATGATTCATGTTATTATAGTCTTAAAATTTAAAAAAATTAATTTATTTATTATATTTTTTATGATAATTTAAAAAAATTGTAATAATAAAATGATATTAGTTAAAATGATTTTTGTAAATATATGGCATCCCGAGAATGCCCGCCATATTACTTTGGCATGCAAAATTCGATTAAATATGTCTGTCCTTTTTGGTAAGCGATGAAGATGGATGAAAATTGATTAATTAGCTTTCGTTTGGATTTGAAAAGTATTTTATCTCATTTTATTATTATAATTTTTTTAAATTCTCACATAAAATATAATAAATAATTCAACTTTTTCAAATTATAAAATAATAATAACATTAAAAAATATTTCATATTAATTGATAAATGTATGTGATATATGGATTTCACGTTATTTAAGGTCTCATTTGTTTTTGAATAATTTTACATATAATTATAAAGTTTATAACTACTGCGTAATCGTTTTAAAAAATAGTAGAGTTCACTATTAAAAAATTAATTTTTTTTATCTATGTGTCATATTTTATTTATTTTTTTCAAAGCGATTACGTGGCAGTTGTACAATTCACGATTGTAAATATCTTTTCTCTTTGTTTTTATAACTTCTCTCAATTCATATCATTTTATCTAAAGATTACAATTTTTTTTAAAATTATACACAAAATCATTACAATTTTTTTAAAATTCTACACAAAATAAAATAAAAAATTTAATTTTTTCAAATTTTAATTAAAAATAATATTTAAAAATATATTTTAATAATATTTTATTTAACTTTTAATTTTAATTTCAATCTATCTTATCTTTAAAAATAAATAGGATCAATCTATCTTATCTTTAAAAATAAATAGGATTTTAAAATTAAAAATTCTTATTTTGTATAATGATTTTAATTATGTCATTGATTTGTCTTTATTTATTTATTTATTTTTAATGTAGTCAGGATCTTTCTTAAAAGTTGGATGAACGTGTGGTACAGACCAGTTGATTCCAAGAAATGTTAATAGATGGAAAAGATGTGTTATAGAATTTGGATAAACGTGTGTTATATAGCATAAAACTTCCAACAAATTGGGGATATATTGGATAAAAACACTTGAAGTAAAGCAATCTAGTCTAAAAAAACTGACTACTCTCTCCGTTTGGATATCTACGGTTTTTAATTTTGAGAAAGTCTACTTTATCTTTTTAATTTGATATTTTTATTTGATTGCTAGTCAAAATTTTTTTTTTTTTTTTACTTAATAATTAAGAAAGTAATTTTAAATATACTGATATATTTTTTATTTTTTAAATATATTTAAATATGTTAAAAAAATATAAAAAAAAAAAATAAAAATAAAAATTTATGCTGGGCGGTATGCCAGCTATTAAAATGAGGCGGCATAGTAGCCGGCCCCTTTAGTTTTTACAAATACAAAGATTCGGATGTGATAGTTCCAATTTGGTGGGCCCACCGAATTGATTGAGTAGATAGAAACGTGTGGCTGGTTTGGTACCTTCCGGTCCATACCTAACCTTTTTAAGTCTTTGGAGAGCCAATCAGTGAGTGCTGAAAATGCGTTAGCTCTGGTCTTCTTTTATTTATAATGTAGGGGTTGAACTCTATTTAAGATTATCCTCCTGCTTTTTGTGGTTGACAATGGATGTGAGTGCCTATATATTGACAATCTTCAACGTTTAATCTAGTTTGGATATTGATATTTTTATCTAATCTCATTTTAATATTTAAATATTATAAATATAAATTTTTTAATTTCAAAATTTTAATTTTTTTTATCTAATTATTATTTAATTATTACAATATTTTCAAACTTCTAAACAAAATATAAAAAATAATTCAATTTTTTCAAATTTCAAAATAAAAATAATATAAAAGAAATTATATTCTTAAAAATATTTAAACTTTATAATATTTTAATCAATTTCTTTCTCTCTTTTTCTAAAATCTCATAAAATATTTTAACTCAAACAATTTCTAACTTATCTAATCTTAACTCAAATATATCAATATTATTCACAAATCATTTCAACTCATCTCATCTCAATTGAATCATGTTTAATGTATGTAGTATCATGTTTCAACATTATTTTTTTTTATAAAATTTTAATAAAATATAGATTTAAGAAAAAAGTACCAAATTCGACCACAATCCGGGTACTAGGATTTCGGGTCTCAAAAACCCAAATTCTTCCGAGTACTGGCCCATAATCTGGGCCGCATTTGACGCCTGGATTATGGTCCAAATATATTCGGATACCCAAACTTAGGTGAACAATCCTTAGACTCCCTCCTATTCCAGTTTCTTGAATTATTCAATTGACCAAATGGGTGAATTATTTGTTAAACATAACCTGCAGATCTAGATTAGGTAAATGGACTTGTTCCATGATTAGAAAATGGGATCAAGATTTTAAAAAAAGGTTCCGATCAAACCCAAAATTTGATATTTCACACCCTTTCTTAAAACCAGATAAGTAAAGATAACTAAAACTATGTAAAATAACTCTTGTAAAGAGCTATTTTAAAATCTTTATTGCAAGGGGTAGGAACAAAATTGCATCATTTACCAACAACAAAGAGCTAGTCTACTTCACATGCAAGTCCTCAATGCTCGTGAAAGAGTTCTTCATTTCTCTTATACAATTGAAATGACCTTATGATTCATTTTAATTTATTTGGAGTTTATTTATTGATATCATCCGGCCACTTTCACGTGACAGAAAGCATACGAGAACATGAAGCAACGTATTGAAACCGTCACAAAGCTAGGTCAGATTCCAGAGGAAATACGTAAAGAACACAAAGGATTCAGTGAGTGGAATTTGGTTGCAAACCGACGTGATCATCAAACCATTCTCCAAGTACGTACTAATTACAAATCTTGATACCAACGGCAACGAATATTTTCATATGCATAATTTACTCAAAAGTCTTCTGCACCTTACAGCTTAATTATAAGTAGAGTTATTATTCAAATTCACAGATACTTATTGATGGGAAAGACCCTACGGCTTTGGACATGGAAGGACAATCTTTGCCAACTCTGGTATACTTAGCACGTGAAAAGAGACCCCAATACCACCACAATTTCAAAGCAGGAGCCATGAATGCACTGGTACACCGTACTTCATATCCACGTGCAAAATGCATATACATATATATAGCATTCCAATTAATTCGTGTGTTAACATTTTTTTTTTTTTTTTTTGTATATTTTATGGTCATGATAATCGAAAAACCAGATACGGGTATCGTCGAGGATAAGCAATGGTCCGATCATTCTTAATTTGGATTGCGACATGTATTCAAGTGATTCGGAGACAGTGAGGGATGCATTGTGTTTTTTTATGGATGAAGAAAAAGGTCACGAAGTTGGCTACGTACAGTTTCCACATACCTTCGAGAATCTTACGAAGAATGATCTTTACGGTGGTTCCTTGAACGTATTAAAAAAGGTAACTACAAACCAATTAACAACCTAGTGATTTCAAACGATTGAATTAAACTTGTCCATGATGGATTATACTTTTACTGAGTTAATTTTGTATCGGTGGTATGCATGGTGGTGATAAAAGGTGGATCTTCCAGGACAGGATGGGAATGGTGGACCTTTCTATATTGGTTCCGGGTGCTTTCACAGAAGAGAGTCCCTGTGTGGGAAGAAGTATAGTGAGCATTGCAAGACAGATTTGATGGTATGGAACGGTATAAAGGTAGAAGAGAGTACTGCAAGTGTGCTAGAGGACACATGTAAAATCCTTGCAAGTTGTACCTATGAAGAGAAGACTCTGTGGGGAAAGGAGGTCTCTCTCTCTCTCTCTCTCTCTCTCCCTCTCTCTCTCCTCCTAAACTCAATGTGAACCTTCATTATATACATCGTATAATGATTTGCAGATGGGTCTGAAATATGGCTGTCCGGTGGAAGATGTCATGACAGGACTAGCTGTACAATGTCGAGGTTGGAGATCCATCTATTTCAATCCAGAAAGGAAGGCCTTCCTCGGGCTTGCGCCCACTACATTACTGCAGACACTTGTACAGCACAAAAGATGGTCTGAAGGTGATTTTCAGGTCTTTCTCTCAAGGTACAATCCCCTTGTGAGTGGGTATAAAAAGATTCCCCTCAAACTTCAACTCTCCTATTGTCCCTATTTGCTATGGGCTCCAAATTGCTTGGCCACACTGTATTATGTTGCAGTACCATCCTTGTGCCTCCTTAGGGGCATTCCCTTGTTTCCTAAGGTACGAAAATGTCCTTATTTGAATCAAACCTGTCTATGGTTGCTCCTAAATTGTTTTCTAAGAATAGAATCATCTTACACTAACAGATTTCAAGCGCATGGGTGCTACCATTTGCATTCGTCATCATTGTCCACCGGGCATACAGTCTTGGAGAATTTATTTGGTGTGGGGGCACATTCCAAGGTTGGTGGAATGAACAAAGGATATGGCTCTTCAAAAGAATCAGTTCCTACGTCTTTGCCTTCTCTGACAACATCCTAAAACTTTTGGGACTTACGGACTTAGGCTTCGCCATCACGGCAAAGGTGGCTGAAAGTGATGTGTCGCAGAGAAACGAGCAGGAGATCATGGAATTTGGTGCTTCTTCCCCAATGTTTACCATTATAGCAACACTGGCGTTGCTAAACGCATTTTGTTTTGTTGGAGGAATGAAGAGGGTGATTATGGATATGCAAACTTGGTTTTCAAACCCATTTGCGTTGCAGATTCTTCTATGTGCTCTCCTGGTTATTATCAACGTCCCTGTTTATCAAGGTCTCTTCCTCAGGAAAGATAAGGGCAGGATGCCAACTTCAGTGACACTTTGGTCACTTATGTTTGCGGGTTTGGCTTGTGTATTAGCCTGTTATTAAGTTCTCTCTAAATGCCAAGCAAAACTTTCTGCGAGCAATGAAATAAGTTGAAAGTACAGTACTTTTCTACTTACCAGGAGGCCAGGGAATATACTGATTCTCAAAGGAACTGTAGTGTTCATGATGGTATGTTATTCCCATCTGGTTTTATTAAGGTTTGGTACGACATAATAAGCTTTAGAAGGCAAAACGTCCATTGGCAATCTGAATTAATCTCATTAGTCATTGCCTGTTTTAATAATGTATGATAAGAAATTTTAATAGTCATGCCATCATTGACAATCTCATATGCCATGCGTAAAAATGAGTGTGTTGACATATTCTTGTGAAAACTTTTGTAAAATTGTGTTGTAACAAGTGTTGAAGTGTGTCGAAGTGAAAATGAGGTCAAGTGAGCTCAACACAGCTCGAGCAAGAACACATGCAGGAAGTTCACTCGACTGGCACTCGAGCGGAACTAAAAACAGGGAGTTCACTCGACATACGCTCGACAAACCGCTCGAGCGAAACTCATACAAAGAGTTCGCTCGACACAGCGCTTGAGTGGAAGGCAAACAGAGAGTTCACTCGACAAGCACTAGACATGGCGTTCGAGCGAAGGTCATCCAGAGAGTTCGCTCAAGTTTTGCTCGACTTGGCGCTCGAGCGGCTTTAGAAGTACAACATACACTCGACCCACGCTAGACCCAATGTTCAGAAAACATAATTTTTCTTAAGGTTTGAGCGCCTCACATCTTGGGAGGTATAAATAGAACATTTTGTCCTGCCCTTTGGCAAAGGTGAGAGAGCCAAAAACAAAGCCCATTCCAAAAGCATTTGAGAGACTCCCTTCCACTTTCAAAGTTGAATATCTCTTGGAAAATATACCTCTATCATATCACACTCAAGATTAAACACAATTGAATCCATTGGAGTGGACAGTTGGTTGGCCAGAAGATTTTTGGAGTTGCTGTTGTTGCAGAGAGCAAGAGGTTCTTGTGGGACACTATAGAAAGGTCGGAGTTCCGGCACACTACATGCACGTAGAGATCAAGTGGGTCACTCGTGGTGTTGCATGCCAAGTTTAGGAACTACAAAGGTTTTGTGAGTGTCTCTAAATTGGTTGTAACAATTAAAGTTTCTATAGTAGATTTGAGGTAGTGACTTACACCCGGAGTAGTTTTAGATTTTGAAGATGTTTTTCAAATGAGTTTTCACTTCGTGACCAAATCTTTGTGTTGATTATTTGTGTGATTTGTTTATTTGATTAATTGTTTGTTTAGCAATATTTTTTAATAGACCATAAAAATTGAACTACACCTATTCATCCCCCTCAAGGTGTTGTGTTGGAATAGAACCACTGCTTTTTCACTTAGATACCTAATTGTATGCTGAATCCTTGCAAAAATATACAACTTTTTTTTCACAAGAAATTTTGGAATCAAGAATATATACAAGAAACTATTTATTTGCAACCAGTTAATTCTAGTGAAATGACTATTTGCAACTAAAATTGATTGTAAAAAGTCTTTTGGTTGCAATAAATTGGTCACAAAAGTCTGTTTTTCTTGTAGTTATATAGAAAACAATTAAAGATGACAATGAAGAAATTCCATAGGGTATATTTATTAAATAAACCTACTTAAAAAAAAACAAAAATAAAAAAGGAGAAAAATGATAAGATAAGGTTGTCTAAAACGAGAAAAAAAAGTTCTTACATGAAGGTGGATTCCTCAGTTTGGCTAACTGAACTAGTAGGAGTGTGGTCCTCTATTTCCTTCCTTCTTTTTTTTTTTTTATTATTATTATTACTTTTTTTTTTTTTGCCACAAATTGGGGTTGAGTATTATAGATCAGCTTCGCTCAGTTTTACCTGAACTAAGCATTACAATGAAGATACAAGGATGAAGAAGACTTTGTCATGCATCTCGTATATCAATGTGTCATGTTGCATGAAGCGACCTTTCTTGATAGGTTTGTTAACCTTGTTTGTTTTCACAGGTGAGATGAGATGAGTTGAGATTAACGTTAAAAAATATTATTAGAATATATTTTTTTAATATTATTTTTATTTTGAAATTTGAAAAAATTAAATTGTTTATTTTATTTTGTGTGAGAATTTGAAAAAATTGTAACGATTAGATAAGATGATATGAGATTAATTGAAATGAGTTGTGAAAACAAATGAGACAAGTTTGTGATTGCGGTAGGAAATAGAACTTTTCGTAATAATGCTTTTAATTAATTGTAGAACTTTAATATAAAGAGTACTGCTATATCCACAAACGAACTACACAAAAGTAATCCCACAAATTAATGTAGTTTCATCTAATCTATTAGATCTACTTTACTATAAAAGTAATTTTATAATCTTACAAACCACATCAAGCCACATCAATTTGTAAGATTGTTTTTATATAATCTTTTTGTGACTAAAGTATTTTCCTTAATATAAAACTATACAATTAAAAAAGTTGTTTACTGTTTCTAAACATGCATCTAAAGTGATTTTAAAATTAGTTATTATAGCTTTTTTTTTTTTAATGTGCAGTTATCTATTGCATGAGCCTTTCAATCAAACTTTCAATTTTGTTTTTTTTTTTTTTTTTAAAGTGAACTTTCATCTTTTTTTAAGTGCTTAAAATAATTTTTATAAATTTACTAAACATATCATCTTTTCTTAAAAACTTTTAGGCGTTAAAAGCACTTTTTAAGTTTACAAGCTCAAACCCAAACAGATACAGCTTTGGAGTAGTCATCTCAGACAATGGAAATTCTTTGAATGTGAGAATCACTAGCTTGCTCTTCTGCTAAAATGGTATCTTTTTACTGTTAGTTTAGATTAACAATTTGATTGATTTTAGCCCACGTTTTATTTTAACAAAATCAAGAGAGATATGCAAAGATTGAATCTCTATAATTGTGGAATTTGGTATGTGACTAGCACTTTTTTTCCTAACCAAGCTTCATTGAAGAAAATAAACCATTACTGATTATAGAAGAAAGTTAATTGAACAATACATATGGGTGGATCTTTTCTACTATGAGAATCTAATAGACATTGGGGAATACAAAGAAGGGGATGCTTCCATGTGTTTGGTTGGAAGCTGTCTGTTAACGTCGTATTTTACACACCTCTGGGTTAGACTCCGACAACTCAGATCTTCCGAAATGGGCCTGCAAAAGATGGAGAATAGTGCAACAAGGAGAGGGCGGCCTTAGGCCGGGGAACCTCTAATGCCAAAGTTAATAAATATTCTTAAAAGTTTGTAAATAAGTAAAAGAGTCTATGGATCAAAGAGATATTTGTGTATCTGGTATCTGCTATTTATATTATAAGTCTGGCAGGACAGATAGTGTCTGCCCTCATGGAGTTCACGTTCTTCGCAATGTTCCCTATGTTAGAGTCATTTAATGCGACGTGACTCTACGACAAAATCATTAATGTGCCTTGTAGCTCGGGTAGTGGTGCTATTAATGCAGTATGGCTCTCCAATTTCTTTCTCCCAGATAGTATACTAGGTGGTTCGTCAATGTCTTTCCTGTCAGAAGATCAATCGTTCCTCGCACATTACGCCTTCTATGCAGGCGGGCACTTCAGAGCTGAACATTACTCGAGGGGGCCTTCAGATCGATGAGTAACATTTGTTGCAGCACCCTCCCTCCTGCAAGTTGCATATAGAGGACCCTTCCCATGGGCCGGGTTGGAGACTATTTGTTCTGAGCTGGGCCTTTGGTCTTGATTCCCTTTTCTTTCATTCATAGGCTTGTTGGGTTTAGTAGGGGAGAAAATTCCCCTTATAGTTACTCCATTAATTCTCAACGGACGAGTAGGTGGGAAATTTTATCACTATTCGAACTTGCCTTGCCACTGAAGTCGGGATCCCATTGTTCATGTGGGCACAACTCCGAAGTTCGGGAAGACTTCCATCGTTTGGTAATCTTGGCAACGTTTCCCCATCATTCTTGATTGGCTCGCCATTTGATGATTCTGATGACGTCTTTTGAAGCTCATTAATGTGAGGGTATCAAGTGGCTCTTCGCAATTACGTCGCTTCGTAGATTACACTTCTAGAATTCGAAGCGGCTCATACTCCTCCTTTCTATCACGAGGTGTGGGAGACCAACCGTTGCCTTCCCCCTATATACAGTTGGAGTTGGGTGTTGTTTCCTTCTATTACGTTGTAACCTTCTTGCTTTTTCAATTTTTCTTTCCTCTGCCCAATTTTCTTTACTTTCTTCACTATCTCATACATTGGTCGTGATGGCCTCCGAAAGTCTACTCAACCCAATGTTTCCGATGGGGTTTCTACCGACGTTGGGCCATTGTTTGGGGGCAGTTGTTCGCGTTCAAATGCCACGACGTCAATGCTGGCCTCCCTGGCCCTTACTTACCAGGTATTAGAGTCAGTGTTTTTCGAGGTTCCTGGTCCGAACGAGGGTGACGTCGATGCAGAGAGCCATTTCGCACGAGTGGCTCTATTCCCTTCCATGTTTTCATGCAGCCTGAGGCTGCCTTTCCCTTGCCCTGTTCGCGACCTTCTTGACCGCCTGGGTCTGGCCCCCTCCTAACTACATTCGAATTCCTGGAAGCTTTTGATATGCTGCAACATTATCTGGCGGCATGCTCTGCTGGAATCATACTCGGATGATGCGGACCTTATCGGTCATGAGTTCCTTCATACCCATAAGGTGCTACAACAAAAGGGGAATGTCTGTAGTTTCAGGGCAACACATGCCCTAGTCACCTTGGAGTTGAGATATCGTAAAGTGAAAGATTGGTCTCCCAAGTTCTTCTTTGTGTCTGGTCGAGGATGAGAGTTCCCAGTCGGCCAAGTGAGTCACCTCGAATTCCCAATCAGGACAAACTCGGGAAAGGTCCCAGAGGACAAGACTGTGTATCTGTCAGCTACTTCCTACGAGGCGCAGTGCATTGCACTTGTCCAAGAATGGGTGCAAAAGAACCCCCAAGGCGTGTTCTCCGAAGTCCTTTCTGAAGAGAGCTTAAGAGGTTCCCTCAAGGGGAAGAAACTTTGATTGGAGGGTGCTAGGGTTGACGATAGGCCCTCTTCTGGAGCTTTGAATCCTCTACTGCGAGAGTCAACTACAACAGAGGTCGTCTGCCCTACTGCCTTGGAAACCCTAATGAAGGTGCGGGCAAGGGGTCCGGCCAAAGATCCCCCCGTGACATCAATGTTGGCTGCTACTGCTGAGGTGTTCACGGACGAGGTGGAGCTAAATGCCCTAATCCAAAACCTCTATACGGTTGTGAGTCTTGGGCCAGCTGAAGAGGAGTAACGTTCTTCCTCATGGATTTCTCTGCCTTCTTTGTCTCCCTCTGCCATCAGTAGCCATTGCTTCGGGAATGAGGCTGTTAGAAAGGGGGCTGCAGTTGCTACTTTCAGTAACCATGCAGAGATGGAAGGCCATGCAGGAGGCAAATCTCTTTTGGATGTTGTAGTTCGCACGAGTTCGAGGAGTTCGGTTGATGACCCGCCCATTCAGGCAGAGCACTCAAAGTTGGTGATCCCTCTCTGGATATTATAATCAGTGAGGGTTCGGGGGGTCAGCACGACCAAACGCCCTATCAGACAGGGCATCCAACGGAGGGGGACCCCTTTCTGAATGTTGTAATCGGCTTTGGTCTGGAAGGTTTGTGCGAAGGTTAGACTGTTCCTCTTGAAATGGCTGATCAATCGTTAGAGGCTAGGGCTCAATGGAAGTCATTCCTCCTTTGTCCCAACTGGAAACGGGAGGGAGCCATCCGAAGGCCATTAGTCAGGTCGTCAAGTGCTTGTCCGACTTTTTCCACGAGGTTCAGCCCTTCCTTCCCATCTTTCTCCTTCTTCTTGCTCTTTTTTTTTTTTTCTAATTGTTGCATGTATGTCCTTCTTGTAGCCAAGGAATTCTCAGCTGAGCCTCCATTCAATGACTACCACCTCCCTTCACCATGTCTGCAGCGAAAGGGAAGAGAGGAAGCTGTTAGAGTGCGAGCTGGAGAGGACATGACGAGACCTGGCGGATGAGCGCAAGAGGGTCAGGAAGCTGAAGTGCCACCAAAAGAAGCTCAAGAGGAAGATGAATGAGGAAAAGGAGCAATTGGAATGGCTTAACTAGAGTCTTCAGGACAACTTATCCCAAGCGCAGGATGTCGTCCTTTGTATGGATAGGCAACTGAAGTCCTTCCCTAGAGTTCGGGATGATGTGTGGGGACACGGGCTTATTGAGGGCCGTAGGTCAATGCAAGATTACCTCTTGGGGAGTCCTAAGCTGCGCTTGAGGTCTTTCACGAAATATTTGCAGGGTTTTAATCTTGTCAGCATTCCTTCCAGCATGGCGACCTTCAAATTTGGCTGCAAACTAGAAGGAAAGTGATGCCCGACGCTTTCTCAAACCCGATTGTTCCTGCGCCCCGCAGGGCCAAGTGATCCTGTTCTTGGTGCTACCAAGGCTGGTGTTCCCAGCACTGAGACCTGATGCTCCATTATTTTGTTCTTCCTTTCTTTATTTTTTATTTTTGTTGTCGAACAGATGTACCTTCACTTTGTCGCCCAGTGACTTGTATATAAAATTAATGAATGAAAATACCTTGTTCTTTATGTCTTTTATTTTTCGAGCATACTCATTTTTGTATTTTTGTGACCGGCCTGGTGGTGTTTGGCGTTGGAGTTCATAGGGTTCCTATTCACCCTGCTAGCTGGTCGTTCATCCGTCTGTGTTGTGCTTGTTTGCTTTTACTAGACAATAGTCCTCAGGGCCTCCTTGTGATCTTTATTGGTGATGCTTTCCCAATGTAGGCGTATCCGCTAGCTTTAGCCCCGCATTGTTGTATTGGTTACTTTATTGACTGCATTCGGCTATGTCTTTGGCGCATATTTCCTTTTTCGTCATTTCATTTTTTCTTCCCTTGTGGTCGGCCTGGGGAGATGGCCACAAGGTTTACAACCCACCCCGCCAGTGCCCGGCCTATTCTTGATGTCCCCTCTAGCTGGTGGCTTCCCCATTCGTGTTGCTTTTACTGGCCACTTTCACACGGTCGGTCACTTTGGGGCCTCGATGACTTGTGCTAGTTGTCTTTATTTTTCTTTTGGTCATCCTGTCATGTTTTACCCTGCCTAACTCTTGTATTTTCTCACTTTATCTTTCCTCTATCGCGCAATCCTCCGTCCGTTGAGAGGTTGATCCCGCGATCCTCCACGGAGAGACAAGACGGCCTCCAACTTGACTTGCCTCCTTCATCTGAGGCAACATAGGTTGCCTGGGCCGTTAGGAATTATACTCGTCTTTCTTCAATCATTATTCCAATCCATCCTGCTTGTGAAGTAAGGATGTTATCACTACTCTTTTGGTAACATTAGTAAATGTCGCAAACCTGAGTCTCTTAGCCTATGTCGCGCCGTGCTTGTTGTTTTCTGCACCGTTGATGTCTGTGTCTTTCACTCCAGTATTTAGGTTGTTCATATACTCAACCCACTTATGCATGTTGACACTGTGTAGTTTTCCACATGATGTCTTTTCTTCTTTGGAGATTCTGTTTATGTCGAGTAGCCAAAAGACTAAATCTGCACTCTATTTGGGAGAGATCGGGATGCCTCAAGTCAACCCGCATCTTTTGATTCCCTAAGGATGTAACTTTTTCGGACGGCCGCGAGGCCAGTCTACTTTTTCACCGTGATTGGAGTCGAGGTAAGTATTTGGGTAGCTGCGAGGCTGATCCTGCTCCCCACTGCATGAGGGATAAGGCAACATTTAGGCCTACCTCTCCCTATAGTACCCCGTAAGGAGGTAAGTCGTTCAAATAGTTTGTTACTGAACCTGCCTCCATTGCAGAAGGGGTAGAACAGCCTTCGGCTTGGTTCTCCCCTTTGATCCTACAGGAGGTATGTTGTTTGGGCAGTTTGAGACTGCACCCGCACCTGCACCCGCTCGTTGATATCGCAGGGAAGGTAAATGTTGGGTCAGGCTGGCTCTGATCTCACTCTTCATTGCAGTGGAGGATGGGGTAATTCATTCGGGGAGTCGTGAGGCTGATCCCACTCTCTACTATGGGAGGTATAAGGCAACCTTTAGACCTACCTTTCTCTATAGAATCTCGTAGGGAGGTCCATTTTTCGAGCAGTTTGTGATTGAACCCGCACCTGCCTATTGATGCTCTCAAGGAAGGCAAGCTTTTGTCTTTGGGCCTCTCGAAGGCTAACCCGCACTCTGCCGTGGGAGGGATAAGGTAATTTTTTAGGCCTACATTTTCCTATGGTATCCCTCAGGGAGGTATATTAATTCGTTGATGACTTTGTCGTTGTAGATTTTGTTAGTTGCAAATTGTCTCATTGGCACTTTGCTGATAACATGACAGTTCAAAGTAGGCATTTTACATTGTCCTGAAAAATCACATTTTTCATTAAATATAAAAAAAATTACACGTTGGAGAAAAATATATTACAAGACAACAGGAAACACAGTTTTTGGCCAAGGAGGTTGTCGTTCATTCTTCCTTCTAGGCCCGTACACCCCCTTACTCCCCCTCGAGCCCGGCAAGGCGAGTCGTAGACAAAGGCCTGCCAAGGCTCTTTAGTGGTGCGCAGCTTGTTCTTTCCTGGTAGTGATGTTCGGGGGAGCCCACTATCCCTCTACTTTAGCTCTTGGACGTAGCACTCACTTGTCAAGATTTGTTCGCCTCGAACTTCTGCCACTCATTGGGGAGTTGGGAACTTCATCTTGAGGTGGTAGGTCGATGTGATGACCCGCAAACTGTTGAAGGTGAGCCTTCCAATAATGGTGTTGTATGATGATGGGGTCCTTATTACCAGAAAATTGACCATGACAGGGGTTGTGCAAGGGCTGCTACCGACGATGACCAATGATGTGATGGTTCCCACAAGCTAGACCATGCTTCTAGAGAAACCCTTCAATGGCATGGGGGCTGGTTGTAGTCAAGCAGCATATAGCATAGTGACTACTAACGCGTCGTCGTGGGGGTATATGACTCCCTCCTCGTCGACCTCTATGAAGGAGATGACAGGGGTAGGGTCACCCTTTCAATGCTTGGCGAGATGGTACTCGGCTGAGTACACCTACTATGGTTTGGATTTCTCCAAGTGGAGGCCCTTCCCGTGGCGGAGAATGGGGACGAACTTGCTGTGGCTCCTGCGCTGGTGGTCATCGCCAAGGGCTGTCTTCCCTCCTATATCGGTTGCCTCGATCCCTGCTCCTTTTTCTCAACCTTCCCCTTCTTTCTTGCTTTAGTTTCTGGGTCAAGGTGGTGTTGCCTTTCCTACTTCGCATATTCCCTTTTCCCTTGCTGGGAGAAGCAATCCTCGGTATTATGCGAGGTGAACATGTGGTAGGTGCAATCCTCACTCCAACTCCTTCCTTCTTAGCTCTGTCAATGCCCGAAGAGTATGTTTCGCGTTGATGAAGTTGTCAGCCTGGTCCATGAACACTCAGTGTCACTGGAGTCCTCCTTGCCAGCTTGATCATAAATTGGGATCACGGCCAAACTCCTCCTAGAAGCGCCGCCAAGATTATCTTCTAATCTTGGTTGTCGATGGTCATGCACTCATTGTTGAACTGAGCTAGGTAGGACTTCAAGCTTTCGTCCTCTGCTTGTTTGATGGTGAGGAGGCATGTCGCCGAGCACTACCTCCTTCGACTCAACATGAATTGGGTTAGAAACAATCTGGCTAACTCACCAAAACTGTCCACTGATCCAGGTGCTATAGACCCGAACCATACCCATGCTAGCCCCTTCAGGGTCAATGGAAACGCTCTACATGCTACTTCACCTGGGAAGCCATGCTGCATCATGTGAGCCCTGAAAATTTCTAGGTGCTCAAGAGGGTCCCTTCCTCCGTCATATATTTTCATAGCTGGACCCTGAAATTTGGTGGTAAGGGCACCACCATCACCTCTTTTGTATAGGGTAGACCAGTGCTTGTGAGCAACCTTCATTGCTATCTTCTCATATTTTCTTGCTATCTTCTCATACCTTCCTTTAAGATTACGGAGCTCGTCTTGCATGTCCTTCTACTCATCTTCCTTATTCGGTCCAACTTCCATGTTTCGGGACCCTACATGTTCATTGTCACTAGACTCTGCTCCACCTTTGCGCTCTTGTCTAGGTTTTATGAATTCCTCGTTTTCCTTACGAAGTGTTTGCACTTCATCAGTTAACTTTATCACCCATTCCTCCATATTCTTCAACCTTACTTTCATGCGTCTCCTATGTCTCTCTTGAGTTGTCTGAAACGGGTTGTCGTAAGCATGAGAAAGACACGCAAGAATCTATATCAATCCCACAGACGACGCCACTGTTAAAGTCGTGTTTCGCACACCTTTAGGCCAGGCTCCAAAACTCAGGTCTTCCAAAATGGGCCTGCAAAAGATGGAGAATAGTGCAACCAGGAAAGGGCGACCTTGGGCCGGGGAACCTCAGATGCCAAAGTTAGTAAGTATTCTTGGAAGTTTGTAAATAAGTAAATGAGTCTATGGATCAGAGAGATATTCTCGTACCTAGGATCTGCTAATTATACTATAATTCTGGGGGGACAGATCGTGTCTGGCCCCATGAAGTCCACGTCCTTCGCACTGTTCCCTATGTCAAAGTCTTTTAATGAGGTGTGGCTCTATGATAGCATCATTAATGTGGCTTGTAGTCCGGGTAGTGATGCCATTAATGCGATGTGATTCTCTGATTTCTTTCTTCCAGACAAAATCCTCAATGGTTCATCGATGTCTTTCTGGTCAAAAAATCAAGGGTTCCCTGCACATTAAGCCTACTATGTGGGTGGACATTTAAGAGCTAGACACTACTCAAGGGGCCTTTAGATCAATAAGTCTCATCCCTTGCAGCACCTTCCCTCCTGCAGGTTGTGTACAGAGGACCCTTCCCATAGGCCGGGATGGAGGCTGTTTGTTCTAGGTTGAGTCTTTGGTCTTGATCCCTTTATCTTTCATTCACAGGCTCGCTGGGTTTAATAGGGGAAAAATCCCCTTACACTGCTCATTACACAATATTATGCGTACATCGATTTTAAGATTAATGAATTTTTTGTACTTTCCATTCGTCAAAGAAACATAACATATATTCTATGTCATTTTGATAGACTCCATTGTCCAATATGTTGCATACTTTGGTTGAGCAATTGTCTGTACTACCAACTTTGAGTCTCCTTCAATGAAAATAGTTTTCAAAATTCTATTCATTGTTTTCTAGATTGTCGTTGATGCTGTCATGGCTTCTCAATATTTGGATTGATACTGTTTATGAAGCTTGTGTGAACAAAAAGAAGTGTGGTAATGTCATATCTGCAAATTATTGCTACTATTGTGCTTACATTGCTTCTAAGAGCATTAGCATTTTTTTTTTCAATCAAGAAGGACGGCAACTCCAATTTATTAAAAAAACTCTCACTTGTGGTGGAGGAATACGTTTATAACAAGCACCAAAAAATTCAATACTACCAACAAGCCTCATAAATTAAATACAAACGCACTTATGAAATTCTCACATAAGGTAAACTGAGTTTGTCCAAACGAATCCATCCTCTAAACTTCTGCTGCAATTCCCTCTCATTATTCCAAATCCTACTTTCGCCATGCGCTCCTAGTTTTGCCCTAAAATCAGCTGGAGAATTTCCTTCCCAAAAAATATGAGAAAGAGAAAAGTTCAATTCTTGAAGGCCTTGCGAAATCATATCCCAGTAGTCTCCAAGTACCATACTCCACATCTACCTTGTTTGAACCAGTTAATCAAGACCATAGAGTCTATTTCGATATCCACCTCCGTAAGACCCATCCTCTTGCAATGTTTGACACCTTCCAACACACCCACAAGCTCTGCATAATTATTGGACCCTGGAGGCAACAAAATAGAGTATGCAAGAAGTAAATTCCCAGCATAATCACGTATCAACCCACCTGCACCAGCGACACCTGGGTTCCCCAGACTGCATCTATCCGTGTTCATATTCACTCTTCCCTCTCTTGGTTTTGTCCATTTCGACCCCCTTGCACATTTGTCTCTCGGAAACACAGCAGAAATATTTAAATCTTGAAGGATCAACTAATCCATTCTAGAGAGTTTAGACACTTTCACTAAGCTTTGGCCAATGAAAGAGAGCCAATACTTTATATCTACCCAGACTTTCTCCACCGAGACATTACAGTCTTCCATACGAGCCAGGCAACGTCTCACCCAAAGTCTCCAGCTCACGATAATTGGTAGAGAACCAATTAGTGTGCCTATTTGTGTGCTGCGTTTGGCCCTCTGAAACCAATACTGGATATGTTCTTTCCAATTTCTATGCCTTACATTGACAAGTCCGAAGTGCCTTCCACATGTTCTCCATATTTCCTGCACAAAATCCCCTGCAAACAACACGTGATTAAGGTCCTTATACCCTTCTTCCCTACAACAATCACACTTAGACACTATATTAATTCATATTCTTCTAATACGATCATAACACTTAAGCAGTCATTAAGTGCCTTCCACATTATTATCGAAGCCTTCTGAGGGATGTATTGGCTCCGCACCCATTCGAACCATTGCATTTCCGATGCTCTAATTCTCACACAGTCCTAGGCACTCTTGGTTGTAAAATTACCACCCATGTTCTTCTTCCATACTAGCACATCCTTACCTTCTCTTCTGCCTGCCAAAAATGACAGGATCTCATCATTTTTACTAACTCCCACCAAGCTTTGGAGCAGCTCAATATCCCAACCATTTTCGATTCAGCGATCAATAACTTTGAGTTTGGGACTAGATATCACTCGGTGTTAATTGCAAATAGGAGCATCATCCACCCACTTGTCAAACCAAGAAGATACCTTGCCAAACCGAGAGCCCTTGTTGGGGGCCGTCAAAGATAAATGTCCCTCTCCCACATATTTACCTTTAAAGAATTTCGCCCACAGGGAATCATCTATCATTAGCTTCCAAGCAAATTTCAAGTGAAATGCCATATGCATATCTTCAAATTTCCTCAAACCAATACCACCTTCATCAGTCGGTTGGCACATTTCACTCCACGCCATCCACTTCCTCTTAGCTTTACCATTAGCCTCCCCCCAAAAGAAAGAGCTTAGCAGTCTATTAAGCAGTTGAATGGTTACCTTTGGGACCTACAGTACTGCAAGTAGATGGGAAGGCATACTTGATAACACATGTCTCAATAAAATGAGTCTTCCCCCAACCGAGATCAATCGCATTTTCAAACCCCCAATTTTCTTACTTACATTGTTCACCATCTCATCCAAATCTTTGGCCTTTAAGTGACCAGTAACAATAGGGACTCCCAGGTATTTAAATGGAAACATACCTTCTGAGAAACTAGTCAACCGTATAATAGCTCATCATTTCAGCTGTAAATTGTTTTAAGAAGTAGATTGTCATTTTGTCTTTAGTAATTCATTGACCCGACCACTCTTCATATGTATTTATGACTTTCATGATGCCTCGAAGAGATTTCTTCACCCCATTGACAAAAATGACCACACCATCTGCATACATGAGGTGAGAAATCAGCGGCATATTTCTGGGCTAAATAAACTGACCAATCTTTTTCTCCAAACTGCTTTTATTAATGAGTTGTGAGAGCACCTCGTGTAATATACTAAAAAGCTATGGGGATAATGGGTCTCCTTGGCGAAGCCCTTTTTCCCCTCGAAAGAAACCCCTTGCCGTTCCATACATTACAATGGAGTACCATGGAGTAGAAATACAACCTTCAATCAGTCGGCAAACCTAGGGAGATACACCAAAAGCAGCCAATACATGTAATAAAAAATCCTAGTCAACACGATCGTAAACCTTAGCCATGTCAGTCTTCACTAAAACATTACAACCAACATCTTTCCTATTAATCGAATGACACATTTCTTGTGTTAAAGTAATGTTTTCAAATATACTTCTACTCGGAATAAAGGCACCTTATTAAAGGGAGATCATCTTTGGAAGCAAATGACTCAGGCGAGAAACTATAATCTTTGAACAGATTTTATAGAACACAGAGCAAAGAGTAATCGGACGGAACTTATCAAAACTTAACGGCTTGTCTACCTTCAGAATCAATACCACATGTGAAGACATAAAGGCTCTTGGTAGCTCCACTCCCCCGGAAAAAAGTACTTTTCGGCTTCCAACCTATCTTCTTTGATAATTGATCAACAGTTATGTAGAAGCCGAATCCAAATCCATCCTGCCCCGGGTTGCTGGAACTCAGAATACTAAGAGTTGCCTCTCTCATTTCCTCCATAGTAGGCTCTGTGATAATTCTTTGATTGTCTTCCGCTTGAACCACCTGAGCAATTAAATGTTCCAGATTAGGCTACATACCTTATCTCTCCTTCTTCAAGAAGTCTTGAAAATAATTCACTGCCCCTTGATGAATATCCTCAGGTCCCTGAATCATCTCTCCATTTGGCAATCTCATTTCTGAAATGACAGAGTGCTTCTTCTTGTTGGTGACTGCATGAAAAAATTTAGAGTTGCAGTCTCCATCCTTCAGCCAGTCCAGTTTTACCATATGCGACAGCCTAAGATTTTCTCTTGCCATCCAAGTATCCAGCTCCAGTTTAGACACAATAAGATCCTACTCAATATCTACATTAAAATCTACTAGGAGCGATTCCTCCAATCTCTTTATCCTGTTTTCCAGCTCTTGAATGTGACTTTGAGTTCTTCCAAACACCTTGTTATTCCACTCAGGAAGCACCACTCTAATTCTCTTAAGTTTCCCTGCAAACTTCCATAATCCAGCATTAAGGCTCTGCACTTGCCAATTTTCCTCTATCAATTTCAAAAATTTTGCGTGTTCGATCTACATTTGTTGAAACCTGAAAGGGGCAAGACCCAATTTAATGTGGTAACCGTCCAAGAGAATCACCAACGGCGCATGATCCGATGTGGTCCTAGGAAGATATTGAGTAGTCGCATGCAGAAATCGAATAAGGCAGTTCGCATCCATAAGGCTTCTGTCCAACTTCATCCAGGTCCTCACCAAACCCTTCTGACCATTACACCACGACAAACTATTTCCTTTAGTAGGCATGTCCACAAAGCCACAATTTTGAATCCAAACATTAAAATCTTCCCTAGCCACTTGAGAACGTGGCCTTCCCCCTCAACGTTCACTATCCGACCGAATAATATTAAAGTCCCCACTCACTATCCAAGGGATATTCGGAGGCACAACACCTTCTAAGTCCGCCCATCTTATATCCACTTGATTACATTTGGCATAAACAAAAGTCAAAATCAACTCTCGGTCCTCTCCTTTAATCTTTAATGTAATAAACTGGTTACTCATATTTACAATTTGGACCACCACTTCATTACACCACAAAATCCAAATCTTTCCTTCATAAGACTCATTAGTGATGAATTGATCACACATAAACCTTTGAGGAAAATTTCTGATCCAACTTACTACTGTAAACGATTCAAAAAGGGACATCACTTTTGGCTTGAATTGTTGTATCAACTTCTTAACCCTTCTCTTCAAGGTCCCAAGTCCTCAAATGTTCCATGCAACATAAGGTCCTATCATAAATTTAGTTTGATTGGGCGTGAAACCACCCTCTTGGAACTCCTAGCTTTCCCCAGTTTTCCACAGTTTCCATCCCTAGAACCTTCATTAACTTCCGAATCTGATTTGACTTCCTTGAAATCATCCATCATGATGTGCTCATCCTCTTCCCTGTGTTCCGAATGAATTTCATCCACTAGCTCTATTTCATTACTATATTCATCAAGAGGCACCGTTTCAATCTCTACTTCCTCCCTCTCCTTCAAACTTTCCTTCTCAATTCCAAACCTCAGCAGATGTGTTCAGCTCCAAGGCAATAGAAGAATCCTTCTCCCTGTCACCAGCACAGTCTTCCGATGTATTTCTCAAGTCGTCTCCTTCTTTCATCAGTTCATCATTTTCCGTCATGTAAAAGGTTTCTCTCACATCTTCCCATATTGTTAGCCCTCCTTTGTCAACCTCATCATTATTCTCCCTCTCTGCACTTTCTCCTTGTTCTTGAACACCTACAAAAGACACAATATGCCTATCCTCCCTGACATTCATATCCATATTTTCTTGATCAACAATGACTATTGAATCCTTTGTTTGACCTTTCGAACTTTCAGCCAGCACCATACTTACGATCTCTCCCACTTTCTCCTTGCCTTTAATATTTTTTTCTGACACCTTTTCCCCTTCTTGTGCCTGGTTGGTTCCTTCTTTCGGCATCCATTTTTTCCCCACCTTATGTACTTTCTTGTCCTATCCCCCTTTAAATCTGCATGTTTTTTTCATTATGTCCCTACTTCTTACACCAGGTGCAGTATGCTGGCAAAGTTTCATATATGATCTCTTGATTCCAACTCGTTGGTTGTCCCAGCGCTCCAATCCAAAAGGATTTCGACGGGATCTGAGTCGCATCCATTTCCAAACATAATCTAGCTCCCTCTGTTCCCGTAGCTCAATTGATTGCGTTATCTCTTCTCACAAATTTTCCTATTGGTGCAATGAGCATCTTTAATATCGATAAATGATAGAAGTTGGGTGGTAAACCAGGGAGGACCACCCAGACAAGAACTCGTGAAGGTTCTTCATCTTCATTAAAAAATGGTGTCCATCTAAACGCACGGTATTGCACCCTGTGAATCTCTCAGGCTTCCCTTGAGAGTGCTTTGTTGAAATCTTCTTCTGATGCCATGCAAATAAAAATATTATGAGGGCACCTCATCGTGGAAACTATTGGCTGCCCTGCAAGCCCCCAACGGCTTCGAATAAACGATCTAATGGAATCAATGGACGATCTCATCCAAAGGAACTTCAAAACCAATGAAAAACGAAATGGTTCAGTAGAGCGATCAATTTCTTCTTTGGAGAAGAGGAAACAAACCTATCCATCAATCATCTTAAAAGGACATAACGAAAACTCAACCTCTATCAAAGGCTGAGGAGTCACCATAACCAGATCTGCAAACATCCGAGGACGACCTGTCGAGAGAGGCAAGGCCTCGACGGCCGCCATGCAGTAACGAAAGAACACTAGCAGAGCGTGTAAACCCTAGTCACAAAACAACACTGATAATTCTAATAGCATTAGCATTGATTTAGCTAAATCCTTAGGCAAAGTTTGGTTAATATGCCACTTTTTAGATTTTGGCTACCCATTCAAATGTTGAACCCCACATTACATTAGCTATCTTACTCAATATAATAAATTTTTTTCTACTTTTTAAATGAATATTTTTTTATTTGTTTTGGTAAATAATTTTGTATAATCATTTTCATAATTTTCAACAACCTATACATCAAATTATATTAAAATCTGTCTAACCTAAATTAACTTCATTCTCAAATACAAGGCATCAAAATATATACAAAAACAGCTTCATGCTAATATCCAACAACCTATAAATCAAATATATATAAACCTAGAAAATGTGAAAAGAGGTTTAGTGAAAATGTTATTGTTTCGATAGACGGAGAGATAAAATAACATAAAAGATTTAGATGTCTAAGCTTCTGTTTACTTACATATAGGGGAAACTAGTGTAACTCATAACTCAGAAGACTTATACTTGACTATTCCAATGCAAACCAATATTTCAACATCTTAGACAAATTTTAGATAACACAGGCATATAACTAAGCCAATGTCAGTGCTCTAACTGCCACTTCAAATGGACGTGAAGAAAAACCATTGGAGGAAAGTTGCCATCTAGGCTCTTCCTGGTGTATTTTTGTAATTCACGCACTGTTGTGTACCCTGAAGATTTTGGAAACTTTTGATACAAACCAAGCAGAGGAATTACAAAAAGATCAGAGGCACTCCTCGCTCTCAACAGTAGACTCGACGAAACCCGGAAAGCCTAACAAAGTGTAGAATCCATCTGCGTTGTTTAGGGTACATCTGCGTAAATACCCCTGGCTTCGACTTGCTTCATGCCGCGTTGTTATTCTTGGTATGTTTTGTTTTAATTTTGTTAGGCATTCTTGCTTTGTTGTTACAGCTATTACTATTTGATTTTGGGACTTTTCAATTTCGCTATTCGTTTTGAATTCTGCTTCATTAATGAGTGCAATGTTTTACTTAGGATAGAAGGTCCCTGCAGCACT
Source organism: Juglans microcarpa x Juglans regia (assembly GCF_004785595.1). Lineage (NCBI taxonomy): Eukaryota > Viridiplantae > Streptophyta > Magnoliopsida > Fagales > Juglandaceae > Juglans > Juglans microcarpa x Juglans regia. The sequence continues at coordinate 10,173,792 of NC_054602.1, read as the reverse complement.
GCTAGTAGGGCAGAAGAAAAATAAAATAAGTGTTGATCCATTGTAATGGTAAATGAGCAAGCAGCCTTAGAAGAAGATGAAGGTAGTAGGGCTCGAGGAAGTGAACAGATGAATTGAAGACGGTGAAGCAAGTGAGAGTAGTATTGATATGGTGGAGTCAAATGGAAAAACAGGGGAAGCCGACCCATCATATGAGAGAAACTTCAAGCTCATTATGCATAAACCATAAACCCGGCTTCACTTCAGCCTAGCGGCTGCTTCCAGAGGTTAGAGGTTCACGTAAACCTAACTACAAATGTATATTCACCTCTTCCCCCTACTTTGTTAGAGATCTAAGCCTATGCAAACCGTAGAATCTGAACTACCCTGAGGGAGCAGCAGTAGTATCAATCAACTTGATGCTCAGTTCAATCTCCCCAGACTCAACACTGCAAAGCCTTAACCAAACACTCTGCACCACCTCACCATTTACACAACTGATAGAGCTCTCCCCAGCAAGACAGTTGTCACTGCCCGGGACTATCTTCCTCAATGTTGTCTCACCAGAAGAAAATCCAAGAATCTGTCTCAATCTAGCGGCGGAGACAATTGGTTGAAGGCTAAGGTGAGCATGTCCCATCTTGTCATCTGCTTTGAAACGGTCTTTATCGTACACTTCCTGCAAAAAAAAAAAAAAAAATGTACTTTGGTCAGATGTCACAAATCTGAAGGTTACAATGTCATTGACATCACTAAGATTGCTTAGCAAGTTATGGGAACAAACTACACACAAAGCAAGACACAGGAAAAATAACTGCGGAAACACATAAAATGATCAGATCATTAAAATGGGGCCGAGGTGAAATCATGTTGAAAAATGGCTAGGCAGTAAATGCTACACTCCTGATAATACTTCAAAAGAACTTCTGACCCTACTGAAGTTCCCAAATCTTCTCTCTCCCCATATAATCCTTAATTTTCAGACAAAAAAGAACCCATTTCTCTCATTTTCCGCCACGTTTCAGTACCTAAGAATAAAAAATGGAGGAAAAAATATAAAAACCAAGCAAAGACCACATGTTTTAGACAAGAGTCTATGTCCCTGACAACAGATTAGGGATTTATCCCCCTTCTTCCACAAGGGTATCCACTTTTACAGAAGACAACCGAGCAAAAAAATGCCACTCCACCAAAACACAAGACCACAGTTCTGAAGGAAGAAATGAATTAAATAAATACTGAGCAAGAATAACCTTGGGTGACAACGTAGATAGCAGCTTATACAACCTAAGACTACAAATATATCTGGGGACCTTAGTGAAATGCTTTATGCCAAGAAACTTAAAAAGGTGTCAAATTTCCATTTAGCAAACTCCATTTTTAAGTTTTGACACAAGAAGCTCAATTATGTCCCCCCTGGAAGAATGGAGAATTTTGAATATGAGGGTATATTGCACACCCGCAACTTAAGGGACTGAGTTTTTAAAGCATGTCACTTTTTTTGCTCAATATGATAGATCTAGGCACCACTTAAAAGGATATCATACCAAATTTAGAACTCCAACAGGCTCTGTGAAAGAGAAACTTAGCTCTTCATTCCAAACGGGATTAAGGCAACTGTTGATAACCTTGGTCTTCGCCATCTAATACAGATAACACATATAAGTTAGTTCAAAATCATATTAACCAAAAACAGCTTAACAGATTCCAACATGGATTCAATAACAAGAAAATTCTCAAGTGGTCTTGGCTATTCATATTCTATAAATTTGTCAAACATTTAGCATATAAATATAAAATTTCATGACTTGTTCCTCATTCTTTCCTTGATGCCTCTTTCCCTCATTCTTTTCATTCATACCATTAACTCATAACTCAATAGTTTCAACGATTAAGTTTCTTTCTATGTAATTTGCTTAAGAAACCATAAATTTTAACTGTGAAATCATACTGTTTTTTCACTACACAATATGTGATGGCATAGAATGTGTATTTACCATTAGAGGATGATGAATCAAGTGAAAAGATAATATAATATAGGATATAGTAATAAGAGAGCTCACAAGATAAGCGACAAGGTTCACTCGAGTAAAGTGAGATACCAAAGTGTTATCAGATGAATATATATTCAATTCACCATAGTTCAGATCTTCAGGATGCACATGTACCAGAAATGCAAAAAGGAAAGAAAAGGTGTTCCATAAACATCATAGGAAATAGTCCAATTTTGGATCCCAGAATCACCTGACTGCCTAGTTTGACTATCACATAAGGATCGCTGCTCTTAAAATCTCGGATTACCAATCTTTTTCCTTGCACAACCATCACTTTTAGCAGCCCCAGAGGCTCTCCCATGATTCGCTCCTATGAATGTGTAAACTTCGCAAAAGACGCCCAACCACTGCAAAGCATCATACCAAAATGTGCCTTTAACTCAAAAATGCAACAACCATATAATTCAAATCTGGATCAAAGCATTATGAGAATCGGAAACTAAAAAAAATTAATAAACCTAAACTTAAAACTTCAGAGGAGCTTAAAAGGTGCCTTGAATCTAAAAAATACCATTCTCGATACAACTCCCAACCAAAACCACTCACCCTAAGTAATAGTCATTTAGCCGGTGCTCATATATGGATATATATCTACCCAGATGCAAATTTTCCAACATACTTCCAGGCATACACCATGAAACATGCATACATATACGAGAGAGAGAGAGAGAGAGAGAGAGAGAGAGAGAGAGAGGGGGAGGGGGGGGGGGACAGGGGCGCGAGAGTACCTTGTATAGTTTTCTTTGATAGCTAACGTGAAGGGAGAGCTTAAATCAGGGAAAATCGTTGAGATTTTCAATAAATGAAAAGAAAATAAGAGGCCTGCATGAAAACAAATATATTAGGAAACCAGAAACCCCAAGCTTTATCGGTTCATGTTACGTACAAGCTTCAAAACTCTGACGAAAAACAACAGCACCCAGAATACAACACCCGGTAACTAGAACCGAACACAAGCCAATAGCTAAACTGAAATAACTTCTACAACAGAGTGATAAATCCCACTTTCCGCAAACACCAAAATAAGTAGCCTGTTCGAGAAGCAAACGAACCCAAAATGAAAACAGAAACAGCTGAAACAAACGACTTACAGAAAACCAAAAAAGATTTTGGGGGCCTTAAGGGAGGTTTTGCTGTGCCGCTGGTGATCTATTTATTGTGATTAGATAACAATAGGTAGGCTAAACAGTCCAATGAAAAACGTAAACAACATTGACTAGATCGAGCACTCGCCTGAAAAGGCAAAGCAGTGCGCTGTGCGCGTGTACGCCGAATGTGGACGGATTGAAATCTGACTCTCTTAACACTATTTTAAGTTAACGAGTGTAAAACTTTTTCAATAAATAGAATTGGAAATCCAATGAAAGATTTTGGGCTATTCAAACTTCAAATCCAACTTGGATTTTATTCAAAGCTCAAATCTCATTCTTAGTTTATGTTCCAAACAAGATATTTGAACTTTAATCCAGGGCTCTCTGTCTCTTCCAAACCCATCTATCTACCGTTAGTTAAACGATAAGAATTATTAGAAAATTTTGTTTTGAAGAAATTCATTGTTCAGTCAAAAGCCTAAAGGTTAAAGTAAACACCCATCTCAAAACATCCTTATGTTAGTATTAGGTGGTAGATATTGAGTTTGCATTCTATAAAAAGACATTTGATAGTTAGACAGCCAATTCAGCAGCCTTTTCTGACCCTCTTCAATTGACCTGAAGAGAATCTATTTTTCGGACAAGAGGATCCGTCATAGTATTGAGAACATGTTATTTGCTGCGACGAAAAACGTGAAAAATAAAACGAGAAAGCAGCCTGAAAATGGGAGTAACAGTAAGATTATAACGCAATATATCGACATACTGATACATCTATTCCCAAGTGTAAACTGTACTTGTGGCCCATCAAATTCATCAATCAGGATCAGGAACGATCAAAAAGAGATGCACCACACCTCATAAAATTACATGCCACAACCTACCCATCTATCTACCACTAGCACGGTCATTTGTTGAAATCATCCCCCCCACTTTCTAACTAACACTGGTTACCTAAACGTGACAATGTCTGCTGCTATTTTACATTCTACACATGGCTGCCAGGAAACTACTTTCTACGTTTATTAGTCTGTTTACACAATTGAATGGCATTAATCTTCTTTACCCTTGGCGCCTATAAACTAAACAGAAGGTACTGGAACCCGCCATGGCACCGCCGCTCGGTGAATTCTTGGAAAGCTCACTGCTAGCCTATTATGGCCACACTACTTAGCCAAGCCGTCTCGAGCCTCTCTTCCCGGCTCGATGCTTCCACTTCATCTGCATTTGATAAGAGCCAAAATTTTGTAATGCACGCAGATATAGCTGAAAAAAAAATTTATACTAGAAAGTACGGGGTGGAGATAATACAAGAGGCTCATCATCAGAAACTTCATGCCAAACACGGGAAGGATTTGAAGACTTCATCTGGGGTTTCCCCTGCTTTGTGGGAATGCTTCTATTGGTTTCTTGACTTCCTTCTGAATCTGATTTTCCATCTTCATTAGCTCCCTCTCCCTCTTTTACAGCACTGCTTGATTCATCTGCTTCTTTATCTTCTGAACAAGAGTTCTCTTCATCGCCAGTTTTACTATCTTGGGGCACACTCCCAATATCTTCAGCACTTCTCCCCTCAAAATCAGGAATTTCTTCTCCATCAGATTCATCTGTATGATGTGGGCTCTCCTCTGCATCTTCCAATCGTTTTGTCTTTGAAACTGACTTCATTTCCTTCTCAGATTCCTCCTTATCTGTTAGGTTTTCATCCAATCTTTCAGTCTGTTCCCCTTCCGAATTATCTAGAACAAATACATTTGAATTTAAATACCAAGAACCTGCTCAAGTTTCATAAATCTGGAATGCAAAACAAAGAACTTGAATGAAATAACATAAATAAATAAAATCCAGAGAAATGTGCCCACTTTCTCATGCTTATTTCAAACATAAACTTGGTAAAATGAAAATATGTTACGCATCATATATCGGAAAGCATTTGCCCCAATAGCTCAGTGTAATATACATCATTAGATCATATGGGTTAAGTTTGAAGCTAAAGTAAGCCATTCCAAAGAGCTCAAAATCCATTTCACTATTATCCAGCATGTGCGCCATGTTAAAGTAAATTAAAGAATTACACTAGACAATCTCAATGCCCACCATCTGTGATGTGATGTTTTTCTTTTAATTGCCTAAGAATGCGTCCATATTTACTCAAAAGAGTATATGTTTGCAGCCAAGTTTGTAAATAAATAATGAACTTGTGCACCTTTGTGTTTTCATCAGATGTCTAAGTCTTTTTCTACCCAGTTCCAGTACCAGTATTCTACATATAATGAACCATTCAGTGAAAATAATCCGCTTGATACATCACCAAAAATGCAATAAAGTTCGTTCATTTTCCAACCCTCCTCCCCCCTAAAAAAAACTTTAGAAAGCTTTCTAGTGCATTATAAACAAGGGAAACAAGATTGAACCCAAAACATTACCCTCCACCCCTTCTTGATTGGGGAAGGAGATGCCATTTGGTCCAAACTTCTTTATTGGATACAAGAAGCAGATGAGATACATCACCTGAGTTCACTTCATCAGCTTTGGACGTTGTGGTGGGTTCAGGATTTAATATATCAGAATGCCCTTTGTCCTCAGCCTCACCCAAGTCACTTTTTGATATATCCTTCTGCCCATGCTTCAAATTTCTCTTTGGAGTTCTTTTCCCTTTAACACTGAAGAAAAAGATAACTGAATTTATATCCTAGATATGTAACCTTAACTTGAAAAAATGCACCTGGAATGCAAGGTTTTCACTCACGTCTTAATTGATCCCTTCGTCGAATGCAAACGACCTGAATTTTTACTCTTCTTCCTCGGTGACCTGTCAAGGAATGAAAAGAAATGATGATATGAAGATAGCATACAAAGGCTGGAACCATGTTGATGCTGGTAGAGACAAATATTGGAGTGAAACCAAACAGATACAGGTTCTCCTCTCGAAACAATTAATTTTATGATTGGAGAAAGAAGATACTTTACATGTTGTATCACAAAGGCAACACTTACACTTCTTTTGAAGGGGGGCCATTTGATGAATTTATCTTCTGTTTATTGTAAAATAAAATGGGTCAGAAATCATTCTTTGCTGAGAAAAAATAAACAAATAGCTAGAGGAAAGAATGTTAAAGAATATCAACCTTTGAAGACTTGCGACCATTGTCAATCAGCTCCCAGCGCTCCTTTTCTAAACGGAGAACTTCCACATCTCCATCATCGTATAATACCTTACATATGACATCAGTGTATGAAACTTGTGTGATGGGATTCTTGTGAAGTAAATAAGAGTGAAACGTATTGGATGACAATTAAAGTAAAAAAATGTTGGTGTAAACAAATCCCAAGATTCTGAGAGGAAGAGGGAAAGGTGCAGCTTACCACATGCTTCCTTTTTAAAGGATCATAAGACTTAACTGTGCCTTGATAAAACCTGGAAATTTTGACAATGAGAGATCACGACGAATATGTGGGCTAAAATCGAAAGGAGAAGAGTTTGGCCATCAACAAGAGGTGCAGAAAGGAGAAATGGCCAGAACGATGTCCTCAATAAAAAGGTTTGGCCCTCGAATGACAATTACAGCTAAAATTAAAAGATTTGCATAATTCCGGATCTGATGGCAAGTACCAGTGATCATGTGTTCTCTGGGTGTGAGGCATACTAGGTATGGCCTCAAGCTCTTTTACTTTTCTTGTTTTGCAGCATAAAGATCAAAAGAAGACTCACCGCTTATCCATAGGCCACCAAACTTTTATTCTGCAACCAATCAAGTCTTCGATATCCCGTCCACCAGCCTTCGATGTGCACTGTGGAGGAAATTTATATCAGGTTAAATAATGAATGCTACTAGGGAAGCTGTCCATTACTTATATACAGTAAACAGTTAAACCTTAAATACAGAAGAACAGAAGTATAATATACATGAAATATCACTTGAGGGAATGAAAAAGAAACATAGATTATAGTTTCTGAGATATGGTGGCAGGACCATGGTTTAAGATATGAGATTACAGCAAACATGCGTACGAAATCCATTCACCTAGTAGCATGATATCTGAGCAACCATGGAGAGAGAGACAGACAGAGACAGAGAGACAGACAGAGATGTGAAATTTCTTAGTACTCCAATGCAAGTCCAGTTGGAAAAGTGTTCATTATAAGATGCTAAAAATAGAAGATAGAAGTAGGATATATTTTTTTTATAGGCAATCAAGAATTTTTATTCATAAAGGAAATAGGCATAGCCCATGTACACAGGACGTATACAAGAGAAATACGTAGCTAGGACAGATATCTAAAACAGTTTATTGAGACCCATACATAACTATCCTAGTTCGTGCCTTTTGTTTCATTTTAGTCTTGACGGTCACAATCACTTTTATTATGGGCAAATACATGATAATCACACCTTTTCAGAAACTGGGAGTGATAAAAAGTAAAAGAAAGAAAAAAGAGAATGGATGAACGGAGAAAAAAGCATATCATGGGCAACCAATAGAAACACACTCTTCCTAACTGCATCCTACAAGGCTCTAGGATGACATCACTCCTTTGCGGGGTTGTATGAAAGGACAAAATAGAAGCAGACTCATATATAGCATATAGATTTGAATTAACAAGATAACGACAAAGAATATCGATCAGGAAGGAAGTAGAGAGATTAATGACCTTCGCCAATCCTGCAATGCTTCTCCTTTTCCGCTTCCTGCTAGACCCGGTGGGAGACTTGACATTACTAGTGTCAATTTTATCAGTCTCTGTCAGCACCATAGGCTTCTGCAATTGAGGGAAGAAAAACAGTGGATATCTTCACTATTAGACTACCAGGATATTAGGTTTAGAAACTCTTAAAGCAGATTAAACAGTAGTAGAGCTCACCTCCATGTCACTCTCATTGGCTTCTCCCAATTCATTTAACTCTTCATTATGATCACGGTCAGGGAATTTTCCTTTAAGTTTTGCTGAGAAGCTCAGTTTCTTTCGAATGGAAGATACCAAGTCTGACTCAGTACCTTCAGCCATTTTCTTCTGGAAAGAAATTTTTCCTTCCGTATCAGGGCTAATGTCTGGATCTGTCTCAATGGATTGAAATGAGTAAATTTCTGCTTTATGATAATCATCCCCTGAATCTCTTAAACGAGTTTTTGAAGTACTTGCTGGAGATCTGAAACCACCGTGAGCTGACGATGACCTAGGACGTTTCGGTACCTTTACAGATGCTGCATCACTAGCTTTTCTCTTTTTACCTTTTTCATGCTTCAGATCTGTTTTGCTTTTCTTACCAGGAGAATATTCATGACCATTGCTTGATTCAAATTTACTAGACATACCCAAGTTATCAAAGTTTATTTCCCTCACCATCTTCAAGATATCAACATCATTTTCAGCATTTTTTGCTTCAGCTGGTGAAGACTTGTTCTTTTTCACCTTTTTAGCCTTGGTCCCTTGAGATTTTATGCGTTTTATCATTTTCCCCAGAGGCAATTCATTTCCATCTATTTCACCATGTTTCAGTTCTTCATCCTGAGCTACTTCAGAAAACACCTGAAGTGATCAAAACAATATTTTAGTAAAAGATGCAAGATGCACAACATACAACCAAAGATTTCCAAAGTGTTATTGATTGACAAAGCATACCTCTTCATCAGTTTCCAACTTAAGTGACTCAAAGTGAGTCAAGATGTTTTCATCAGCCAACCATGTTTGCCCCACACTGGCCTATTGAATACAAGAAATGGCATTAATGGACATTATATTTAAAAAAAAAAAAAAGGCAAACTTCCCATTTTTATAAAGATAATTAATTTAAGTAAATTTAAGAATTAAGGACTGTATTTACTAAAAATGAGGCAGATTTTACAAGGGTTAGAACTCAGAAGGGGTTGACTTCGTGTACATATGGTACAAATGCTTTTTTCCTTCAAAGCATCCAGATAATTCTGTTTTGACTAAAAAAAAACTAAAATATGTTCCTTATACCCACACATCCAACTCCATGTCACAAAACTAAGCAAGGCTACATCTACACCCAAATTCAGCCATTACATGGCACACTTAACCATGCACACACATCTATACATGGATAGATCTGCCATCATAGCCTAATTACAGCGCTACAAGAGACCTCTTAGCAAAATCGACATCCAGTGACATCAAGGATTCAAGTAGTGCAGGATTTGCAAGTCAAAATTTTTTGATAAGATTTGCAAGTCAAAATTTTTTGTTAAGATTTGCAAGTCAAAATTGCAACATGAAAAAAAAATTAAAAAAAAATTCATCATAATTGGGAAAAATATGAGACGATATCAAGCCAGGCATGAGTACCACAACAAAATGCATTCAGCAACCAAATATATATGACAAGGAATAAGCAAGTTTATCCTCATCAAGCACTCTATACGCATTAGATCAAATGAGAAAAATGAACTCTTCGCAGAATTTACCACAAAGTCATCCCCTTCTTTCTTTTCATACAATTTGTACAGCATAGAGGGCATAGGGATCAACACATTCAACTCTTGCTTCAAGTCATCCTCCTTTGGGGCTAGGCGCTTGGCAATTGAAATCCCAAGATCACAGATAGCATGTGAATTCTGACAATTCCATATGAAATACAGGTAAGCTAGGAGTTATGTTTCCTTTCGTTGTTCTGAAATTTTTTTCACTTCCATTTTGGTTTTGATGAAATAACTGAATAACAGTCAAGAGTTAATACCTTTGATTTTGCTGCATCAACTATATCCTCAGAGCACTTGATACTTTGGAATATAGAGACAATAACAGAAATACTTTCAATTTCCTTCTCATTGTTGGTACTAGCTTCTGCTTTAGCATCTTCATCTCCATGCACCAGCATGGAAATAATTAAGTGCAATTGCCTGAAGAATATAGAGTAGTGTAAAAATGCACATTTACAACACATGCAAGAATAGTTCACACTGATTTGCATTGTAACAATCAGTCGAACGTTAAGAAGATGCCACTCACATATATTGATGAAAATGGACGAATTGGTGATACGAATGTTCATTAACATTGCATAAGTTTAAGGCAAGAAGCATATAAAAGTTTTTGCTCAATGAAATTAATAAACAGATAATTGGCAAGAACATACAATTCTTGTTAGTGTACAGAAAATGCACATATACAGCATACAAAGGTGACCACGTGAAAGAACAGACCTACCAAAAAGAACCATCTAATTCCATAGCATAAAGAATCAAGAGATTACAATGTCTTGGGGTACAGTATTCTTCCTTCTGATTCTCCCTTAATTCTAACACACATGAAATACATAACTCTGTCACAAGACCCATGAGGTTTATTTAAAATGGCACCTCCTCCAACAAGAACAGGGCAGAGGGTGTGTATCACAAGGTAGAATAAAATAAATGCAAAATAAATATACCTGTATATTAGTTCAAATGCTTTGACATCCTTGCATTCATCGATATCAGGACATGAATGATGAGCAAGAGCATGAACAAAGTATGGGAGGATGTATTCAGGATATGATGTTAAGGAATTTCCATCACATTGCATAGAGCTTTGTCGAGATTTTGTTTGGTGATACATTTGAATAATGTCAGCAAGGTTTTGTTTCTCCTGCGTAGTAAACAAAATAAAAATCCTGCCAACTAAATCACACAAATCAAGCCATTATGACATGCATAGCATGCACTTGAATGGAACATGGCAACTACAAATCAATCCACTCTAGCCAATATACCTCTTCTAACTCTGGTGGCTTGGATCCAATGATGTTATTAAATAAGAATGCACACGCATATTTTGCATCCAAATGCCGATCCTTTATATACTGATGGACCTTGCCCAGGAATAGTTTTTTAGCTTGAGGGAAACTAATCTACAAGATCAGTAGCAGGCAAAAATAAGTCCATTACTTTTACACCATTCTGAAAACTGAAACTTTTATTGCCATTATAATTTTGAAAAAGAAAAGACTATCCCAGAGAAACTTTAAAGTGAAGGAGTTCACCTCTGATGTTATCAAAGTTAAGTGAAAGATATCAACAGGTATCCTCTCGTCCCAGTACTTTGACAGACGAAGTACCGCTTTTGCAGAAGCAAGCCTCAAATGAGCCTTATCAACTAAACTGTAAGATGGAAAAACTTAAACATGAAATTTCATGTTTCATAAAACAACTAGACTTTTAAAGCAAATCACACTAGAAAAAACAAGCTAAATTCTAAGTAAATGGCAGAAAGAACGTAATGTTATTTGAGAAATGCTCCCCAGTGCTAATATTACCTTGATTCTATATCTTTTGATATCTCCCCAAGAGAAAGTATGTTTCTAAGAATATCCAGAAGACCATCAATGCCAGGACGAACATGGGCATCTTTAACAGGTAAATAGCTCTTAACCAGTGTCTTGATTCCAAATATCTGCAGAAGCCAAAAAAGAGCAGAAAGGGGCAGGGGAGAGAGGGGCTAAGCAAATCTTGAAGATACTGAATGATGAAAATGGGAGAAGATTATAATCCTGGACATACTATCAAGCAAAACATTTTATTCATGCTACTTTACTATTTTGAAACAAAAAAAAAAAAAAAAAAAGAACTGAAATACAATTCTCCCCAAAATGGCCAACCTTCAACAAACAAAGTTCACTTCTGTCATCCCAAGATGCTTTTGTATCATCTGCTTCTTTCTGAAACAGTAAAGAACGCATATACATTAAAAAAAAAAGTAAGGCACATACAAATGAAAACTAATTATAAGAACTACCAAACGACACAAGTTCAGTGGATCCTACAAGACATACATTACTGCACTGAAGAATTTTTTTTATTATAAAATCTTCAATTTCACTATCTCTAGTTTCAAAAACCGGCATTGCAGTCTCTGCTATACACCCTAGAGATTGTAGAACAGCAGGCAAGTGCGTCTTCTCCTCCAACATATCCACAAGTCTCTGCAAATTGAGGAAGAAACATCAGCTTTTGCAAATATCAAAAGTACACATTGAAATTGCTGAGCCAAGGAGATCTACAGGTGATGCATTAAAGATTAGGCATATCCCTGTCAAGAATTAATCAATCAGTGTTTACTCAGTCAAAAATAAAACAAACCTTGTATAAAACAGAAAGTGACTTGAGTCCATCATCCTTTGTTATGGCTGCCAGCGCATGTACAGCATACTTGGCCTGTCTTCGACTGCCTTCTAAACATAGCCTCTCCAATATAAGATCTATGGAACTGCATGTAAACAACAAAAACATAACGAACGTGATACATGTAGAACTTGGTATAACAAGTCAAAAATTACAAAAGTTGCACCTCGATGAACTTGCTAGTTGTTCTCGGATGGTACCACCAGCTTTAGCTAGAACATGCAAAACGCCTTCTTTTATTATTTCATCATCATCTTTAAGAAAATTTACCAATTCCCCTTCAGCCCCACCAAGAAGCAATGGACTAAAGCGTGCAAGAATCTGGAATTGTTCACAAAAGTATTAACATTATCTCCATAAAAATTTCTCCATATAAGACAAGAAATGTGGGAATGGTGCTTCTCTACCACTAGTATGTTCATGCAAGATTGAGTATTTCGTGTATTTCCAGAAGATTTTTGTGTGGCAGCCTCCGGGAGTATTTCTTTCACATGCTCCTTGTTGAAAAGCAAATAAGAACACTTAACAGAGAGAGTGCTCAAAAAATCATATAGTCGATGTTTCTCGCCAAGTATCCTCAGCAAATCATCCTACAAGGAAATGAAAATATAATATTGAAACCATTATTTTTTTTTCATCTGTAATATTGAAACCATTAAATAAAAAGCAACATGTAGCTTCCCAAGGTTTTAATCACGGTGAACATCAGTGAGTTTCATGAGATTGAAATTAGTCCTCGACAGAGTTCGAATTAGCATATTCACTTCTTATCCCTCTTAGCTGCTATAATATTAGGGAACTTCAAATCATTACGGATTTCCATTCGCATATTTTAAGTGGTAGATGAAGTCCAATAAAAATCAAGAACAGGAGATTAAACCAAGGGCCTCCAATTCCCTGCCTGCCCATTTCCTCCCAACCATGTGGCCTGAACAAAACCAGTTCTAGAATCCAAGGTATTACTCAGTAACGTAACTCATACCCGGGAAGTACAAGCTTGATTGAAGCTAGTGTTTGGATCAATTAGATTTGTTAAAATCTTCCATATATTAGCATCTTTCAATTGATCAAGAATCTGGTAATTCTCTTCCGCCTTTGCAGGATCAGCAAACGAGCGAGACATAATTCGGAAGCAGAAAAGGACTTTTTTTTGGATCTCAGGAGCATCACCGTCCTGTATTTGAATGACACTTAATCACTTTGATTTTGATAGTGCTCGTAAAAGTTCAATAATTTCTAACTTTCAATGTTTACAAACCTGATTCATTTGCCTAAGAGACAGATACCTCTGCATCTCTTGTTGTACCCTACAATGGAAGAGAAAATCCCCCAAATCAGTCCACAATGCATCAAAATCAAAACTGAAATATTTGGAGGTCTATCAAAAGTCACATTGAATTGCCCAATGTTAAAACAAAGGTTACCTTTGTTTCTGCTCCAGTATCTTTTCAAGGGCCTTCACCTCCACTTTATCAAATCCCGAGAAAACTCTTACCCAATGTTGAACTTTATCTTTGATGGAGGACTCGGTTGGGAGTAGAGACCCACACAGAACAGACTCAATTATATCTGATCTGAACAATTTAAGTAATTAAGAACATGAACACTCATCAAAAAGAAACAAATTTTGCATTAATAATGACACTCATGGAGCGAATAATTTTGGCCCACTTCTCAGCACCAAATCATATAAAGTGATAGCTACTACTACCATTTCAATTAGTTAATATACATCTGTACTACTTGTAGTTCACAACAAGAGAAAATACAAGCAGCCTGCATCCCAATGACGACAATGGAAAATCTTTTATGCCCTTTTCAAAAAGCCAAATATAGGATTACAAAATAGACACAATAGTTAAAGAATGACCTGTCCATAGGGTATACACACATCCCTGCCCCCTTATAGCTAAAAACATTTCCAAATTAGCAGGCACAATATTTTCATGCAACTACAAGCACGAATGGATCTCTTTACAGGATTCACATTAGCCTAGGAAATTAACATCACTATAGTTCTTATATTACAGCCTTCTTCTTCTTAAATCATTTCTTTTCAGATGAGAATATTAGGAAAATCAACACATACAAGATTCTGTCACTATGATGCTTCATATTCTAAATCAAAGCCAAAGAAAATTTAAGTTATTCCAACCTTTTCATTGACAGAAACCAAGGCAGTTAATTCATGCTTGAATAAAAATGGAAATTTCACTTTTGCCAAAAGGTGAATCTCCAAATGAATCCTAGAATGAGGGAAATTAACAAAGGCAAGTCCCGGCGTCTAAGTTGAACCAGACTGTCTAATATACGACAACTTTCACACCAGGATTAACTAATGGGCCAACCTTGATTTAGTTCCTTTACGCAATACTCATGGATTTACTGAACAGACTACTAAAAGGTCTCCTGGTATCTATTACTGGTATATGTAACAGTCTAAACAGATGAAACCAAAAGAGTAGATGAAACTTTGTTCCTGTAATTACTTATATTTTACTTCTTCTTTTTTAATAAGTAATAATATTATATTTTACTAACTACTAGTGTTCCTAGAACCTCACAAGATGATATTATCATAATCCACTAGTGATGTTCACAGCAGATAAATACTTCATTCATATCAACTGAAAATTGGAAACCAAGATGGCTTCCCCTTGCTTGATGTTAAATACCATTAAAAAGCAGACGACCAAAAAAGACCTGTGCAGCATGGGAAATTAATATTTTACCTGAAATCTTTGTCATAAAAACATCTCAAAATCTTCCCAGGAATCCAATCGAAATCATCAGGATTGATTGACCTATCAGAGAACTTCACAGAATAGACCTTGTATATCTCAGCCAACCTCTCCATGGTATACTTTTTAACAAGCAGCTGGAAATTCAGAGTAAGAAAATATTGGAATACCAACAACAATTTCTAGGTAGTTTGAAAAGAAAGGGAAAAAAAATAAGCACAAAGGGAGATAAGGGAGAGAATTTGTACAGATTTGTCCCGAAGGCGCTCAGCTACAAGTTTTACAGTTTCAAGCGGAATAGCATTTAGAGTATGGCATGCCACATCACAGATTACAGCTACAACTTGTTGTCGAACATTTTCATCGAAGTCCAACAGCCGGTCACAAAGTGCAGCTACAAAATGTAGACCAAGATCAAAGTCAGTGGATGTTCTCTGATAGATCGAAGTCAGTGGATAGATTGGAGTTTGTGGATGTTCTCTGATAAGTACATGTTAGATTAATGTATATTGGAAAATCAATTAAATTCACTTACAAATGACTTGTGGAGCTTCAGCTCTTAATGGATCAGACAGAAGACAGCTCTTGACATGTTCAAGGACACACACTCGAACCTCAACAACTCTGTCAGTCAACCTCTTCAAAAACTCGGAAAAGATTGGCTGAAAGGCTTCAGAGATAGCAGCAGCTGGCAGAGCAAACAGGTCTCCAACTAACTTCACAGCTTTTAAACGTGTATCTAGCTGATCAGTCTGCAGATGTTGAAATTGGAACACAGAAGCATTTGTCATCATTAAATAACATTAAATAGAGAAAGCACAGAAACATAGGCTGCTGAATCAGTAATTACCAGTAGCTCTACTGTAAGGTATGGGACAACTCCGAATAGGATCTGCGGAGCACAACGATATATATCATAAATAACTTCATGGTAGTCAATATCACTGTTCACCGACTCACTATCTCCTGATATTGATGATATAAGAAACTGTTTTATGCCAGCTTCAAGTTTTACTGCACATTGCTCTATAATATTCATTGCAAGCCTCCTAGCAGCGGTAGTAACATCCTGGAATTCAAGTTCCAGAAACATCAACTCCAAAGTAGTATTGCAAGAGATAATTACATTATAGCAGCAACATGCATCTTACATATAATCAAAAAAAAAAATCAACCAAGTGCAATATCTTAGCATAGAGAAAGAGGTACTTACACTTCTATTACGACCCAATATAGACAATATAACAAATAAGAGATCCTCCCTGACATCCTCACTCTCTTCTAAGAGGACGACCATGATTGTTTGCATTGATGACAGAACACTTTCTGGATGATCATCACTGCACATGAGACAAAATTTTAGCAAAGCAGAAATTAAATTTGGAGAAGAAACTCTAACTTCATTAAAAAAATAGCAGTAGTAAAAAGCTAACAGCAAGTGCAAATCTACTCACGAACTCTCATTGCAAAACCCAGCCACTATTGCAGAAAAGATTTAACCATTTGAGAGTTTATAATGGAATTTAAGAGTCTAAATGAATCTAAAGAGTCATATTCCAACATATTACTGACAAATGACTAACGTGAGCTGGTTATAAATCCGTATTTTAGGCTTTTAGCTCAGCACCCAGTTAAAAATCTATCATTCAATTCAAACATACAATTCCTTTCCTCTATTAACACATACACATGTACAATGTGTCAAGTCTAGCACAAAAAGGAAAGAGATGGCTGTTTCAGGGTTTTCCCATGACTTCTCCAAAGTTCACATGTCCATGTCCCATTCTCACAGATATATACAGTTTCAGAAGTTACTTTGCATTAAGCAGCATAGACATATACAGCCACCAGATAATTGAAACAGAAATCATTATCTTTATAAAGCAGAACTTCCATCGAAATTGATCCAAAATTATTAAAAATAATGGAGAAAGACTAACCTGGCAACAGAAAAAAATGTAGTGAACATTTCATTCACCAGATCATTGCATTCGAGATCCAACATTACAACGCACGACCTATATTTTGCAAGAGTCTCCAAGATGACCACTCTCCTACTGAACGATGGACCACTTGTATCACTTAACCCACTAAAAGTGCTTACAATCAAGCGAAAGATATCCTGCAAACAGACCCAACACCAATTAGGTGGGAGTATAATTTCAAATATAGGGGTCAAATGGACATGCATGACCAACTTCATCACTTGCCAAGTATAAAATAAATGCACCTTCAGAACATCATCGCCGTATGGGGCTTCCGGTGCAGTAATGCGTGTTATCTCACAAATACAGGTTGCAACTAGAAGCTTGACATCCCTATCTTGATGCTTTAGCATTTCTGGCTTGACAATTGAATTAAGAAAAGGTTGCATTGACTCCAAGATTGAAGCTGATGGTGATTGATCCAATTCGGCAAGACATGTTGCAGCTTGCTGCAAGTTGACATAAAGTTGCATGATATATGTTAACCTAATGAGAAACCTACCTCACATATGACATTTCACAAGTTTCATACTTATCTAAAATCTCACAATTTTCAGCAGCTAACAGAGTTAACTGAATATTGTGTAAGATCTAATGGAGTGAATTGAAGATAATGGAAGAATTATGTCTATCGTTCTCCTATGATAAAAGAAATTTAGAAAGTGTTTTTAAGTACTAAAGTTCGAAACAAATATTTACAGTGACCTAGAGAATGATATAGGACAGCTAATAATTACAAAAAGATGACTAAATTTTTCTAGACACACAAATAAGAAAAAAAAAAGAACAAATAAAACAGGCAGACCTGAACAAACAGGACGTCATAGAAAAACATGCTTTACATGCAAGCAGTAGGTTTCAGTTCAACAAGCCCAATCAAAAAAATTTCAGACAGGCAAGTTAGTTGATAAAAAGATTTGGTTGTTCAAGTTACAAAATCAGAAGTTTATTTCATAAGAGAAATAAAAGCGAATGAAATTCCGGTTTCATAGATATCTTGTGACTGTCTGATTACTATGCATGGGTAAAGCACCAAGAGGAAATTTGAAAATATGACGCTTTTACACTATCATTATATCTATCACAATTTATATCTACTTTCCCCTCAGCTATCACATCATGTCTTTCAATATAATGACCACAATAGTGAAATGCAACTTGTAGCATCTTCCTTGTCATAGCACTTTGTTATATCTTATAACGGTCTTACTGGAACTAGGAAACAATTATTTCCTCAACCAGAAATATATCCTCAAGAACAAAGATTAGTTATCCTTCCAATCCAATGACAGCCAAATTCAAACAAAAAACAGCATTCTCAGCTGTCAGCGGCAACCATAGAATGAAGAGCCAACAAATTATCATGGCTAAACATTTACTTTTTTTGGCAAGTAATAATATTATATATATATATATATATATATATCAATAGAAGTAACCAAGTACACTGAACGTATACAAGAAAAACACCTAGCCCATACAAGAAAGCCGCTAAAGACCCAAAAGCCCATGAAAACCTACCCAAAATACACCAAGACCGAATTGGAAAACTATCGTTACACCTCCCCGACCCCATCCCCTAGATTCCGTAAAACTAATCATCTACCTGAACATCCCACTACAAGAAAGTCTTCACAAAGCCCTCCCTTTAGGCTTCCCTCGACTTGAGCTACCTCCCTTAGCATCATAGTTGATTGCCCATGAAAGATTCTTTTAACTCCCTACTTTTCTTAAATTTAGATTTGGTTTTAAGCGCATGGCTCACCTCGATTGCAATGAGTAGTGCTTTAAGTCGGTCTTCATATTCTCCCTGTTTTATATGAAAGTCCCAGGGTTTGTAGAAACTCATTATCTTTATTCAGAATCCAATCCGATGTTGAACCCACTATATCATTAATCGGAGGAAGAGAAACCAGGAGAACAACATTATCCCCACCCACAGTACCCAATTGCACTCACGACTCTAAACCTTCCCCACATGAGGCACCACTGACAAATCGATAATTTCCTTCCCGCCAAATGGTTACTCGACAACTATATGGTTGTTGTCCCCTCCATTTGTTACCATTACAAGTTCCTCCCCTCCATTAACATTGTGTGTATTTGCTCCACCCATCGACGATCCTTACCGTGCCACTTTGTCCGACTCTACTACTTCCTTAAGAGGGGAAGCACTACCTTCTGTTACCCTATTTACATCTTCTAAAAGAGGCTCGACTGTTTCTTCCAAAATACTCGAGAACTCGGAGGGACCCCGTCTTCAACTACAAATGAACCCTAGACAGAATGACCAACTTCATCTGCAATTGGTGCTTGAAACCCTACGGCTACCTCAAAAGGCATAGTGACACTGGCATGAACAAAGATGACAGCGTCCAACGACCCTATCGTTGACACACCCTTTGCCTGCACACTTTCCAGTACACTTGCTAGCACACTTGTACCCATGACTAGGTCCAGCCCCTTATCGACTTTAATCATTAGATCTCTTACATAATCCATAACTCTCTTCAATTGAGATTTGACATCCCACAAGACCCCCTCCAACTCTCCCAATGTCACCTTAGGTCTTTTGTCTCCTACAAGTACCTTGCCCTTTCTTTCTACCGCTGAGTTGATCTCGGCCTGACTACCCGCCAGTGACCTCAACACCGTTGCGTACGAAGCACATTTGATTAAGGAAGGTCTTCCCACTATTTTTCCATCAACAAACTCCCCACTTTGAGTAGTAGCTTTGGATTCAGTGACACTTAGAATGGACTGCAGAAAGCCTTTCCATCAAATGTCATTTACGCCCTCCGAAATCACCAACAAACCTTTCTTCATTCCATTTCAGAATTTTGAGAGCTGCAGAAAACTGCCCCTTGCACTAATATGATGTTGAATGCTAAAAACTCCATTACCCATCCTTAGCTCTCTGAAGCCTTCATGGCAGTTAAGTTCTAAGCAATCCTCAATCCCCTTAGCCACCCACGAAGCTGTCGTCCCCCCTAGACACATTAACTTAGCTATCTTTTTACTACGTTTAGAAATACGAAAGATATTTCCACCCTCTTTCATAAAAACGAAAGTTTTTTATTCCACTTTCAACCACCTCACCTTCCAACTGGGACGAAACCACATCGTGCTTCATCGTCATTGTCAAAACCCACTGAAAATATGTGCCCACTGCTCCCTCCCTACTGCTCTCGCTTCATCCTCTTAAGGTAAAAAACGAAGATATGTTGGAGGCCCTGAGTTAACCGATTTTCTTGCAAAAAATCCTTGAGTTAACGGAGAAAACTTCCAGTTGCCGGAGGATGACCGACGTCAAAGGCCCACAATGTGGTCACAGAAGTCTGTCGAAACAGTTTGTAGCAGTGGCTAGTGAAAAGGCTCAAATTGCAGTTCGCCAGAGGAGGTAACGGCAAAGCAGCAGAAAATTCCCGGTCGCCGGAGAAGGACCGACATCGAAGGCCCCACAACGGAGTCGCCTAGGTCTGTCGTTCAGGTCTGTGACGGATTCAAAGTGTACGGCGACCGACGCTGGCAAAGAAGAACAAAGAAAGTGTTCGCTTGCAAGGAACTGACGCCCGTCAGCCCTCAGCGAGGACGCCAGGGCCCGTCGGCCTCGTCTGTGACTGCATAGTCCCTCTCCGATCGATGGTGGGTGCGGGGTGGCGGCGGGATAGGAGGGTTGGGGTTTCTCTCGACTCACTGTTCACACACGGGTTAAGGCTTCGTACGGAGAGAAAAACTTATCATTGTTCATACACGGGTCGATAAGTTATGTTATGCCAAACATTTACTTATTGTACAATGACCACGGAGCTCCTTAAGTTTCAGTCTAATGAGATCAGTATGATACATGGAAGCACCAGTACAACTCTCAAACACTAAATGAAAACTGGGCAATAAAACTAGACAGTCTTGGGTACCATCAAACCATATCTTTTAGGAGCCCTATTCTTTGTGTCAGACAAAAAATTGCTTGACCAATAGATTTTCATGTCAAGATAATCCTAAGCACATATGCTCGTTGAGCTTGCAGCACTAAGATTTTAATACAGTATTACAGCTCATTGATCTTGAAGAAGAGAACAGTATAAAGCATAAATTGACTACTATGCTCTTGCTAGATAAAATACCTACCAGCTCAAGCACTCCAATGAGCATAATTAGAAGTAGAAATCAAACCTAAACCACCGGGGAGTGACTACTCTTTTTTCCAAATTAACTCATACTATATATCTCTTTGCACATCACAAACAAGGGTAGCTTGACTCCAGAACAGTTGGCATAAACAATCTTATTTGGATCAGACAAGCTCAAATTTATGTTAAAATCATGAGTTTATACCTTAACAAATCCACCTTTCATAGTGGTTTATCATCACTTAACGATCTTAACCACAAATAACTACTTAATTTGAGTTGAGAAATTTGGTCCTCAGAAACCTAAAACATAAGATTTGAAGTTTTCAAAGATTAGATGAGATGAGTTGAAATTAAAGTTAAAAAGTTGAATAAAATATTGTTAGAATATATTTTTTAATATTATTTTTGTTTTCGGATTTGAAAAAGTTGAATTATTTATTTTATTTTGTGTGGGGATTTAGAAAAGTTGTAACGATGAGATTGGAGGTTTTCAAAGTTTTGAGTTTTAGTCTTAAAAGCAAACCAGGCCTCAGAGTCTCCATTTCTTTTGTTTGCCTTGGCTAGCTACAAGAATTAATACCCATTACCAAAACAAAAAAAATTCCACCATAAATACCAACTATTTAATTTATCAAAGGAATTCAGAACAATGTGCGAAAACCCCTAATTAAACGAATTCTCCCCCCACTTCCATCAAAGAGATTAATTTCTACATTATGAAGTCTAAATTCAATAAAACCTTATGTTTAACGTAGAAAATAAAAAGAATACATATAAACTTAAATTTGTAAACTTTTACACAGTTTAGCTCATATAACATTAAAAACTCTTGTTGAATTAAAAATATCATAATATTTGGATTAATTTAGCTTCCTAATTCTGTTTCAGAGAAGAGAGAAAATACAAAATAGTTCACGTGAGAGTCAAATTCGCGCTTTCTTAAATGTCTTTTTCCTCGCTTCTCTCGGAAACCAAACAGACGGGAACCGGACTAACGAGCGGAGCTAGGGAATTGGAAGAATCGAAGCAGGAGCGAAAAGAGAGGAATGCATACCTTCAAGAGCCTGACGAGAGCGTCTTTGGTAGAGGGAGGAGTCTCGAGCTTGGATCCGACCTCCTTGAGCTGCTGCTGAATTTTTTGAGCCATTTCTTTGGGATTAGCAGACGGTGTTGTTCAAGGGTTTTACGAGCTCTTCGGTCATGGCCTGGAAGGAGGGTTTCGTTTTTCTCTGTCTCTCGGTCTCTCTCTCTTTCTGGGCTTTCGTGTTTCGAACAAGTAACTAGTAAGCGTGCGAAACGACCTACCAAATATAAAACGAAATTTCACGAGATGCTGACTTTACAAATTACAAGTGGATATTATCTATCCGATATTTCGGCTTCTACCTCTTTCAGACTCTCAGTTGGGTTTTTTGCCCCGATGCGCCTCTAACTTATCTAATTTTCTCTTACGCCCCGCCCGAATTTATGCGACTTTAATGAACTAGAACCAAGCCACTTGAATACAAAAGTCTCCAGACTATATCAACTCATTCCATCGGATTATTATAATTTTTTAAATTTTTGTATAAAATATAATAAATATTTTAATTTTTTTAAATTTTAAAATAATAATAATATTAAAAAATAATATTCTAATAATATTTTATT
Source organism: Juglans microcarpa x Juglans regia (assembly GCF_004785595.1). NCBI lineage: Eukaryota > Viridiplantae > Streptophyta > Magnoliopsida > Fagales > Juglandaceae > Juglans > Juglans microcarpa x Juglans regia. The sequence goes on along the minus strand of NC_054602.1, from coordinate 10,151,033 downwards.
CAACTTTCATCTCAATTTATCTTATCTTAACTCATTATCCAAACCTCCCTAAATTTTTTTCAATTTTCTTCTCCGAGATAATAAAGGCAAATTGGCAACGTTCATGAGTTTCATTTTGGTTTTATTTCTCTTAAATTAATTGAGTTCTTGTATTCATCATCCATACACTATATATTTGGCAAGGAAAATAATTAAAAATTTTAAAATTATATATGATGTATGGTATGAAAATGATTAATAGAATTTTTTATTTCTTTTTATCAACAAATAAAATTTTATTGATCATAAGAATAGGCAAAGCCCAAATACACGGGTCATATTCAAGAGTAACACCTAGAGTGATATTCTAGTGATACAAGAAACTCATGAATGGTCATGTCATTAAAATCAATTACAATCAACCATTGGAACAATATGTTAAAAAAGAAAATTCTAATTTTATCCAATGACTGCTCATAATTCCGTAATTTGGATCTTTCCTCCCTCCAAGGACACTACCATAAACATATCAAAACCATCTTCCAATTTGCACCAATAAAAGAAGTGCCTTGAAGACCTCTCCATGAAACTAAAAGGTCAATCACCATTCTTAACATCACCCAAGTTGCACCAACCCTAATAAAAAAATCATTCCACAAAGTTGTGGCAATTTTGCAATGCACTAGTAGATGATCGACGGATTACCCACTCTTTTACACATACAATATCAATCAAATACTATAATACAACATTTCTTTAAGTTGTCAACAGAGAGAATTTTCTCCAAAGAAGTTGTCCATATAAAAAATGATGCTTTTAAGGGGGTTGTATGCTCCTTCGCAAAAATGGATTTGCATTGCTCTTAGAGATGGATTAGTAAAAGGAACGTTCAGTTAACTTTCCTTTCACCGAGGGGCATTAAAAAAGTTTGTCTTCACCTCCCCCGCATAGTAATTGAATAGACTAGGGTGTAGAATTCAAAGATTATGTAAACTTCCCAATCATAAATAGTTTTAAGAAATGTGACATTCCACTTAGAGGTGTTATTAGAATAGTGAAGGAGGTCCCCGAGACTTCTTTCATGCTTGCTATACCAAAAAAGCATGTATAGGCTTCCTTAAGTGCATATAATGTCATTTCAAAATTTGATACAGGACCCGTCACCTGCTCAAAATGGGTAAAACTAGAAAATATATTCCATCACGTCTTATGTGTTTCCAGAGCCCCATCCCAAAAGATCCACTCACCTCATTTGAGCATCAACCTCTTAATGCTCTACTATACTTTGAATCTAAAACCGATCTCCACAAAGTTCCACATTATAGGGGATATTTCCATAGTCATTTACCCAACAACACATTGTTAAAAAGCTGCAGATTTTGGATATTCAAGTCTCTTTGATAAGTTTAGGAACAAACGGTGGCCCATTATACCAAATGAAATTTGAACTCATCATTCATCCCTCCTTATAGAAAATCCCGCTATATTTTCTCCATGCGGTAAGCTACATGTGATGGAAGTGGAAATAAAGAGAGAAAATAAATTGGTAGATTGGATATGGTACTTTTAATTAGTGTGACTCTGTCACCTTTGGATAAGTACATCTGCTTCCAACTAGCGAGTTTCCACTCCATCTTTTTTAGGACATCATTCCAAATGGGTATCCATTTATAATGAACACCCAACGGGAGGCTAAGATATTTCATGAATAAGAAATATCTTACAACCCAAGATAGAAGCCATATCGTCCACATTTTACACTTGCTACACTAGAATTACATCTGATTTGTCCAAGTTTACCTTCAATCTGGAAACAACTTCAAAGCATAGAAGAAGAGCACTCAACGCACAAATATGATCATGGTTGGCCTCACAAGATACCAGGGTATCATCGACAAATAAGAGATGAGAAATATTGAGAGAGCCAGTATCGACTTCCCCTACTGAGAAGCCGGATATAATGCCACCCTCTACCACACCGTCGATCATTTTGCTAAGTGCTTCCATTACAAAAACAACAAGTAACGGAGATAAGGGATCCACTTGTCTCAATCCCCACAAGTTTTGAAAGAAACCACTTGTTGTGCCATTAATCAAAATAAAGAAGCATGCAGTAGAGATGCAATGCTTGATCCATGAGCACCACTTCACCTCGAACCCACACCCCTCAAGCATGTAGAGTAAAGCCCCGTTTGGTTTTAGAGAATGTCTCAACCCATCTCGTCTCATCTCATTTTATATCATATCAAAATCCAAATACCATTTAAACATAAACACTTTAGAATTTCAACTTTTTCTTCTAATCATTATCTAATCATTATAACTTTCATAACCTTCTAAACAAAATACAAAAAATAATTCAACTTTTTCAAATCTCAAAACAATAATTATATTAAAGAATTATATTCAAAAAATATTTTAATTTTATAATATTTTTATTCAATTTTTTCTCTCACATTTCCTAAAATTTCATAAAACATCTTAGCTTAAATCATTTCACTACTATTCACATATTTCTCATCTCATCTGTGTAACTAAACGAGACTTTAGAAGCTCCAATTAACTCGATCACAGGCCTTTTCTACATCTTGTTTGCAAAGAAGCCCTGCCTCTTCCGACTTGATTCTACTATCCAAACATTCATTGGCAACAAGCACTGCATCAAGTATTTGCCTCCCCTTCACAAAGGCATTTTGAGGCTTTGATATTACTTTCTCTACCACCATGCTTAATCTTTTCGCCAAGACTTTTGTGGTGATTTTGTACATTCCACTCATCAAACTTATGGGGCAATAATCTTTATCCTCAACCACCCTTTATTTTTTTTTTTTTTTGGAATAAGAGTAATGAATGTGTTATTAAGGCTTTTTTCAAATATTTCATTTTCATGGAATTCTTGGAAGACCCTCGTGTTATCACTCTTGATCATTTCCCAACAAAATTGAAAGAACACCATAGTGAAGCCTTCCGAACGTGTAACTTTGTCACACACCATACTTTTTAACCGAACCTCCATTCCTTCAAAAGGCCTATGTGCCATCCTTTTACTTGTGGATCGATAGTATCAAAAGTAACTCCATCAATTCTTGGTTGCCAAGAGAATTGTTCCAAAAGTAAGTTCTCATAGTAGTCAACAACATATCAATGGTGTTGTTTGTCTTGTGTGAGTTATCCACTCGATGAAAAAACTTGGTACATTTATCCTCCTCTTTTAAACAGAAGACTCTTATTTTTGTCTCCAATATATCTCTTCTATGAGAGAGACCCTCTCAAGTTCTACATACACTTGAGTTTTGCAAGCCTTTTCCACTTCTACATTTCCCTTTCCTCCAATATATTCTCCAAACCTTTAAGTTCCTCCAAAAGTGTCTTCTTCTGGCTTTCCACATTACCAAATACTTGTTTGCAGGGGTGTAACTATTCCGGTTTCATATAATTTTTAGAACCAAACCGATATATACCGGTTTTGAAAATTTAATAATCGATATCGGACCGATTCAATACCGAAATTGGAACTTCCAGTTTTTTCGATATCGGTCTGATTTTTTCGATTTTACCGATTATCTATATTAGTAATAATATAATATTTACATATACTAAACTATTAATCTATTTATATTATATTATAAGTATAATATTTTATAATAATTAACACATACTAGTATAGTATTGAATTTAACTATAGTCTATATAAGTTCTAAACTTCTTATATGAGTATATATAATCAAATGCATAAAAATGTATTTACAAAAAGAATATATATTATAATTTATTATGCCAAAAATGTATTTATCATTGATATATCTATATATATCACAAGTAAGTTTATATTAATAACTTAATATTAATGTTTATGTTATAAATTAAAATTTATATGTTACATCAAATGTTATATTAAAAATTATAAGATTAATTTCATGTTATAAAATTAATAGATTTAAATAATAAGTTTAGAATTTCATGTTACATGAATTAACAATTTAATATATAATATATAATATAATATAAAAAATTATATATAATATAAAAATTATAAATATATATACCGGTCCAGTTTGGTTTAAATCAATTTTCAAAATATGAAAACCGGTACTGCACCGGTTTAGGTTCGATTTTGATTCTTAAGAACCGGTACCGCCAAACAGCTTACAAATCGGTCCGGTCCAGTTTAACCTGTTTTTTGATTATTTTTTTTTCTACACCCTACCTATTCTCCAGCTCTTTAGAACTTTTTTTCAATGCCTTCAATTTACATGCTAGAAAATAACTTGGGGTTTCATGGAAATGATAAGAAAGCTACCGTTGTTTAACTCGGTCAATAAAGTCATTGGATTTCAACCACATATTCTCGAATTTGAAATACCTTTAAACCTTTGTGTATTTTGCCATAGTCAAGAAGGATGGGAAAGTGGTCTGAACATAGTCGGGGAAGATGCTTTTGGATGAGATTTGGAAAATGGATTTTCCAATCCGAGGAGACCAAGAATCTATCGATCCTCGACCAATAAGAAAGTTCATAGTTGCTTGACCAAATGAAGGAACCACTTGCAGGAGAGATATCTAATAGATCTTGGTAAAAAAAAAAATGAAGTTAGAAAAATCTACCATTGCTGAGTTGTAGTTGGAACAACCCAATATTTCACTCGGGAACCTAGTGACAATAAAATCACCTCCAATGCACCAAGGCATATCCCAAATGCTACTTTGCTCAGCCAATTCATCCCATAATAAACTTCTTGCTTGATCTAGATTATGACCATAAACTCTTGCGAAAGCCCATTGAAATCCATCCTCAACATTCTTGAAAGAGCAAGCCACCGAATTTTTGCTTGATCCAGATTAGGATCATTAACTTGCAAAGGCCTATTGGAATCCATCCTCAACATTCTTGAACGAGCACACTGCCATAAAATCCCCCATACCATCCTTCACCTTTTCGATCACCCATTTATCCCACATCACTAGAATGCCCATCGATGTTCTATTGGAGGGTAGATGGTGACAACCCACCTGATTACATGCCCACAAACTCCTAATGATGCTTAAAGAAATAAGCTCCAATTTCGTTTCTTGTAAACATATAATGTTGCATCCCCATAGTCAAGTTTATTTTTTTATTGTGAGGAGCTTCTCCTTCTCTTTTACCCCCCTTACATTCCAAGAAATGATTTTTTTCTTCATTATACAACCTCATTTACCCTTCCCTTCGCTTTCCCACGATTCAAGTTCCTTTCACTTTTCCCATCAATAATTGTCTAGGTAAGCCGTTTGAGGTCCCTAACTTTTTTCTTAGCTGAGTTGAGCTTGCCATCTGAGCAAGATTGTCTTTGTCCAGCCTCTACAGCTGCAAGTAAGGCAATAAATTAGTTTTCGAAACCGTTACATACAACCACAGTGTTGGATTTCCTTAACTTTATGGAAGACTCATTCTAAAACCTGGGTATCATTCGGGTGTATATATTTCAATGGGGTAGGTGCCTCTCAGGAACTACCTTCATTATTACCCAAAGGAACTACCTTCGCCAGCTTAAAACACGACCCCAGCTAGTGCTCTCTCTCATTCCCATCGAATTCATACAAGACCATAGCAACCTCGGAAGATTCGGCCCTGTAGTCACCATTTCATTGTCTCTAGCATATACAAACGATTAAGGGCATATTTCAATATCAATAATATCTAGAAATATTTGAGAAGAATGCTAAATATAGTTTTGAAATATATAAGTACCGCGCACTTACTTTGAAAAATGTGAGATTCACCACTAAAAAATAATTTTTTTTCTTATGGGTCTCAGGTTTATCTACTTTTTTCAAATGGAGTACAAGAGATTTAGTCAACTATAAATATAATTTTTTATTTGAGAATTTGCTTGAGATTATGTTTTGAGAAATGATGAATAAAAAGTTAAATAAAAATATTTTTAAAAATAAGTATTGTATTGGAATTTCTGAAAGTGAATAGATAAAATTACAATGTTATTTAAATATAGTTTTTTTAATATAATTTTTGTTTTGATATTTGTAAAATTTGTATTAATTTTTGTATTCGAGTAATAATTAGATGAAAAGTTAAAAATTTAAAATAGAAAAATATTTTATATTTAAGTGATATTTGATAATGAAATTATAAAATTTTTTGAGAATTTTATTACTACCCAACCAAACATACCTACTTTGTTTTGCCTTTTCTTTCCTAATATAATAAACTTCCTCAATATACAAAATTGTAACTACAACAACTTTCTATACTTGCATGTGACTCTTGGAATTCCACTGCAATTAATGCAATTATCTGTAAATTTCAACTAGCCCTATATTAATTTCTTAATTATCGATTTCTTTTTATATTATAACTAATAATTAAATCTTAGTATTAATTAGAGTTGAACAAATTCAACTTGCAATCCATGCGTAAGAGTCTAGTTTGAAGTCTAATTAATAAGTTATAATAATTATATAAAATGAGATAAAATAAGATATGATAGTTTAATTTTATGTAACCAAACTAACCTTAAAAGACCATTTGAGATCCCTAGGGTGAATCAAGAAGCGTGATAGTGATTATACTCTAGTTTAAAATTTATTTCTTTCGAGCGAGTTTTAGGGAAGACACGAAGCTGATAAAGAATTAATAAAACAATAGAAAATGATTTTCTAACAAAAGGCTTCCATAGCATAGTGGTAGTGCGTTCGCTTCGTAAGCGAAAGGTCGCGAGTTCGATCCTCGCTGGGAGCTATTGGGTTTTTTTGAACTTCTTTCAATTGCATTTGCCATTTCGGTCGAAGACCTTCAATGGATCATCTTTTGACTAACCGACAGATACCATTCGTCGTTTCATGGTTAGACATCTCTAGGGAACAGTACGTCCAATGCATTTGCGTGTTCAATCACTGACAAATAGAATTCAGGTGATTCGACAGCATTGGCCAACTCGTTGACCATTATTAGGGTGTACCTTTGTAAAAATTTTAGAGGCATTCTTCATTTTTAAAATTTAATAAAAAAAACATATTTTTTATAAATCTAAAATTTTTTTATTCATAATTTCATATTAAATTAGTCATTGAATTCATATAAAATAATAATATAATATTATTTTTTAATAATATTATTTTTAATTTTTTTTTATATTTTACAATTATACTAATCATATATTAATTAATAATTAAATTTGATACTTAAATTATTGTTTCTCAATTAATTTGATGAAACATAGAATATACCAACAAACCAACACTAGGCGTTCAGCAAATCGTGAAATATACCAACAATACATTACAGTCTGCATATAGATTATCAAACACTAGGGATGCAAATTTAGAAATATACTAACAATACATTACAGAAAGAAAAAACACAATACCCTTTTCTGAGTGGTTGCTTAACAATTCGCAACACTGAGTGTGCCTGAGAAAATCAGCAAAAATAAATAAATAAATAAACCAAGTCAGTTCTATGTATGTTGGGTCGAAGAAATTTTTCCCAGCCATTCATCGAGAGCATTAGCCCCCATCGGGGATGACCAGTTCCATTTCTTCTTGAAACTAGGGTTGCATGAGAAAAAAAAGGAGGTGAACATGAAAGGAGAAGAATTAAGCTCGCACGAACCTGGAATGAGAGAAACCAGTGTGGCTCTGTTTCTGTGTGAAGAATCGAAGAGATGAAGAATCAGTGCATTGCAAAAACGAGAGAAAGAGAGAAAGGGGGAGAAAAAAGACGCGAGGAGGAAAATGACAGAGGGAAAGGAAAAAAAAAATAAGGTCGTTGCGGGATCAAAATCGAATAAAAAACATATTTGCTTGGTGAACAATAACCCTTCAAATTTGAAGGATCCTATAGATTTATCGTAGTTCAAAATTTCTCATACATTCATTTGGCTAATCCAATGCAGCTGGATTTTGATGAAATTCATCATATTTTACATTTGACTAAGCTTTTGATGAATCTAATATCAATGTTCTAAGAATATATAGATTTTATATAGATTTTAAAAGTTTAAGAATTGATTCACTTTTAAAATTAGAATTTTCAATTTTTTTGATTTTGGTTTAATTTAGTCCAATTCAATTTTACGGATTATCTATATTAATAATAATATGATGTTTACATATAATAAACAATCTATTTATATTATAATATAAGTACTTTATTTTATAATAATTAACCCATATTAGTATAATGTTAAATTTAATTATAGGCTATATAAGTTCTAGATTTTTTATATGAGTATATATGATCAAATGTGTAAAAGTGCATTTATAAAAAAGAATATATATATATATATTAATTTATTATGTCAAAAATGTATTTATCATTGATATATATATATATATATATATTAAAATAAGTTTATATTAATAATTATCTTTAAGATTTAATATTTTATGTTGTTTATTTTATATTACGGTTTTCAAAATATGAACACCGGTATTACCACATCGGTTTAGGACCAGTTTCGATTCTTAAGACTCAGTATCATACCGAACCGCTTAAAAATCGGACTGAACCCACTGGTTCGGATGGACCGATCTAGTTCGGTTTAACCGGTTTTTCAGTTTTTTTTTTCTTTACATTTCTATCTAGCATTATTAGCATTGTTTAAAAGAGTAATTAATGCGTGATTGTGCAAGGGTTGTGTATTTTTTTATTCTTAACAAAATAATTTTTTCATAGGATATCATATTTCATATTTATTCATTTTTTTCAAAAAGAGCGTATGACACTTGTGTATTTTATTATTGTAAATATTATTTTTCTTATTTTTTATCTGCATAAAAACTATAAATGAGAAAACCTTGTATTACTTATTGGTGTACAATACGAAATCCCATGCTGATCACAAGGATTATGATTCACAACCCAAGTCGGTTACACGCTTGTTTTTTTTAAATATACTTTACAATTTTGCTATTCTCACACATGGATTGCTCCTCCCAAGAATTGGTTCATGGTTCAGACTTAAGATGGATGAAATCATGAAAAGTTAGCTCCTTACATGAAAGGGTTCGATGTCTTTAATTGTTTTCCTCTAATTTTGACATAGATCAAACGTTCCAAACCGCTTGGAATTAAGCATTTTACCGTCGCAATGGTTAGCACCTAACACCGAAACGGTGGGTTTCTTCGCACAACGTAGAATTAACATAAGCCGGCCGGCCATATATTAGCCAACCGGGGTGACGCCTCCAAACCGACGCCATGCACAACGCTATTTATATGCCCCAATTGTGCCTGCGATCTTTCACATATCAGTGTAACACAAAAGTGACCTACTTTTTAAATCAAAGATTACCAGTTTATACTGCGAATTAACAAAGGTTCGTGAGGTTCAGGAGAAGATCATCAGGCTTTGATCGAAGATGAAAGAGTTGTATGGGATGGGTGGTGGTACTTCGATTAAGGTGATGATAATGGTGGTGGTGGCGGTGGCGGCCATGCTCCTGTTTCTTCCATTGGTGATGGGTCCAATGCAACCACCCACTGCTTCTCTACTCCTTATCTTTCCTCTAATTCTGGTCGCCATTCTCATTTTCCTCATCTGTCAAAGCATGTAATTGATACATGATTTTGTACACTCTTTCCTTAATTCAGTGTGTGTAAGGGAAACTCATCGACTGTAAGTTGTAATGCATTATGTATTATCATATTTCTCTCTCTTTAATTATGGAACCACATACTAAAAAGGCCGTTCTCATACTAGTGTACGTCCTGGAGTTTCTCGTTTCTTTCATCTGCTATTTTTCCAAATTTCTAATTTAACGCTATATGTTTAAACTATTAATTAATTATTAAAATGAGAAAGTTGAAAATAAATCCATGACTTTGGTAAAGTTATACGAAGTAAAACGCGTGCAGGTAATTGAGTTCCAGCGACTTTTTCATACATGGTTGGTCGAGGTTATAGTTAGTCTTATTATATATTAGAGTAATGCTAGAGAGAAGTTATTATAATAGTATACATTTTGTACTCATTGTATGACTGCTTCTAGTTGATTGTTCCCAACACTCACTTAGAGAGATGTGTAGTCTAGATGATGTCACATCATGTATACAAAATAGATATTCCAAATAATAACTTCTATCTATATTTATTCTATATATTAATTACCGTAGACGAACGCAAGTATAGAACTAATTACTAGTAACTACCTCTTCAAGAGCTCGTCTTTTTTGGGGAGAAGATTAATTACGTGCAAATGGTGGTTTAGTTCGATGACTTTACCATCTCTGTATTCATGAATTCTCTGACATTTTCAATTTTGAGAGGATTTATATATGGACTGACTCTCTCTCTCCCCTCTTTTGTTTTTTTTTTTTTTTCCGTCAAAGTACACAATGATTTCAAAAAGATTGTTTGAAACTATGACAATGATGTGTGATGTAAAATTTTTTAAATATAATTATTCTAAAATCAATTACTTAACTCTTTAAGCTAGCATGCCAAATCATACTGCCAATTGCTAAAAAAGATTTAGAATGAAATAGTTTGGGGTCAAGCATAAAAAAGATAAAAAATTATATTCATTATTATTTTTCTCGTCATCAACTCATAATCATTTCATGATGTGGCATTAGATGATAGGTTGATAAGTAAAATGTAATAAATAGTCTTTAATAATTTATTATCAGATCATAAAATAATAAGAATATAATGAGAAAAAGTAGGACTGTTGATCTGGATTCTGGCCTAGGAATCTGGATATATCAGGATCGAAACCTGGATTTCAAATTCGGGCCGGAATCTAGACCGGGTTAGCTCGGATGAATCCAGATTTTAAACCCAGAACCTTTTTTTGTTTTTTGTTTTTTTACGGTTTGAATTTTTTGATATTTTGATGTTTTTCAGTTTACTTAATAAGCATTGGGGCCAACATTTATCCTGGCTCTTCAATATCGAATTCCAACAGACCTTCCCCCTCCTCTCAAGAATACGTGGTGATCGGCAAGTTGACATTTGTGCTCAGAGTAATAAAAAAAATAAAAATAATATTCACTGCAATATTTTAAACGAATTAACTTTATCTACTTGAGTTCTTGTTACAGCTTGGTTTTATGGTTTTTACTTGATCATGTGCTACGGAATATACGAGCAAGGAGGAAGGAAATTAATTTACGCCACCATTCCCACCACCAGCCCACAAATCTCATGTCAACATAAAACTCCATCATGCGCATGCACCGTGGTCAACGATACGATACGGTATTCAAAATAACAGAATATATGACTCGTAGTTCCAAAATCTGCATGACCATTGACCACATAGCACCCTGCACGTTGCATATTCATATACATACATACATGGACGTCACGCACACATATATGGATAACAGCGGCTCTTCATTTTTCTTAAGAAAATTGCAAATCCAAAATCCAAAACCCTACATTAGCTTCCTTGACTACGTGCATATTAACAGCACTGGAAGTACTACAATTGTCGGGCACAAATTTTCTTTTGTTTGTTTCTCGTGTCTTTACCAAGAACAAAGTTTTAGCGCCGTTCGGAGTTTGAATTGAATTAAACTCGATTCAATTTAATTTAATTTTAAGTTGAGTCTAATATTTAAATATTCAACTATTAAATCATTAAATTCATTTTAACTTAAAACCTCTTTACACGCTGAACCCATAACCTTTTTCAACTCAACATCTTTTTACATACAGAATTCATAACTTTTTTCAACTTTTTATAAATACATCTAAACTAATTTTAACATCTAAATACATCTAAACTTATTTTAAAAGAATCCCACAAAATTTATTCTACCAGCTCAATTTATTACTATTCGTAAATAATTTAATTAATCTCAAATCATTTCAACGTTCATACGGCCCCAGTGAGACAGAAGAAACATACGAAAGAACGAACCTTTATGGAAGTCCACTTTGCTGAAGTGGTTAAATTTTTTTTAAGTCTTTCCATTAAAAAATAAAAATATATTCATAATAAAGCAGACTACCAAAAGGGAAAAACGCTCCAAATAAAAGTAGACACGGAAGAAAAGGCCTAGGACAAAAAAAAAAAAAAAAAAGCATGGAAGAAAGATCCAAATAAAATTAGATTCAGGGATATTATATATGCATAAATAAACGTTTGTCGGATAAGAGCATTAGCATTAAATTATACATCTATATATGCATCTATATATTTACATAATATGATCATAAATTAAGCTGCATTAAATTATACATATCTAAAAATTTACATAACTATGAATAATATTTTTACAAATTTAAAAATTCACTGTTTACTCTCTCAATCTTATTTTATTATTTTTTTTCTCTCTCCTCCTCCTCTCTCTCTCCACCAACGGATAAGATTTTAGGAAAAAAAAATTTAGTAAGTGCTAAATGATAGAATTTGCAGTGATGCTAATTGCAAAATAATAATGAAAAAAAAATTTGGAAAAAATGAATAATAATAAAATAATAATATTTATTATTATTTGGCTCAAAAATACATAATCCAATGTGAGAATTTTTCTTGATATGCAAAATAAATTTCCATAAGATATGATTTTGCATATGCATATTGTTATGATCTTGAGGATTAAATGTTTAACCAAATTAGTATCCAACAACTTTAGAACTTTTGGATTAAAATGTCTTAATAATTGGCATCAGAGCAAGGACCAAATCACGGGTTCAAATCACGGAGGGGACGACCTATAAGCTGGATTAAAATATCTTAGTACTTTGTATATGCATAATGTTAAGTCATTGAATAATGATAGATGAGTGAATCTGCCAAAAGGGTAAGAGCTACCACCTGATCAATGTCAATAGAGTGGGCCGTCGTGGACGTTGGATTCTGAAGCGTGGTGAAATATTATGATCTTGAGGATTAAAGGTTTAATCAAATTAGTATTCAACAACCTTAAGACTTTTGGATCAGTGGTTGGGTCTTTAACAATTCGTATTAGAGCAGGAACCATATCATGGGTTCAAGTCATGGAAGGGACGACCTATAAGTTGGATTAAAATATCTTAATACTTTGTATGGACATAATGTTAAGTTATTGAATAATGATAGATAAGTGAAGTTGCTAAAAGGAAAATAGCTACTACCGGGCCAGTGTTTATAGAGTGAGCCACCGTGAACTTTAGATTTAGAAACATGATGAAATGTTATGATCATGAGAATTAAAAATTTAATCAAATTAATATCTAATAATTCTAAAACTTTTCGATTAATAATTGTGTTTTTTAACACATATAGAGAAACCAATATTTATACTTTAGAGCCAAAAACTCACCTCGAGGTCCTAGGACCTAGACACCTAGTCCTTGTCCTCATAGTTCGGGCCCACCCATCCTCGTCAACACTCGATCAGAACAGGTCCTGATCATCCGCCACTGAACCACCATCGCCACACCAAATTCAACCTTAATCGCATCCTCAGAGCACTCAGCGGGCACACCAAACTGGAACGTTCATGAACCCCAAATCGATCTCCTCCCTCGAGCACATCAATCGAGCATCTCCGGAGACCGGACTTTGAGGTACCTGATCAGTGATTCGGTCGTAACTTCGGAGGCGGCTGCTTTTGGCGGTGCGCCACCTACTCAAGCGAGTGAATTGCAGCATTCGGATCGAAGAGCGTAGATAAGGTTCATAGTCTAGGAAAATGGAGCCACGTGGTCGGGGAAAGGCATCCTGGTTAGGAATCTCCTGGTCGCCGGTGAAGACCTCCATTTTTAAGGGTTCAAGAGCTTCGGTGAAATGAGGTCAGTGGCCGTAAAACGAAGGTGAAAAAAAAAAATCACCCCTAAAAAGATAACTGTAGCACTGTGAGCCGTACGTGTGTGGAAGTAAAACTGTAAAATCCTGCGGATTACCTTTTGTTTGAAGGTATTCACGGCGGGAGTAACGTTACTTATTACTAATTTATACTATCGTGACATTACAAGGTATTGTGACAACTTATTAAAAAAATTAAAAAAATATATATTTAAAAAAAATAATATAAGAAAATAAAAGGATAAAAATTAAATTATTAAAATATTTTAATTTTTTATATTTATATTTTTAATGTTTTTAATAAATTACATGATGTGCGGCAATAAAATGAGTGATATAAATGAACGGCATAATAACATTAATTTGTATCTTAAGCTGACGTGTCGCCATGGGCAAAGTCCCGAAGTAAAGTTTGGAGCAAGTTCTTGTTTTTAGTTTTAGATTTAAAAAAAAGGAAGAAATTCAGATTCTTTTTTAATTGTTATTAAGGAATATGATAGGAAAATGCGGGGTTTCGTTTAATATACGAAATTATCAATAGTCAAAAGGCCACTACCGGCTTGTACAGTTACACGTTCTACGACCTTTTTTTTAAAATTTTTTTCTTGAATTAACATATTTCAGTCGTGTATGATCTTGCATGGTATTTTCTCTGAAAAATCACAAGGAATCCATTTGAAGAATAGACGGAAAAATAAATAATGAAAAATCAAAACATATAAGAAATCAATTATAGGTTATTTACTTATTCAATTATATATAGCGTACGTATGTTTGATTCCATGGTTTATATTTTTATTTATTTTTAATGTGCAATCATTTAATGACATGTCATAAATATTATTTATGAACAAATTATGGTTAATAAGATTATGATCAATAAAATCTTTTATATATTCTTAGCATCAATATCCGTGCACACATTTAAGAATGGATTTACCTTTAATATTCTCTCTTTTTATTTAGTTAAAAAGGAAACAGATCAGATGATAATATATATATATATATATATATATATATATATATATTGGAATATTAATTGAAGTGAAAAAACAAGGGCATGTTATAAGTACACACGACTTACTGAAAAATAAGTCTAGAAATTCTGGGAACGTAAACGTGAATTCCCTTGTTGAATTCAAAGGGACGGTAAGAGCATAATCAAAGTCCGAGGCCCTGAAAGCAAGGGGTACTTCATACGTATATGTGGACTTAAATTAAAGAAAAGATACTGCGGCTGAGAAGGAAAGTGTGTGGATTCGCGATATTATAAGCTGTGTTTCCTCGCAAAACTAGCGCGCCCAAGCCGCAACAAAAACGTTGGCCGGATTAATAGACCTAGGACCAGGTGGGTCGACTTACGTAGTGTCGGAGCCATGTCGGAGTCTGGGACGCAGCAGGTGTTTGGTGAAACGGAAAGTTCCCTACTAACTGCGGTGAATGATGAGTTTGGAGGGGTAATTGTGGAAATGGCGCCCCAGCAGCACCCCATGGACGCTGCTGCCTTCGGCTCTGTGCTTAGAGCTTCCATTTATCATTGGAGAGAGCAGGTGATTTTTCATTTTCCCCGACTTATCTATCATATTGCATGGTTAGAGAGCAGGTGATTTTTCATTTTCCCTGACTTATCTATCATATTGCATGGTTGTTCAAAAAAAGAAAAGAAATGATATGTAAGTAGGTATTGAAGAAATTTATGAGTCTACCTCATTTCATAAAACTGGTTTTACAAGAGAATATTGTTCATTCATTATAAATATGCTCAAGATCTCGTCCACAGGCAATGCGAGATTATTCCTGATCAACACCATTCCCTCACATGCATGCCAATATTTTTTTCTGATTCTTGTTATTAAATAAGTAGTATGGATCCTCATTTGTCCTGTGATGTACAGGCTCTGATATCATGATAAAATTTATGAGCCTAACTCATCTCATAAAATCGGTTCTACAAGAGATAGATGATTGTTTATTCGTTATAAACATACCTAAGACCTTGTCTACAGACAATATAAAATTATTCCTCAACACGTATCATATACACAATGATTATTATCTACGTTTATGATTTGAGGGAGGCACGTACGTCAATTATCCTAACAATGGTTGTGTTTGTTTAATATTTGCATTATATATATATATATATATGATTTATATGATTGTTGTTTTGGACGTGTTTCACCGCCACTACCTCACGATCACCTGCAACCAAAGTGTAGAAAGTACGAGGGTCCAAGGGAACTCCTCCGATGCCTAAGTCAGTAATTTGTGGATAATAATGATAATAACAATAATTCCATCCTCTTGCTTACCTGAGTTTTTCCTTTATATAGAGTTTTGTGATCTCTCTTTGTTCACGCATGGACGATGGTTATCCTTTATTCAAATTCAAATTTAGAGATGTAGGACGAAAATGGGCTCCTCGGTTATGATGTGGGCTTTAGACGTTACTAAGGGCCCAGGCTCATCTCGAGGCTAACCGGTTGGGATATTCCCTCCAGTTATCTCGCAAAGTCTTATTGTACATGGCGTGATGGGACTTAACCATTGGGTTTTGTTTCGTTCTTCTAGGCGTGTCAGAACGTTGCTTCGTTTCCTCTCCTAGGGCACGTCAACCGTCACTTCATTTCAACTTTTATTTATTGCCCATTTTCCATTTTCTTTTAATTATTCTGTTAGGTTTCTTGCTTTTCACTCATTTCTCTGAGTTCTTACATTTCTTTTTCCTTTCCAAGTTCTTTGCCTTTATGCGATTTCTTTCAATCCTTCCATGGCTTCCTTTTTCTTCCAAGGATAAAGCTGTAGTTGCTCTAGACTCTTCTCCACCCAGCAACTCTCCTCGTTGTTGCTTCGTTGACTTCCATTTTCGTGGGTTCCCGCTGGTCTTCCGTCGTCACCCCGTGAGAGTTGGAAAATGCTCGAGATAATTTCAACATCCTTGACTCCGTTGAGTTGAAAGCCCCAGCTCCCAACTGAAAACCTATCGACGCCAAAGGTATGGTTGTCACTCTTGCAAGGGTGGTGACCTACTTCCTTCGCCGGCAGGAGGAGATACAAAATTGGTACCTCCCAAAAAAAGAGTGGGACCAAGTTGAGCTCTTCTTAAGAATTGTCGAGAAAAACTATCCCCCCCCCCTCCCCCAAGGAAGGTGGGAGCACCAAGGTGGCCACCTCTCGGGAAGAACTAAGTGTTATGAATCCACTACCCATTTCTTTGGATGACGTTAATTTGCAGGCCGAGAACGACCTTGATAGTATATTTGCTGCTGAGGCGGCCACTGAAGCTACTGCACAGCCTTCAATGGCTCTGATTGATGATTCCTGGTAGTAATGTGATGATATTCCAGTGGAAGAGGACATTTTTGTTTTGAACACAGTTCTTCTTACAACACCACCTCCTGCTTCTGCGAGCTTCCCGCCCTTTGAAACTCCCACGCCTCTACTGACTTCGTCTCCATCAATTGTTTTTGTGCCTTTTGACGCTCCCTTGGATCTTCCTCGATTGGAGGGGCGAAGAGGGTAGTGCTCAAGAGTTAGTTGTGGCACTTAGTTCCCCCTTACCTCAATGACTTCAGGTGGGGTTACTTCATATTTGCCATTTATTTTTCTAGCCCTCTCCCTCACCAGTGGCAGCAGGGTTTCAATTCTTTCGCCGTCTTTTAGTGTATCTCCTCGAGAAAGCGACGAAGCCTCTTTGAAAACTCCTGAGGAGGGTCTCGAGATCGATGAGGCTGTACCCCGCCAAGATGAAATTGGTGAGATAGGGAAGGCCAAAAACTACATGATTCCTCCTATTGAACCATCTGTTTGCCGCCCTTTGTTTGCCGTTACTGAAGCCACCTTTCCACAGGGGGACTTTGCTAATGTCTCCTCGCTAGCTGTCAACCCGAGAGGCTCTTCTAGCTCCCATCCTATGGCTTCCCCAGCCTCCCAACCTACTCGCCAAGAAGAGGTTATCAATGCCTTTGTTCAACAGTTTGGTAGTGTTTTTGTGCCCGTAATGTTACATTCTCCTTAATGCCTTGGTCAATAATTTCGAAGAATATATTTTTAATCCTTCTCTCTCTCTCTCTCTCTCTCTCTCTCTCTTTCTCTTTCTCTCTCTCTCGGGGGTTGATCAACTTGCTGCTGACTTGGTGGATGATTGGATGCATTTGGAGGGCGAGAAGAATCAATTGGCTAACGAGTTGGCTCTTATTGAGGCTCACTCCCATTATTTTGATGATGACTTGGCTGCTCTTCACGCCCAAGTTGCTTCACTCCAGAAAGAGCTGGCAACTTCCTTTACAGATGCAGACCACTACTGTTAGGAGGTGGTATCAATTGGGAAGGAACGTGATCACCTTGCTACTTGCCTGAATGAAGCAGAGGGAGTTATTCGAGAGAGGGACAACTTAGTTGCCCCAGTAGAAGCCTTTAAGAAAGAACGCGATGGGTTGGTTGCTCAGGTGGAGCGTGTTTTGAAGGAACGTGATAGCTTCACGGCTAGCCTTGATCGTGCGAACTCAGAAATCGAATGATTGGCTAAGTCCAAATCCGAATATGCTTCTCGCTTGGCCTCTCTTGGTGAAGAAAAAAGGGAGTTGCTTATAAAGCTGGGGGTGGCTGAAGGGATGAAAGCTGAAGCCGAGAAGCACTTGGCCGAGGTGAAGGGCCTTTTCAAAGATAGCGACCGTCAATACCTCTAGCTTGACTAAGTTGTTAAATCTGCCAAGAAAACTATTTTTATCTTGGAGCGCAAGTTGGCTGAGATGGGATCCGCTTTCGAGAGCTCTCAGAATGACCCTAATCGAGTCTTCCCTCAGTTGGCTGCTGCCCCCAAGATTCGAACACGAGCCTAGGGTATAGGCTTCAAGTTGGGGGTAAAACAACTTTGTGAGCTTCTTCTTTGGGAACTCGCCACAAACCTGCATACTTTGGGCTAGGAGTCTATTTGGGCTAGTGAGGTTGCCCTTCATTTCTGTGACTCCATTGGTCGAGCTGAGATGTCTGACTCTTTCTGCCGCCTATCTTAATGCCTGCTCAATTTGAAGTTTTCTCATTCCCCTCGGGATTTGCTTTTGATTTTTGTTTTTTTATCATTGTAAATGACTGAACTTTTAAAGTCGTTTTTTAGGCCTTTGAACTCTGTTCGTTTGACTGTGAAGTTCATTATGATATCAACTCATGCTATTCATACCTTGTGTATTATCCTTTATGTTGTTCTTGTTTATGAGTGGTGTGTCACCCACCAAGAGGAGTTTCTCTTGACCACATCGCTTGTGGGCGAGAAGGTGCTAATGGCAGAGTCATTCGACCATTTTAACCTTTTAAGTTTTTATGCTTTTGGGAGAGTTCATCAACCATGTCGCCTCTTGGCACGAAGGTATTTAAAGGGAGAGTTCCTCGACCGTTTCATCCTTTTAAGTTTGTAGGCTCGTGGGAGAGTTCCTCGACCGCGTCGCCTTTTGGCGCGAAGGTATTTAACAGGAGAGTTTCTCGACTATTTTATCCTTTTAAGTTTTTAGGTTCATGGGAGAGTTCCTCAACCACAACGCCTTTTGGTGTGAAGGTGTTTAACTGGAGAGTTCTTCAACCGTTTTTACCTTTTCAGTTTTTAGACTCGTGGGAGAGTTTCTTGACCACAGATGACGCCAACTATTTTGGACGTGTTTCATCGCCACCACCTCACGATTACCTACAACTAAAGTGTAGAAGTACGTGGGTCCAAGGGAATGCATCCGATGCCTAAATCAGTCATTTGTGGATAATAATGATAATAACAATAATTCCATCCTCTTGCTTACCTGAGATTTTCCTTTATATAAAGTTTCGTGATCTCTCTTTGTTCCCGCGTAGACAATAATTATCCTTTATTCAAATTCAAATTTAGAGATGAAGATCTATTTCTTAGCAAATTCGAATAATAACCTCTTTTATATTTTACCATTGACTGGATAGCTATCACATCGGTAGCTAGCTTATCCAATCGTTATTGGTCTTGGGCTGGTTTCATAGGTACTGGGCTGGGCTCCTCATTTATGATTTGGGCTTTAGACATTACTAAGGGCCCAGCTCATCTTAAGGCTAATTGGTTGAGATATCCTCTCCAATTGTTATAACTCATGCTGATGGGTTTTCAGCTGTTTTCGGAAGGTGAATACATACTTATATATATATATGTGTGTATATATGTATATAGAATATATAGAATAATGCTTAGTCCACTAATGGATTTTTTTTATATTATTATTTTTTATTTAATAATTAAAGAAGTATTTTTTAATAAAATTATTATTTTTTAAATGTTAAAGGATATAAAAAAATGTATAAAAAAAAAAGAAAAAGAAAAAGAGAGAGCATTTGGCCTTATCGATAGCATAGGGATGGATTCATGTAGCATCACTCTGATAAATATATATATATATATATATATATATTTATTTATTTTACTTCCTTTTACGTGCGTGCGCACATGGTTAGAAATCTTCTTAATCAGTGTAGTAGTAATGATGCTTGCTTAGGATATTTAATATAAATTAATGAAATGAAATATTATAGAATTAATCACCCTACGTGCGTTTATCTTCAAAACTAAAAAAGAGATAAACTTAATTATTAATTGATTTATAATATGTTGGGTTTTGCTCCTTTGTGTGAATCTCACATCGGTGAGAGAAAAATAAGGAAGAGGTCTCATGGCCTATAAAAAAGAGGCTTAGCCTTTTAGTTAATTATACCAAGTCATAAGCTTAATTAGTAACTTGTGACTCTAAGAAAATTTTTCTATTAGTCTTTTTTTGTAAAAAGAAAAGAGGTGAGAGTTAAAGTTTTACTAGTATGGAAGCTTTGTGAATGTCATTTGAGGTGAGAAGAAAAATTGTATGATTGTAATAATTTTTTATATAGTGTATTTTCTTCTCTAAATTTAGTGATTTTTTTCTTTTTTTGAAATTTTCACGTAAATTCTTGTGTTGTTATTATTTTTCTATTTTTCTTCATATTTAACCAAAAAATAAATCCTGAAAATAAATTTAGGAGGTTTAAATTCCTAGCATAATATTATTGTATATCATGACATTCTATTTCTTGGTGTCTGTATTTTTTTTTTCCCCAGCCGGTGCTTTCTGATTATCTCCTCGTCTTCATATTTGGGTTATTTGCAAAGCCAACTTCATCACGCGCGTGTATTAAGAAACATTCCTCATTCTTGTTGTGTAAATTAATTTATTGTTTTTTTTTTTGTTAAATGTAGGGGAAGAAGGGAGTTTGGTTGAAATTACCCATTGAGCTAGTCAATCTAGTCGAACCTGCTGTTAAGGTGATTTCCAAACCCCCGCTCGCCGGGTGAAAAGTTTTTTTTTTTTTTTCATTAAAGTTTGGAGTACTTTTGATACCTCAGAGCTGACCGCCGGGAAGAAAGGGTTGAGGTGTACGTGACCGATTATTCATGCTGATATTTTGTCCATTGATTACCTTAATTACATCGGTCATTATACTCTTGTACGTACGTGCAGGTAGGATTCTGGTACCACCACGCGGAGCCGACATACTTGATGCTCGCATATTGGATTCCAGGTGGAGTACATACTCTTCCTGCGAATGCCAGCCACCGAGTGAGTATTGGTGCATTTATTATGAACGACAAAAAAGAGGTATATAATTCGGAATATGATAAGGTTATTATTTTTTTACTATTTTTTTTATTATTTTTTTTGTATTTGATTAATTTTTTATTTTATTTAATATTTAAAAAAAGTGAATATTAATAAAATTATATATTTTTTTAAATTTTTTCTTAATATTTAAAGATGTTAAAAAAATATTTAAAAATAATAATAAAAATAAATATATTATAAATAATAAATAATAAAAAAATAATAATCCTACCACTACCCATATAATTCACCATAAATTTTACATCGCCATCGATATTTAATGCTTTATAGCTATCGTACTGTTGATGCGTTACTAATATCGAATTCCAAACCACCTGCATGAATGCATTGTAGATCTTTGCATGTTCAGGACGTAAGTGTCCTCACGATAGGAGAAAGAATCAAATCATTTTCGAGTGTACGGAGATGGTCAAGTCTCGATAACATAGCTTGAAGCCCACCGAGATGGTACGGAATGGCGGTATTCATACGTTTATCTATAACAAAGAATAAAAAATAAATATAAAACATATAAATAAAGATAAAGATAAATATTTACATAATTTGGCACAAGACTTAGTTTATAGGTTATTTGGAGGCAAATTTATTATAATTGGAGTATTTTACAGTCATTCATTATCTCTTGTAACTCACAATACAAATAGAGTCTGAACTTCTTTAACCCAGAGAAGTTACAGATAAGGTTTCTCGTCTGGAGGACGAAGTAGCTCTCTCTCTCTCTCTTAGTGGGGTCGCCATTCTTTTAGTCGACTTGATCGAGACCTTGTCAGTGGTAGGTAAAGAATCGACTTTATGTCACTTCAAGTCACTTGTCCCTATTTTCTGTTGAGCTTCCTTCATGGACTAGATCTGGAGTATTATATGGGGCTTGGGATATTTATCCCCTTTAGTGTGCTTGCAATTCTTAAGGTCGACTTGCTCAATAAGAAGACCTTGAGCATCTGCAAGTCAAGTCTTGATAGAGATAATCCTGCAGAATCCTGTAGAAAAATAAAATATGGGGGTTGGTCTTTGGCTTCCTATTTGTTTGCGCAAAGTAATGGAGATCTCCGAGTGCGGAGTTTTGGCTTGGAGAATTGAGCGGGAGACGACTTGACCGTGTAAGGTGCGAGTACGTAACTCAGCTTGGAGAACTAGGCAGGAGATAACTCAACTACATAAGGTGTGAGTGCAGAGCTTGACTTGAAAAATTAGGCGGGAGATGACTCGACCGCACAAGGTGCGAGCACAAAGCTCTGCTTAGGTGCCAACTTTTTTTCTAATAATCGAATGCTTAGATGGTTGCGCATGACCGTTTGTAAGCAAAGAGTGTGTATTCTAGAAAAGGTCGGAGCATCTGCGGGTGGTCAACAGTTGCTTCACCGGCCCATTGAATTGTACATGCATAGTAGGTAAAACCATATGTGCGCCGTGTGGCTCCGTGCATAGCCGCACACGTTGCATGTGTGGCTGGGCTACAAGGCCGGGCAATTGTGGCCATGTGAGGTTCATGGTGGGCAAAAGGATGCTCATCGTGAATCATGGCAGGCGTTGTGCTCGCCATGTGTGGTAGTTGAGTGGAAGGTGATGTGCATCCTTGGCCCTTCGCTTGCGCTGCCTAGGGCAAGGGAATTCATGTTGTTGAGGGATGCCCCTTGGTGGCTGAGGACTTGTGGTCAGGCAACTAGTGGTGAGGAATGAACTGTGGCTTGGTGACTCTTACAGATGAGCAGCTTGTGATTGAGGGGCTCTTTGGCGAGGAGGCACACTGGTAGCAAGCTCACATTGGCAAGGAAGCCTATGGTGGCAAGATTAAGAAACTTCTATGGTGAGGAGTTACACCGGCTGCGTGCATGGTGGGATAGCTGCCAACCTAGGTGTTGGTGAGATCCTTTAAGCGGGCAAGGTAGCTTGCCCGCCGAGCATGTGGTGGCGAGATGGTTGCCTGCCCTTGTGCATGGCGGTAAGATGGTCGAGTAGACCGCTGAGGTCGAGGAAATTGTTGTTGCCCGCCATAGGATTGGGTGAGGACTTGCTGTCAGTGGGGAGGACTCTGTGGGCAAAAAGCTGGTTACTAGGGAAGTTGTGGTTAAGAAGCTTGTGGCTAAGGAACTCACTATGCGAGCTTGGGTGACAGTGGTGGAGAGTGTGCCCAAGGGACACCTCGATGGTGCAAAAATCGCAAGCGGTCTTGGCGGGGGCTGGTGGTGGCCTTGCTAGCTCACATGCGCCATTAGAAGAGGCCCCCTTTGGACGCACGTTGACGTGCATTTGTTGCATGTACTGTGCATGGCCTTCATGATTAGGAACTACTTTAGTGGCGATAGAAGATGCCAGTGATCCGAGCTGCCGCTTGTACCTTACTAGGCTCACGGTGGTGGGAGTTGGTCTTTGTGGGCCTTAAGACACTGCACAATGTGTTTTTAGGCCAGATGGTCTACATAGGTATTGTCCGTCCTCTCGGAGTGGTGGCTGGACGACATATGGAGCCGTTAGTGATGATGGTGGTGAACTCTCATTGTCGTGGGGTTCCTGGGTGCACGATGACGTGCACCCATTGTGTGTTGTGCATGGCATTGTGCATGCCATGCACTGTCGGACTATGGTCTATCTGTACTGTGCTCTTTGAGTGCACAATGCACGTCTGGTGTTGGGTTCTCGCCTTTCTTGTTTTTCCAACAGCAATATTAATAAAAATAAGAGATGGAAAGTAGAGAACACTTACTTGAGAGGAATTTTATTTGCTCGTTTGGGGAAGATTTCGTATGTCGAAAAATCATCAGTCTCCCACTTCTAGTACAGAGAATAATTGAATCCTATAGACGTCGTCAACTGTTAAGGACTTAAATCTCCCCACAGGTGGGAATGGGAGAAAGAGTCATTCACAAGTGCACAGAGATGCTCTAGGTCTCGATAAAGTGGTCTAAAACCCAGGGAGGTGGTTCGGAAGGTAGTATGATGTCCGTACGTACATTTATAACAATGAATAGAAAATAAATGCAGGAAATGTAAATAGAAAGGGAAACACACATATTTATGTGGTTCGGCACATGACTTACATCCACAGGTCTTTTTGGGGCAAATCTACTATAATGGGAGTATTTACAGTCATCCACATTCTTTTGTAACTCATGGTGCAAATGGTGTTTGAACCCCTTTAATCCAAAGAAGTTAAATATGGAGTTTCTTGTCTAGAGGTTGAAAAAGCCCCCCCCCCCCCCCCCCCCCCCCCCCCCCCCCCCCCCCCCCTCTTCTCCTTTCGTTGGGTTGCCCCATTCTTTCAGTTGACCTGATCCCTTTTATTGATTCCTATCAGTGGTAGGTGAAGAATCGACTTCATGTCACTTCAAGTCGCCCATCCCCCTTTCTGTCTGGCTTCCCTGACTGATCTTTTTCCCTCTAACACTTTGCTTTTTCTTTCTTTACTTGTCTCATTCTTGTCTCTTCCTTGTCACTTTTTACTTCCAATGATGATCGCTCCCTCATGGACTGAGCCTAGAGTATTATATTGGGCTTGAGATATTTATCCCCTTCATTGCATTTAATACTTTCAATCCTAGTACACATCTTAATTTCTATGCTCTTTTCTCCCGAAGCTTCATCAATTCTTCCCATTCAATGCGTTTGATCAGTTGCTTCTCATTTTTCTAATCACCTTGTTTAGAGAATCGAATTCGATTTGATTATTCGGCCGACCTGCATCATAGTGCATCTAGCTTTGCCGAATGGATCTTCTCTAGTAAATATATTCAAGATCTCTATTGTACAATGATAAATGAAAGATTATGAGATACTGTAATAAGCATATTGTAATGGATTTCTCCTTCTCAAATGTCGTGGATGTAGGCATTATATCTCTATTTACTTTCTCTACGCTTATTTTCCTTTCACTGCTATAAATGTATGTACTGACACCGTACAGCCGTATCAGACCACTGTTAAGGGCACTAGACTACGCCGATCGATGTCTGAATCATTACAACGAATCGAAAATGACTCTTTCTCTCATTCCGACCAATTATGCGATTTTTCATATACATTAACAGATCTGATTATTCGGCCGGCCTGCATCACAGTCCATCTAGTTCCGGCTGTTAACTTTTGACTTTTCATTTCGATTAATGTTATGGCTATGCCACGAATGATCAAAGGCAACGCGCCTGGCCTCTCATCCATAAATTCTAACTTTTCAGATCTAGCAAGTCGTTTTTCCCACTTAAAAAATTGTTATCTTTGGTTCCAACTCCAATCATCTTTCATTGGATCTCATTATTTGAAGTCATAAACACTAGTTTCTATGTCTCTCTCTCTCTCTGGCACTTTCGCGCATTCTCGATCCTCGTTTCCGTCCATTCTTTAGTACAGTTTTCACTTTTCAGATTTTGGCAACCACCTATAGATGGCTTCTCAGCAGATTTGAGACCCCTGTATACTTTATACCTGCTTTACGTACTTCATTACAGAAAATTACATAGTTAGCGAGTCTGGTGTCTCAAATTTCTGGTTTTCAACTGGTACGGCCTGTAGGTGCTAGTGGTCCAAGAAAAGAATGGGGCTTTCCCGGGGACAGAAGTCTGGAAGTTCCCCAAAGGAGCTGTCGATGAGGTGAGTACTCAGGCATCAGGCTAAGCTCTCCCTCTTACATGTAAATTGTAAGCTATGCATTGTGTATAGTCTCCTTATTCAACTTTATCATTGCCGAAGGGGGAAGATATCTTTGCAACCGCAGTGAGAGAAGTTAAAGAAGAGACTGGAGTAAGTGATCATGAATTTGTTGTGGGCTTGTATATTTTGATTAAATTTGAGTTATTACCAATGCCTGTTGTTTTAGCCATTTATTTTATTGATGTGATTTTATTTCCAAAATTTGTGGGACTTCTACTCTCGACTTCATCAGGTCGACTCAGAATTTGTTGAAGTACTAGCATTCAGGTATCATATTTGCTTCAGATCAGATAATTTGAAAAAATTCGTGTTGCTACCATGTATATGATTTTTGTTCTTTTTTTTTTTTAATCTCTAAAGCTTAATTATAATTGTATGCTTCTAGTAGCTTTCTGGAATTAACTAGAATACTGAGTAGTACTTTTCCTTGAAAAAATTTACAGACAAAGCCACAAGTTCTTCTTTGAGAAGTCGGATTTATTCTTTATTTGCATGATGAGACCCCTTTCCTTTGACATCCAGAAACAGGAATCAGAGATACATGCAGCTGAGGTAATTATTTTTTTGAGCATCAGAAAGATATTGATCTATTTTTCAGTACTTGACCTGCATGTGGATGTATCTTTTCTTATACGTAAGGAAATGCTTCAGCTAATGTTGTTTAAACAGATTGTATCGTTGTGTATATTTAACAAATAAAAGAGTGAAAATATATAATGAGACCCATGCAGTTGCATCGTCTGCTGTAACCAACAAATTAAATTAATTTGCCTCACACATTAATCATAATTGCCTGCAGTGGATGCCATTCGAGGAATATGCAGCACAGCCATTCGTCCAAAGAGAAGAGCTTATGAAGTATATAAACAGTATATTTTTGGAAAAGATTGATAGCACGTATTCTGGGTTTTCTCCGGTGCCAATAACATCAAGTTTTTCTGATGAAAAGAGCTATTTGTATTTTAATACATCGAGGCCTTAATAGGGAGTACTAATGCATGTGTCCATCAGCCTGCCGCCCTTGGAATTACAGTACTTTTACTCGCGTATTGATTTTTACAATTTTATAGATATAAGCATTTTTTATCATAATTTTGAAGATTAATGCTACTGTAAAGAATACCACCAGCTAAACAAGTAGTAAACCTGCTGTTTATGATAGTCTTTCTTTCTGGAATAAGATCAGAAAGCTGAAATGTTTGTTGTTTTATACTAACGTATAAACGAAAAAAGATTTCTCAAACAGATTCTGTCCAATTCGAGAAGCTTTAATTCATGTTTTGTTAACTTCTTTATGTTCGATGAGTAAGCTAGCCATGAAATTTATGTACCATTTGGATCTCTTTAGATAGGCAAATGGGCTCGACACGAATGATCATGAGTGTGAGCAAACAAACAATGATAAGACTCTGATATCATAATATCAGAGCATCCAATTATCCAAAATGTATGCTAGGAGCTGTTGGTAGAGACCAGAAAATCATGCAAACATGCATGTTTCATCATGACCAAGCGTGCATATTGTATCCATCCATTTAAGCATGGCAGCCAATTTCGCATCATATCAATATATTTACAGTGAAAACTCCGCTGCATGCACATCATGTATAAGAGATAGATAAGCAGCTTGTCAATTGATAGTATATCCCGTGATTCACAACCACGTACAAGTCGTATCATGCTCGCTTCTACCGATAGGCCGAGAGTGGGAATTTCCCCCTTTTTCTCTCCTAACCCGATATTCGAAGGATTTTACAAAAATGGTCAAAGCTAATTAAGGTAGCCTTTTGGACCACTAATTAATGTTGTTCTTCTGTATTATTTAACTCGATTGTTCAAATTCCACAGCCACTGGAATATATACTGCTCGGCCGGCAGGAGAAAGCTAGCTCTTCTTACACACCGGCCTTACGGGTGCCTTGACGACTATGTGCATGCAGCAGTAAATGAATAGACATCATACGCTGAACATTAATTAACTATTAACTTGGGTTACGCCTTGATTCTTGGAGAAAAAGGCTACGACTCTATAGCCAACATAATTGGAGCATTGACAGCAATGCTCTTCTTTTCTGTATGTATTAATCATTATACTGATTACGAATTGACCTAAACATGATCAGGATGATTAGAAGATGAAGGTCATATATATATATATATATACATACATAATTAAGCTATTTCAGGCCTTTCGTCAGCCACTTAGAAACAGTTGATGACTAAAGAAATTTTGAAGGGGAAACACTAGGAACTGCTGAATTGGACGTGTTGAAAATGTTCAATTTACACCCTCCAATAAACACGTGACACGTCCAGTTTCTAGCAATTCTAGCAAATGATGAATAGAAATGCTTGTAGGCAATTCACTTGTATACCTCTTCTCCCTATCTATGTTTCTCCCCTCTCTCTCTCCCCCCATGTCGATCTCCCATTCTCTCTCTCTCCCTCTTTCTCTGGACTGTTCATCTGGGCCGAGTTTTTTCCCGGCCCTGTCCAGAACCCAGATAACTGGATTCCAGTTATGGGTTCTGGCCTGCATAAGAACATCCAAGTATATCGGATTCGGGTAACGAGTTTAAACTCAGGTTCCGGGTTTGTACCCGGGCTTTATAAGGAAAAACATTTTCCTACGTAGGTCGCGACCTCTCCTCTCCTTTTTGCTCTCTCTCTCTCTCTGCCGAACCAACAAAACCTTAAGTGACCTCTCTTCTGCTCTCTTTCTTTGCTGAACCAACAAAACCCTAGGTGACCTCTATTCTCCTCTTTACTCTCTCTCTTGTCGAACCAACAAAAACCTAGGTTCAAGTTCTCCAGCCGTCTCTCTCTCTCTCACCAGAGTCACCATCGACCTTTTGATCTATCTGCTATGCTCTCTCTCTCTCTCTCTCTCTTTCTCTTGTCTTGAAACCCTAGCCTCCCAGCCATTCTTCCTTTGCCGACGAAGCTTTGTTGGCTCTGTCTCCATGACTATGTCACTCCGCCAGTCGACGGCCTCTCCGTCATCGACATTAAGAAACCAAGGTTAGGTTCTCTCTCTCTCTCTCTCTTTCTCTGTTGATTTGGGTCTGTGTTCTTTTGCAGGTTTAGCCAAGCAAGGACTAGCTTCACCATTAGCCTAGTTATATACTTTCGATGACTCCAAGATGGTTCATTTTCCACTTGCTCTGTGTTATAAGATCTACAACTTTGAGATAATGAGAAAAGGCTTGCCTTTTGTCAATTTTATTTTGTGTTTGTGTGTATTTGTTTAAACTTAATATGAATGAAGTAGAGCTTCTGTCTAATATATGACATGAAAAAGGCTATGAGACCCAGATCCAGATTTTGCATTCCTTTGGTTTTACGAATGATGAATCATGATTCAGATCCAGATATGAGTTTACTCATATTTTGGGTTTGATTCTCAAATTTTTTAATGCATTTTTCTTGTGTTAGATTCATGTTTTGAAATATGGTTACCACAAATTAATTGATACATTTTTTCAGAAATGGAGAGTTGGGGAAAAGATACGAGAAAGAGATACTGTTGTGTTATAGACGCATAATAAAACAAATATTACATGTATAGAGAAGGATATAAAGCAACAATACAGCCTATGGATCTGATGGAGTCTACCATTTTACAAGTATTACTTGATGTATTCTATGACTAGTTTTAACTTGGTTGGAACTGAACCTATCAATGTGATTTCTTAGAGTTTTTCTCCATTGTTCTTGATTATTTGTGCTATATCTCGATTAATGGTACATTACAAAGTAATATTATTTTGCTACTTAGGTTGTCAAAAGAATGCTTAGAATTTGAGCTCTGAGTACTTTAGGTAGGTTTCTGATTCACACAGAAGTCATCCTTCAAGGAAGAACATCTTGTTTTGGGTTGTTCATGTGACATGTAGATATTCTTAGATATATAAGATAGAGAGATTTATTGCCAAATGAATGAAATTCATTCAATTCATTTTCAGTGACTGGAATATTTGTGGTTTGATGCACTATTTGATATTGCAGTTACACAATAAAATAGTTACATGTTTTCCACATCATGTCACTATTTGATATTGTAGTTTTATTTTAAGGGACATATTAGGAAGTTGATTACGCATCTTGTCTGGTATTAATCTTGAATGAAATACCTAAAGTAGTTTTATTTTTTGAGGCCATCTTGTCTGGTATTAATCTTGAATGAAATACCTAAAGTAGTTTTATTTTTTGAGGCCCTCTTATCTCGTTTTTTCTTCTTGTTAAACCCACTTATAAACTGCAAGTTTTAAAAACTGGTAAATACGTTTGGGTGGACTTTCAGTTTTTTAATTGCTTTCATATCTGGCAACTTGGTTCATGTTAGCTACATGCTTTTGGTAATTAGTCTTCTATATACTTGCCATATCTGCAATTATATTGGCATTCTTTATGGAATACTATATATTCATTCCCCTCTCTTTTAACTAGTTTGGATTTTAATAAATCTTTCCTGCATTTTCTTTTCATATTCACAATTGGAATCCTTTGGAGCATTGTTGAACATGGTGGCAACAAAAAATAGAGAGAGAGTGAACTTCAACAAGATTATAAAATTTTATCTCATCTTAACATTAATGTATGGCTGCATAAACAGTAGAGAGAGAACGAGTCTAGCTCGCCCCTCTCAACTACTCCTAATTCGAACATCAGCCTCGTCGATGTTCTGTTGAATAGTTGAGAATTATTTTTGCACCACAAGCAGTGTGAGTTTAATTTACACCAAATCAAGAAAATGAATAATATCAAAAATCATCAAGTAGATGTTGGGGTGTATGTGGAGACTGGTTTTAGAGTTGAAAAATGTGTTTGCTGAAAGTTGGCTCGACATACCGCTCGAGCGAACCTCAAGTCCAAGATTTTGCTCGAGTTCTGCTCGACACTCCGCTCAAGCTAGACGCAAACCCTAGTGTTCGCTCGAGTCCCGCTCGATACACTGCTAGAGCCAATGTTGATTTGATTGTTTGCTCGAGGCGCGCTCGACACGCCACTCAAGTGAAGTACACAATTTTGCCAAATTAGGGTTTCCATGCTGTGTGCCATATATGTGTCATACTTTGACATGTCTTGTACGTCAACATATTTTGAGAGAGAACAATTGTCTAGTGAGTGCATATTGTGTGAAAGAGTAAAAAACCCTAAAGAGTGTGAGTTGAGATTGAGTGATTGTAATCTCATTTGGTTAATAAGATTTCTGCAGCTCTGTGGACGTAGGCAATTTGTCGAACTACATATATTGTGCGTCGTGCTTGATTGTGTTGCTTTTACTTTATTTGTCATCGTTGGTGTGTCTGTTTTGCACAACATTTCACAACAATTGATATCAAGAGCCAAGGTCGGATTTGAAGGAGAATGATGGATGGAGATAAAGTGATTGCATCCGAGATCGAGAAGTTCGACGACATTAATTTTGGGTACTGGAAGATGTAGATCGAGGATTATCTCTATGGAAAGAGGCTCCATCTTCCATTGTTAGGAAAGAAGCTAGAAAGCATGGATGATACTGAGTGGACCCTGTTAAATTGACAAGTTCTAGGGTCTGTTTGGCTGATCTTGTCCAGAACAGTGGCACACAATGTTAGTAAGGAGAGAACCACGGTGGATCTCATGGCGACTTTATCAGGTATGTATGAAAAGTCGTCTGCAAATAATAAGGTGCACTTGATGAAAAAATTGTTCAATCTAAAGATGTCAGAAGGTATGTCTGTAGCCCAACACTTGAATGAATTTAATACGATCACAGATCAACTATCTTTTGTAGAGATTGAGTTTGATGATGAGATTAGAGCGTTGATTCTGTTGGCATCATTGCCAAATAGTTGAGAGGCCATAAGGATGGGTATGAGTAGTTCAGTTGGCAAGATGAAACCAAACTACGATGAAATACATGACATGGTCCCTGCTAAAGAGGTACGTATGAGAGACTCGGATGAGTCCTCGAGTTCAGGATTTGTCCTGAATGTTGACAATAGGGGCAGAGGACATGGCAGGTCAAACTCCAAGAGTAGGGGGAAGAGCAAGATGAGATCTGGGCAGCATATCACATGCTGGAGTTGTGGCAAGCCAGTCCACATCAAGAGAAATTACAGGAATTAAGAAAGTTCTGAGGATGATGCTGTGAACATAGTGGCAGAAAAAATTCATGATGCCTTACTTCTTGTAGTGCACAAATCGATTGATGATTGGGTGTTGGATTCAGGGTCTTTATTCCATAGTACCTCACATCGAGAAATCATGTAGAATTATGTTGCTGGTGATTTTGGGAAGATGTATACGGCTGATGGAGAGGCATTGGATGTAGTGAGAGTGGGTGATGTGCACATCACACTTCTAAACAGGAGCGTGTGGACTTTACAGCAAGTCTGACATGTTCCAAATATGAAGAAAAATCTTATCTTTGTGGGACAACATGATGACAACAGTTTTGCAGTAACATTCTCTGGAGGAGTTTGGAAGATCATTAAGGGTGCGTTAGTCTTAGCGCATGGTAAGAAATCTAACTCTTTGTATTTAATATCAAGGTCCAATGATGTGCAGGAAAATACAAGAGTGCAAAAAGGCAGGCTTGATTGCGCGAAACATGTGAGGAAGCCAAAGGGAATTAGCTTTGCTGTTCCTTATGAAAGCCTGAGAAAGTTGGTTAAGGTTGCCAAGATCGGTTCGAGACCGGATACTTCTAGTGCAATGGGAGTTGTAAATTACCCTGTGGATATGCTGACTAAGGGTGATATATGTGGAAAACTAAAGTCGGGCTTGACTTCAGTGTGTCTTTTGACTTGAAGACTGGAGCTATGAGCTGCAGAGATGATAGAGTTTGGTTGGAAATAGTGGCTGGCATGTAGTCTCCAAGTGAGAGATTGTTGGGGTGTATGTGGAGACTAGTTTTGGAGTTGAAAAAAGTGTTTGCTGAAAGTTAGGTCGAGCCAAAGTTTGCTCGACACACCACTTGAGTGAAGCTCAAGTCCGAGAGTTCAATTAAGTCCCGCTTGACACTCCGCTCGAGCGAGATGCAAACCTTAGTGTTTGCTCGAGTCCCGCTCGACACCCCGCTCGAAGCAATGCTGATTTGGTTGTTTGCTTGAGGCGCACTCGACAAGCCGCTAAAACGAAGTATGCAGTTTTGCCAGATTAGGGTTTCCACGCCTTATGCTATATATATGTCATACTTTGACATGTCTTGTACGGTCTCAAGCATATTTTGAGAGAGAAAAATTGTTTAGTGAGTGCATATTGTGTGAGAGAGCAAAACACTCTAGAAAATGTGAGTTGAGATTGAGTGATTGTAATCTCCTCTGGTTAATACGATTTCCATAGCTCTGTGGACATATGCAATTTGTCGAACCACGTATATTGTGAGTCGTGTTCTTGATTATGTTGCTTTTACTTTATTTGTCATCGTTGGTATGTGTGTTTTGCACAACATTTCACAACAACAGAAGGGTTACTATAAAACAAAATCAAAGGCACAGTTACCTCATCCTCGTCGGAGTTAATCACCTTACCTCCTTGGGGTTGGGTCTCCTTCGGTACACTCTTTGGAGGTACCACTAATACCGTTGTAGCACGACCTTTTTCTTCGGTACAGAATCTGCGAGACTGCATGTAATACCTCGTATTTTAGTGTATTTTTATTTTAGGATTATTTTTATTAATTCAAAAATTTATTCTCTTATTTTAAAATTGTCGGATTTTTAGTGGGTTTATTTTTATGATTTTTAAATTGTCAAAATTAAATTTGATATGTTTCCTTAATATTAATTATTGTTATGCATTTAAATTGTTCTTCATTTTAAATTAATTGATTGTTGGATTTAATTATTTTATTTTCATTGTATCATTACGTTTAAATTATTTTAATTGAGATGCTGTTTTGAAATTTTTTTCTTTGGATCATTTTTGTGACACAAGATGTGAGGATTGGACCTCATTTCTTTCCCTCCATTTTTCCTTTTTCCTTTTTCTTTTTTTTTTTCCTTCCATTTTTCTTTCCTCTTCTTTTTTCTTTTTTTTTTCTTCCCTCTCTCTCTCCTCTCTCCCGCCCACGTTGGCCGTTTCCCCCTATCTCCCCGTGCATTTCGTCGCCTCACCCAGCCCACCGCCACCGCACCGCCGTGATCGGCACCGCCCAGCCCATCTTCTTCCTCTCCCTCCGGTGACCACCTCCCTCCATTTTCAGCCTCCTTCGCACCGCCGTTAGCGTCCACGAGCTCCTCAAAACCGCGGTACCCTTTGAGCTCCAGCGCCGCTGTCGCGCCACCTCCGGCCACCATCTCTTCACCACTTCATCCTCGACCTCCTAGCAACCTAACCCACCCATCCCCAGCTCCGATCCGTCACCGGTGAAGCTCCACTATCCACATCTCCGTTTTGGGCATTTTTGACCTAAAACCGCCTCCTACGCCGCCGCCCATGGCAAACCACCACCACCACTAGTTTTATCGACTTCTCTAAGTCCTACCCTATCAATTTCGGATCTTGGTTTATCCCCGTTCAAAAGTGAGTTTTTGAGACCCATGGCCACTGCATTTTGCACTGTTCTGTTGATGTGCTGCCACTTCTAGCACCTCCATGATTTTTTAAAAATTATATTATAACATTGTAAGTATTTTCTCAAAAAACTTTTGAGATTTAAATGTATTTTGCGCTAACTCATATTTACTTTAAATTGGTTGGTTGTGCCGGACTGAGTCTGAGGAGTAAGGGGGTCGGTTGGATTGGATTATGCAGTTGTTTGTGTGATTGGTTTATGATGTGAGATTTATTGGCAGTTTCGGGTTTAAATATTGGTATTTTGAGTTTGACGTTGGTTACGGTGGATATTGATGAATTTAGAAAGTAGTATTATATTTTGGAATTATGAGGGTTTTAAGTTTTGAGGAATTAAAATAGGTTATTTTAGAAGTTTAGACTTAAATATCGAAATATGTGATTGATTGGAAACTTACGGAAATTACGTGATTATTTTTATAGGTGACGATTTATAGTCGACTCGATATTTTTGAGGAAAATTCTGGAAAAGCTAAGAATTACAGGTAAGCGGGGTTCCTATGCTAGGCTTTATACGAGTTATTTAGACTGAGGTTGACTTTCTGAAAATTTTGCATATTTTGTGATGAAATGTGAACTTGGGAAAACAAAACCAACCTCGGTCGTTTATTTGCATACTCATGAAATCTGTGTGGAAAATGAAAAATATTTTCTGACATGCATTATGTAGACATGAGTTAAATTTTGTCATGTTGCCTCTGAAATCTGAAAAAGAGCGATATTGAGAATCTGAAAAATTGTGTATTTATTTAAAAAGATGCTCCGACTTTTATTTTCAGTATGTGAGAATGATCTGATTATGTTTTGGTACTCTGTTTTATTTTGATATGGCATCTGAAAACCTTTGGCATGGTGTATTGATTTTGTATCTGACTCTGTCTTTGCTCTGCTCTGTTATGCTCTGCTCTGTTTGGGTTGGTACCAACTTCTCTGTCTCTGAGTGCACCCACTTTGGAAATAAAGTGGTTTTATTGTGGTCTTTTCTGTGTGCACACTCGGGGCTCCGAGAAGAATAAGAGAAATATTTCACCTTTATCTCTGCTCGGTTTGGCCACCGGGGATAGCACAACCCTACCACGGGGGTGAAATATGGTCTATGCTCTGTAAGATGCTCTGTTTCGATATGACGAAGATGCTCAGGTTATGTTATGCCAAAGTGTTTTTGAATATGAAATGGATCTTTAAATATGAACATTTGACTCTTTTGGAGTATGAAAAGATTGAAAAGTCGCTCTGATTTTCTGATAACATGATTCTGAGATCTGCATATAAAAATATAATGTTTTGTTTCTGCATACTGAACTTTCTGAAAAGGCTCATGCTTGCACGCTAGTATATGTTCTCTGCTTACTAAGTTGTTGATAACTCACCCCCTCTTATCTCCAATATTTTCAGATGATTTGAATATTCCAGTTGAGGATCAAGAATATGGAACATAGGTAAGAGGAGTTAAGAATAATGGTTTAAGTATAGGAGGTTTACATGAGTATTGAGGATTTTGTTATTCAGTAAGTTTGTTGCATTCTGATGATATGAATTGTTAGGAGGTTGATGTTTTTATTAAGACTTTGTATTGTCTTGGATTAATTATATTGGAGTATTTGATGTGAATTAATGAGTAGTTTGTGAGATAGAGAAAAATTTGATTATGTACTATGTGGATGGAAAATGATTTTTAGCGACATGAATTAACTCTCCGGACCCTCGGCGACAGGGCGTTACACTGCACCTCAAGAATTAGCAAAACCAAAATCGTTCAAAAGAGATTAGTTTTGAGATACCACCCTATTTTATCTTGCTGCTTGTGCATGAGCCAGTTTTTTGCGAGGCAAGAATATTGTTAGACGAGCAGGTGACACTACCACAAAGAGAGAGCTTGGAAAAAACATGTTTAAGTAAAGTATTTAAATTATCAAAGAACTCACCCTAAGATCAGCTTCTGTCAGGAAACAAAAAATAATAATGCTACCATCCATTAGGAACAACATCCGTTCCTACAGTGCAGGAAGCATTAGGTTCCTGCATTTGACTTCTAGACCACTGCAAGCATGCATGAAGGGGAGGGAGTGGTCACAAAGAGATGTTATGGTAGGCATTTAGTTGGTAAGTAGAGAAGTAAATAAGAGAATTATATAAGGATAGAGAGATTGACCTCACAAAAATTTGCACCCAACTAACGTCAAGAAACCACAGAAGACAAATCCTTGAGTAGAAAACTTGAAGGGACGATAAAATTGAAAACCAAATTAGGAATTCTCCATAGCTTTTTGCTCAACTTCAGAAACTATGTACTTTGCAACATTAGCACAACAAGTAAGCTTATATGCTTTCTCATCAAGGATCTCAATGGAGAATTCTTGCTCAAAAGCCATAGCAAGCTTTACCCTGTGAAGCTGTACAGGCTTAAAGTCTTTTTGAAAATCATTATGTATCAGTAACCTATTAAAGTATTTGAGTGGAAAAAACATTAATTTTCTTTGATCATGGGCTAAGTTTTGTGAAAACATTTGTCTCAAGATAGAACATTATCCAACAAGCAGGATTGTTCAATATACAAAAGACAATAGCATTACAGTAGAATTTGTGATTTGTTGTTTCCGCAAAAGTTTAGGAGGGAAACATAACACAGTCTACAATAACTTTGGAAGACAACTATCAATTACCTTAGAGGCATCGATTTTATCAAATTTCTTAACCAGTTCAAGCACTCGGTCCATTATTTGATCAGGGCTGGTTGTAGTTTATGAGCACATCTTGCGACTCAATTGCTTCAGCACAATACCAATTATCAGCTAATAACCAACTTTCAACAGATACCATCTGCCCTCACATGCCTCAAGATGGAATATCTTATACTTTGCATTTTCAGAAGAGCTGAGAAAGTAAGAAAATTAAATAATACAACTTTGTTCCAATATGAAGCACACATTATACGATAGAAAGGATATGGGTAACTGAACAACAACTAATTAATAACAAGATTGGAGTGAAGAAAGAAACTCATAAGTTTGGACCAGTTAAGAAGGTTCTCAACATCTAAAATGCTCATTTTATTATTTATAAGTACATCTACAATACTCATATTATGCTAGTAAATGATGTTTATAGTTGTGACAAACTTGACTTAGCTCGAACTTATACAAACTGCAACACTTTGGCCCAGAGATTCAACTTCACCTAAATATGTAGCCTACACTCATATGTGGCAAGTAAGGTTTAGCATGTGAAAACTACTTGTAACACCCCGTTCCCAAAAAGATATTTTAGAATTTTCGAGGAGCCAGTGTGCTACTACTAAACTTGAACTTAAAACTTTTTCTTTTTAACAATGCATCAGATGCAAAAAATTTCCATAAAATAACAAATTTCAATAAATACTGAAAATCCAAAATAAGGTCTGCGGAAGCACTTATGAAAAATAAGGAAGTCTCATGTGCTTATCAAAATAATTTATTTAAAACTTAGAACCATAAAAATAATCATAACATAATCTGTCTAGGCCTCTGTCTCGCCTCCCTGGGTCAAGTTCTGTCTTGCAGTCTCGTCTTCATAAATGTCATCACCTGGGGTGGTTTAAAAATATAAAAACCAACTAAAATGAGTCGAATACTCAATAAGCAACACATCATACAGTAAACATAATAAACATAAGGTTTCTTAAAAAGCGTGCATATTCATAAATACATTCATAAATAACATGACATAAACATTAACTTATCTTTCACTTGTCATAGGCCGTTACCCACTGTTGACCCCCGTGAGTTAGGGTTAGCGAATCTAAATAGATTCCGATTCCGCCCGTGGCCGCGGGTTGTGGAATCCATACATAAGGAAGACAATACTGGGTGCACTACCAGCATGCACGACCTGGCAATGCAATATGCCCATAACATAGGTACCGTTTTCATATCATAACATAGGCCGTTACATATTTTATCAAATCATACTTGCATACTTGACATTTCATAGATTTCAAAAGAAATCACATACATATCATATCATAGATTTCAAAAGAAATCACATACATACTTGTCATATCGTATCCTAGATTTCAAACGAAATCGCATTCTTTCATAAACGTCATGATACATGTTTCATCGCATAAAATCATGATTTTTCATAAATATTTTACGAAATAACTCTCTCATAAAATCATGTATTTCCTAAATAATTTTATGAATAATCTTTCACATAAAATCATGCATTTCATAAATAATTTCATGAATAGTCTTTCACATAACATCATGACTTCTTCATAATTTTATCATATTTTGGGTACGTAAAAAGGGGCTTCCAATAAAGGGCATACATGCATAATATCTTTTATAAAAAGACAAACAGCTCACTGTACATACGCGTAAGGATATGATCATGCTACTTACCTTGTAGCGCTAATCCAATATTTCCGGGCGCGACTGATTTCCTATAAGATAAACACGTAGCTTACGTAAATTTCTACTTAAAGACATACCTCTTAATTAAACTAGAAATTCCAACTTAATCTATATTTTTCATTAACTTTGGTCTTTCAAACTCTAAAATCACATTGACTCTATAATATTGACATCAATTCTGTATATCTAGAGTTTATATGTCCCACTTAAAATACAACTCTATTACCATGATACAAATCTAATTAACCTCAAGCCCAGCCCACAGCTAAGTCAAATCCAATTTAAAAATACAAGTCCATTTAAACATTATTATAATCTGCAATAGTTGCAAATTCTAGCCCATAAAGATATTACCACATGAGCCCAAACAAAAGAATAAGCCCATCCCACCCTTATACGGGCCTAAGGCCCACGGCCCAACAGGAACTAAGGTTCTTTCTAGAACCCGAAATCATGGCACATCCGAAAACAAGAAAAAAAAACAACAGCGTTTGAGAGAGAGAGAGAGAGATGGGTCTGCGATGGAGGAGCTCACTGAGGGAGGAGCTGCACGGCACGACGGCTGGAACCAAAGCGGCGCAACTGGGTTCCTTTGGGCTGGTTAGTGCGACGCCGAGAGAGAGGATGAGTGAGAGAGAACGGAGAGAGATTTTTCACACTGGGGGCTTCGGGTGGTGGCGTTGGGCGTCACTGGGAGGTGGAGGCTAGACCTCCGGCGATATCTGTTTCTGCTGACGGTGGCGTCGCGGCCCACCAGTGGCAGAACATGGCTCTCGGTTTGGGGAAGGATGCTCTGTTTCGATGGGCTAAAACAGAGGAGCTTCAGCTTCCGCTTTCCACGGAAGATGATGATGGTGGCTACTGAGTTTGGGCTGCTTTCGAGGGTGGAGAGGAAGAGCTATGGTTGCTGCGTGATTGTAGTTGTGCGGTGGTCTCGTTTTTGCTCTACAGTGAGTGTTGGTTGTGTTTGGAGGGTGAACGCTAAGTGGTGAACCGGGGGGTCGCCGTGCTGCGGGATTGAACGTGGGGTTGGTTTCGGTTCTGAAAACCCTAGGATATATCAAAGGCAGTGTGTGTAAGGCTGTGTGTGAGTGTATAAATAAACACAGTGTTGTGCAAGCGGAGGAAACAGATGGAGACGTGCATGCATTTTATTGATACGTGATTGGAAGACTCACGGTGGAGGGCATTGCGGCTTGCATTCTTTGGTGAGTGAAACGTGTATATGTATATATGTTTGAGAACCTAAAGAAAACCCTAGATAAAAATAAAGAAAGAGACGTGCATGTGCATGTGCATGTGCATGTGGGTGGATTAGGTTTGGTGCGTGTTTCAAATTCAAAGAAGAAAAAATCCGGTAGAGAGGAGTTGTATTATGAAGAGGATTCATGGGTTTGGAGGGAAAATAATGGAGATTTAACTCTAGGTTTATAAAAAAATCATCTGATAATTTGCTTTAACCCATAAAAAATTTTATCCGTAATTTTATTTCTAAATAAAAGATCAGGCCGTTACACTACTTGATTCATTACAAAATACAAAAGTCTTTACCAAAAGAGAAAAATACCAAGAACCTACAGAAGAATATTAACCTCTAGTAGTTTTTAAGCATTGCTTGCCTGTTAGTGATTGGGACCACAAGAAGTATCATATGACACCAAGGAACATAGGATCATGTCTTTTGTTTAGCACGTTGTTGCTGTCATTGTTGCCATTATGGGGACCAAAGTGGGTAAACAGGACATGATGGGTAAGATGCAGTTTAGATAATCAAATGACCAAGTTAAAGATAATGATTGTATGTTTGTAGATGAAAGCGGCATTAGATTAGGGTACCTTTGGGTCTAAAATGTTGTCTTTTATGTTCCTTGTTTATACTCTAATTTTGGTGAACTGCAAGTTTGCATGGCAAGTTTAATACCAAATAATGGTAAAACATGCCTGGGTTTTGCTTGCTGGTTACAGAATGTGCAGGCTAATTGCGGTGGCGGCTGCTGTGGACGGGATGGCTTCTATGGACATGATAGTATAGGTAGAAGTGTCAAATGCAGAATAGCTTGTGGCTAAATGAATCTCTAAGAATATCATTTCTTTCATACTGTAGATAATCAAGTGGGCTGGGCTAAATAAACCTCGGCAAAACTCTGCTTTTTATTATAAACCATTTTATCTGTAAAATAGTCTAAAGCCAAGCATGGAGCCCAGAACCTGTCACAAGACTATGTTGCCTAAAACAAATACCTCGTATAAGCACCACTTGAAGCAAATTAAGTGGCACGATTAGCATGAATCCAGAGGTCTATATATATTATCATCGTACGTACAGCTCTTTTGTATCAACCCCAACTTCGACCACACTCAAAAATAATGTTAGTGGCTAGAGATCATCATACACATAAATAATAAGTATGCTACTTCTCATCACAATAATATTTTATGGTAGGTTTGGATTGTGAATTAATATGCGATGAGTTAATATAAAAATTGCAAATTGAATAAAGACATGCTAAAGTCTTTATTAACAAAAAGGATTTCCCAACGTCTTTCAGTTGAATAACTTCATAATAGTAAGTACAGACATGAAAAAGTCCCACAAATAAAGAAGGGATACACTGAGTTGCACTCATGCATAAACTAATTTTAGATTCAATTTTAAAATATACAAATTTTACGTATTTTCTTTTAAAAAATAGTGAAAACTCATCTACATGTATCCACTTTTTTCAAGAAAAATATGGTGGACATATATGCCTTAAATATGTGCAAATTATCCTACCTGCAGAAGATAATGTCGGACTTATTTCGCTCCTCGTGGATTGTAAAAGCTAGCACTCCCTACAATTTAGTTGTTTGTCAAAAGCTACCGATTTTTATTTTTTATATTTATTTTTTTAACTTAATTATTAAGAAAATATTTTTAAATAAATTTA
This sequence comes from Juglans microcarpa x Juglans regia, assembly GCF_004785595.1. NCBI lineage: Eukaryota > Viridiplantae > Streptophyta > Magnoliopsida > Fagales > Juglandaceae > Juglans > Juglans microcarpa x Juglans regia. The sequence goes on along the minus strand of NC_054602.1, from coordinate 10,109,123 downwards.
TGATTTTAAAAAAATATGTTTAAAAATATTTAAAAAATATTTGAAAAATAAAACATAAAATAAAAAATTACATTTTACACTTCTCGATAGAAATTCTTACATTAGGAGGCACTCTTGGTGGCCCTAGCAAGACCTATACATTTTTATTTTTTTTAAATGGGAAACGCTAGGAGCTAGATGTGTTGAAAATGCTCGATTTACACCCTTTAATAAACGCGTGACACATCCATTTTCTAATAAATGATAAATAGAAGTGCTAGTAGGCAATTCATGTTTCTGCCCTCTCCCCACCTACCCAATCGATCTCTCCTTCTCCTCTCTGTCGCCCTCCCTCCCTAACTTTTTATCTTCTATCTATAACTTCTTATCTCTTTCTGCTTGTAGGTTCTAAGAAGGTGGTCTACTTAAATGCGCACAGCTCTGAGAATGCTTCATCATCCCCTGCTTTTAATGTCATAGTGAAGTTGGTATCCACACCCGCTAAAACCCTTTTAAGAGCCCCTAGAATACGATAAATAAATGTTTTGAAACTCCTCCAATCACCCAAAACTACTCATTTCTCCCCCACTCATCAATACCAACTCCATTCCATATCATTTCCGGTATACTCTTTCCAAAGATACAAATGAATTTTGGAATGCCAAGACCAAAAAGTACATTCAAATCCCAAAGTTACAGTCCAACCATCTAAGTACATTAAAACCCCAAGATTATAAAGTATTCATGGTTGGCTAAGTATACTATCTTTACTACCTACTCCAGCATGTATGCCTTTCATGTGCAGATCACAAAAAAAAAAAAAAAAATTGTTAGTGGAGTGTTAAAAGCTTGGATATGACAATGTATAAAATATTTGTAGTCGTACAATTTTACAATACTTCATCTATCTTGTTTCTTTTTTTTACTTTTTCTTTTGTGTTTTAGAATTGTCTCCACTGTAGAGACTCGCTATTTGGATAGAGGCCTACCTTTACTTTTAATACCAGCAGGACTGCGAACCCTGTGATTTTGTTGCTTTGTTTCACTTGGACCATCTTAACACATAACATACTCACTCTTTGTATTATTTTGACTCAACTCTTCATCCTTAAACTTGCGCATACGATTTTTTCACTTTATGTAGGTCCCATGATCCTTTGAAGCAAGTAAAGCTATTTTATAATGATCGTTACACAAATCATTAAACATTTGTGCAATTTGATTATCGCTGAGGTCATTATAATTACTTTGTATCATCACGTACTTTCTTTTCAAATCATTTCTCCAACGATCAAAAACATACTTGGATGGCAACTGCACAACTTTCTTCTACGTCATAAGGACAATGCGCATGTCTACATAAAATTCCTCTGAACTCGAATAGTCTACAGGTGCACATCACTTCACATTCATCGTCATTGAAATATACTCAGTATTTCACCTCTTTTACAATATCATCATAAATGTTCAAGTAGTCAACAACTTCATAAGTCAATATTGCACCTTCATTTTTTTAAGGAAAGACAAGTAATTCATAATCCCATTAAGCTTTATTTGTACCTTTTTTAACTTGGCATTAATGTATACCTCTTGTAATTGCTTCTCAATTGCATGGATCATAATTTGAGGGATCTTTCGTTGGAATGAACCAAAATCAATTATTTTTTCATTCTTGACCATCCTGGCCAAAGCATTATCATAGTCTCCAACAAACTTATTTAATGGTGTGGTAATATTTACATAGCCATCAAATTACCTCACTACTATTCACTCCTTTTTCACTATAGGACATAAAGCTTGAAGATAAGACATAAAGTAAAGGGAATAGACTTTGAGGTTAGTGAGGTGATATGAGATCATCTCAAACTACCTCACTATTTTTTTACTATTATTCATTACTTTTTAACTACTTTTTCATTACTCTTCACACATCATCTGAGATCAGCTCAACATCCAAACGTAACCTTAAAGAGGGAGAAGAGGCAATAGAGTATTAGAGAGTGGGATCTACTTCCTTTGAGGTTTGGAGGGATTGTTGGATAGAAAGGGAGAACTAGAGAATTTCAAGTTTACTTTTTGAGAGCTGAGTGATTGTAGATAGCTTAATGAAAATTGAGAGCTTGTATTCAATTATGTTTATAACTATTTTTACACCAAAATGTTGGGTAAAAAAAACACACACACCAACGATGGCAAACTAAAGTAATAGCAAGCACGACACATAATATATATGGTTCAGCAAATTGCTTACGTCCACAGAGCAGCAGAAATCTTATTAACTAGAGGATATTACAATCACACAATATGCACTCACTTAACAATTGTTCTTTTTCAAAATATACTAAAAGTTGTACAAAATAAGTCAAATATAACATATTTATAGTAAATGGAGCTAGAAACCCTAATTTGGTAAAAACTACGTTCTTAGCTCAAGTGGCGTGTCAAGCACGCCTCGAGTGAATAACTAATGAACATTGGCTTGAGCGGGGTGTCGAGCGTGGATTGAGTGAACACTAGGGTTTGTGTCTCGCTCGAGCCTACTGTCGAGCGCATGTCGAACGAACTCATGGGTTGAGCTTTGTTCGAGCCCATTGTCGAGCGCATGTCAGCGAACTCACTGTTCCTCAATTTTCTACTCATAGACCAATCTCCACATGCAACTCAACAATCTCCCACTTAGAGACTGGGTCTCCACATGCCAGCCACTGTTTCCAGCCAAGCCCTATCATCTCTACAGCTCACAACTCTTGTCTTCAAGCTAGAAGATGCACTAAAGTCAAGCCCGTTTTCGGTCTTCCACGTACATCACCTTTAGTTAGCACATCCACTAGGTAACTCACAACTCCCACTGCACTAGGAGTATCCGGTCTCGAACCAATCTTGGTATCCTCAACCAATTTTCCCAGGCTTACATGAGGAACAACAAAGTTGACTCCATTTGGCTTCCTCGTATGTTTCGCGCGATCAAGCCTACATTTTTGCACTCTTATATTCCCCTGCACATCACTAGACCCTGATGTTAAATACAAAGAGTTAGATCTCTTACAATGTGCTAAGACTAGCGCACCCTTAGTGATCTTCCAAGCTCCACCAGAGAACGCTATTGCATAACTGCTTTCATCAAAATATCCCACAGAGATTAGGTTTTTCTTTAGATCTGGAACGAGTCTGACTTGCTGTAAAGTTCACATGTGCCTGTTTGGAAGTGTGATGTGCACATCACCCACTCCGATTACATCCAGTGCCTCTCCATCAGCAGCATACATCTTTCCAAAATTACCAGCAATATAATTCTGCATGATCTCTCAATGTGAGGTGCCATGAAACGAAACTCTTGAATCCAACACTCAATCATCAATCAGACTGTGCACTACAAGAAGTAAAACATCATGAATTTCTCCTGCCACTACATTCACCGCATCATCCTCAACATTTTCTTGATTTCTGCAGTTTTTCTTAATGTGGCTCGGCTTGCCACAACTCCAGCACGTGATCTGCTGTCCAAATCTCATCTTGCTCTTCCCGTTGCTCTTGGAGCTTGACCTGTCATGTCCTTGGCCTCGATTGTCAATATTCAGGGCCAATCCTGAACCCGAGAACTCACCCAAGCCTCTTCTACATACCTCTTCAGCAAGGATGATGTCATGTACATCGTCGTAGTTCAGTTTCATCTTGTCGACTGAACTACTCACAAACATTCTCATGGCCTCCCAACTATTTGGCAGCGATGCCAACAGAATCAATGCTCTGATCTCATCATCAAACTCAATCTCTACAGAAGACAGTTGATTTGTGTTCGTATTGAATTCATTCAAGTGTTGGGCTATAGACATACCTTCTGACATCTTCAGATTGAATAATTTCTTCATCAAATGCACTTTATTATTCACCAACGGCTTTTCATACATACCTGGCAAAGTCGCCATGAGATCCGCTGTGGTTCTCTCCTTACTGATATTGTGTGCCACTGTTCTAGACAAGGTCAACCGAACAAGCCCCAAAATCTGTCGATCTAAGAGGGTCCACTCAACATCATCAATGCTCTTTGGCTTCTTTCCCAACAGTGGAAGGTGGAGCCTCTTCCCATAGAGATAATCCTCGATCTGCATCTTCCAGTACCCAAAATTAATGTTGTCGAACTTCTCGATCCTGGGTGCTTTCACTTTATCTCCAGCCATCATTCTCCTTCAGATCTAACATTGGCTCTTGATAGCAGTTGTTGGGCAAAAAACACACACACACCAACAATGACAAACTAAAGTAAAAGTAAGCATAATGAAGCACACGACACATAATATATATGTTAGACAAATTGTCTATGTCCACAGAGCTGAAGACATCTTATTAACTAGAGGAGATTATAATCACTCAATCTCAACTCACACTCTCTAAGGCCTTTTTGCTCTCTCACACAATATGCATTTACTTGACAATTGTTATCTCTCAAAATATGTTGAAAGTCGTACAAAACAAGTAAAATATAACATATTTATAGTAAATGGCACTAGAAACCCTAATCTGGCAAAAACTACGTTCTTAGCTTGAGCGGTGTGTCGAGCACACATCGAGCGAATAACGAATGAACATTGGCTTAAGAGAGGTGTTGAGCGTGACTCGAGCAAACACTAAGATTTGTGTCTCGCTCGAGCCCACTATCGAGCGCATCCCGAGCAAACTCATGGGTAGAGCTTCGCTTGAGCCCACAGTCGAGCACATGTTGAGCGAACTTATGGATTGATCTTCGCTCGAGCTCACTGTCGAGTGCATGTCAGCGAACTCACTATTCCTCAATTTTTTGCTTGCAAATCAGTCTCTGCATGCAACCCAACAAAAAAATCCTTGGACATAGGTCTTAGTACCAAACTTCATAAATATTCGTCTTCTTTATTTTCAATCATATATCATTAAACAAACTATGAGTGAACACTCCAAGTACACCACCATCAAGAACCACGATGTGAGATAAGAGTCATCCGACCATACTATTGAGGCCAAAAAATACATCAACAACTCTTAACCGGCCCCTAGTCTCAATCTTACCACCTCAATTTGATATTAGGATATTTGTACTGATACCTTTAAGCTACCATCCTTTCTGCCATGAGACATCCAAACCATCGGGTTGTAGTACTAACATTCAGTACATCTCATTTTAGTCTAATGGCATAAATAAGAAAAATGCCATATTTTATACCTTGAAATGATTGAAGCAAAATGATCTAATTAAGAAATGGCATGTGAGAGTCACCTTACCTACTAATTTTCATCTATGTTAGCGTCAAAATTTGACAACATGAAAGGATAGAATGGGAGTACTAAACATTTGAGTTGATATTTAAAATATATTATTGTGCAATTGACGATTGATTGGTAGGGAAATTAAGCGCAACTTTTTTCTATTCTTCCGCAAATTTTTCATACTCAAAAGATTAAGTACGATCCACTATAAGGTGGTTTCCATTCTTATATTACATTTAATGCTGATTCTTGCCTTAATGATGATGATCATGCCTGTAAGGTCCCATCAAAATTAAGGTGTGATTTAGGCATAAAACGACTAGGCACCATGTCCATGTCCAACCATTAGTGCTAAAATATAGCTATTAACTTCTTATAATCAAGCCATTATGGTGCCAGATACTATTCTGTCCAAATCCAAGTGTTTGTTTAACCATCCCAAGGCAATTTTGTACATTAATAATGCATGATCTGGTCCAGCTTACTTGTCACCATTTTAATTAGGTGTGTTGCTTGATCTCTGCAATTTTTTATCCCTAGAATGGTGAATAATCAGTTAATTCTAATGCTTTGATATTTCTTTAGAAACAAATTGATCTGGTTTTCGTTTCAGGAAATGAAGATGCCCCAGAAAAGCAATTTGATATGAAATTTCCGAAATTAATTTCGAGTTAATTCTTAGAAAAAGGACACCATTTTCAAGAATTTTAATATTGTTTTCTACCTTCACTATATATGCATTAAAAAGAACTTGAAATTGTTGAGCTCTTGAAATTGAAAATCTACATAATGAAATTTCGAAAACCATATTTCAAGTGGAATTTTAATTTCACTCTCAGCAGTCAGTTCCATTAAGACAAAGTTCATGAAATTCTTTATTTAGGTGCTACCTTGCATATTTGCATAATCTAAAAACCACTGAATTTTAAGGGAAAAAAGGCACAAGTGTTCTTGCATATTTTCATAAATTATTTTCACAACTTCATGATCTCTCTCTCTCTCTCTCTCTCTCTCTCTCTCTAAGATATAAAATAAAATTCTACATATTTTTATTAGATTAAATTTTTAAGACAAGTGATGATTTTACACGGTATCAGAGTAGAGATCCTGACGAATCATAACTCTACACTCTAGCTATTTAATTAAATATTTCACGTGTTGAGCCCACACGTGAGGAGGAGTCTGGCCCACACGTGAAGGAAAATGTTAATATATAAAAATAAAAATCTACATATTCTTTTTAGTTTAAGTTTTTAGTACAAGTGATAATTTCACATCTCTGCCATAGTTTAATCGACAAGATTTTATATCAACTTGCTTACTTACGACTCCTTTTAATAAGTTTTCCAATTGGTAGAGATGCCACTATATATGGTCACTGATAGGTAAAGGTTTCCAAACTCTGTTTTGCCCCCCTTACCAATTTTTGTCGAAAAAGAGAAAAAAAAAAGTACCAATGAGATTTTAAATGGATGTAACTTGCAAAGCTTAGCCACCCAAAGAAATTAGAAAGAAAAAAAAAAACCCCATGAATCAACCCAAGTTTGCAGAAGAGTTTTAGGAGGTAAAGGGAGTATGCAGATGGGGATAGTTGGGGCAGGCTTGAAAATGCAGATCGAGAGACAACAAACTTGTTCTTCTCCGCCAAGGCGGCTACAAGACGTGTCTGTGTGTTTAAAGCTTTGGTAAACGAATTGTAGTTGCCCATTAGAAGGACTTCCATCTATATAAAAAAAATAATAATAAATAAAAAAAAAAAAGAAAAAAAAAGAAAGATAGATAAAGAGTACGTACGTACGTAGGCAATTAAGAGTAGGCTACCAACCTTTACATTCTAACTTCCCTTTTGCCAACTTCCAAACTTAATTTGTCTTCCAAAATTCTGGACCAGGTGAATATAAAATAACAATTAGCCCCTGTTTCTCATTTTAATTTCGAAATTGCAAGCTATCATCATTTCATAACAAAACTACTCATGATGATCTTTCTGTGTGTGTTTTGAAATCGATAAAGACTGGAGTTCTGTAAAGGACAGATTACTTAACATCGAGCGTAATTACATGAAGTGGATTAAGAGAACAAGGTATATGATCCATTGCAAGTACCTTATAAGCCTAAATACAGAAAGGAATTTAAAAATGTCAACATTAATTCTAAAATGGGTTGTTCTTATAAACTGATTAAAGAGCTACTAGCTATATAGCGTAAATAATATTTGACCATCCATCTAAGTTATATATACGTAAAAGAGGGTTAAGGTTGTAATATATGGCCCTCACAAGGGCATGATAATAACAAAAAACCTTATAAATAGATAGGTAGGGAGGCTCGTCCATTGCTGATCCATATCCGGCCAACGTGCGTGAGAGAAAAGACAGAGAGTAGTCTTATAAGATTTCAAAAACAGAAAGAAGATCATGGGCAACTTTTGCGGCTTCCACAATCTGGGGATGTTCATTTTGTTCATCTTCTTCAGTACCCCTGCAAGGTCAGTAGCCACCCGAGAAAACCCATTATTCGAACTGTCCAGCCGAGAAGAGTTGGTGCAAATAGCTGGATATGGAGAGGAGAGGCTCTCCACCGTGCTAGTCACCGGCTCCATTCTCTGTGAGGCATGCGTGCATGGTGATCCTCATATTCGTGTTTGGCCAATATCAGGTAATTTGTAACTGCATATTGTTCATGATGATCGCTATTGCCTCGTACGTACTGTCTTTATCTAGCAAATTAAGACCATGTTGTAACCATGTCTGGGTTATGATATTAGGCTCGAACGCTCGACCACCATTTTTTTTTTCTTCTTACTCGTTTTCTTCTTATAATATTTTCCCTGTGAAATAATATGGTTAGTTGGGGGACTGGCCTGGGATTGTAAAGTCCTGTGTTTTGAATTCATCCTCTCAAGTTTCCTCCACTAGTTCATTAGATTCATGGCTGGCTGTGATTCTTATAAACTAAAGTATAATCCTCGATCTATCAGAATAAAAGAGTGTGATTGCTTTTGAGTTTTCTAATGATGAAAACATCTTGATCATGTCCAGTCTTTAGACTGCCTAGCTATGCGAGGGACTCCATTGAGAGAATAGTACATGATGAATGAATAAGGCATGCTTTAGTCCTCAACCACTATGCTAGGCCTAGGAGTACTCGTATTGGCGGGAAGTCGGAAAGTCATAAGTTGAAGCAGATCAATAGAACAGAAGTTACAGAACGCTAGCTCCTGGCCAGATAATTAATTGCTTATAAATTTCATGACTTTAAGGGGTTCTTAATAAGCTCACATGACTTAGCTTATCAGCAAACTAGTTTCTTATATTTTAAGGGTACTGCAGAAGTACTGAATAGGAAAAGTCTTCTCTACCTAAGTAAATTGCTTCGATCGCTTGGTTGATTTTGTGTTAACAAGTAGAAAATTATTCTTTAAAGCTACCCTTCTTCACTTATATATTTACACGACTATAATATGTTTGTTTCTTCTGATTTGGCAAAGTCTCCTTTTGATTCGTACGAAAAGATTAATGATCCATCCTCTTCATTTTCAAAAGATAAAAAACCTCTTTCCTTCCAAAAAAGGGAAAATTAAAAATGGAGATGCCAGATCACAGCATCTTCTCACAATATGTACTGACAAGTAAAGAATATTTATGATTCTTTTCCTTTTTTTTTCCAAAAAAAAAAAAAAGAAAAGAAAAATAAACTGTTTTGTAGTTGTATTTTTTGTAATGGAGGTAGTGATGCTGAAAAAATCATTATATAAAGAAGAAAATCCACTTAAATTCTTGTTTGAATCTCTCAAGTGGGAGAGAGAGAGAGAGAGAGAGTAATTAGAAACAACTGTGAATCAACATCATTTGCATTAAAAATTAATTATCTTGCCATGAGTATAATTATGCTGAAACATCCATTTAGTTTGTAAGAGTTGAAAAGGATATATTAACCTAAATGCAAATTAAGCAGAAACAAAGCAATTTTATAAAAATGATCATGAAAGAACCATTTAGTTTGCAAGAGTTGAAAAGGATGTGAATTTCAAGCAAGATAATCGTAGAATTGAAGTTGAAGATATATGCTAGGTCCCAATCGTGCCCATGAAAGAGATTTATATGCAAGAGTCCCAACATTTAATTTTGCCTCGGAGCTATGTTTGTATATATATACATGGGTGCATATTCAATTCTAGGCTTTGAATCATTTTCGTATTGGGTGGTACATCATGATCAGAGAATTTTCAATCATTTGAAAATTAAATGGTAAGACAATGGTTAAATTCCTATTATCATCATATGTCGTCATAATCACAACCACCATCTGGTTTATTTCAAAATCTGCAGGTGCTATGGTGGCCGTCAATTGCCATAAACACGGCCGGAAGTGCAGATCGGGATTGGCACAAGGTGTCACCGATGAATTTGGAGATTTCATTATTGATCTTCCTTCCCACCTTCATTCAATTCCCAACTTGGAAAAAACATGTTCAATTAAAGTACTTAGAATACCAAAGAACTCGCCCTGCAGACCAACTTCTGTCAGGAAACAAAAGGGAATAATACTATCATCAGTTGGGAACAGCATCCGTTCTTACAGTGCAGGAAGCATTAGGTTCCTGCATTTGACTTCTAGACCACTGCAAGCATGCGTGAAGGGGGGTGGTCACAAAGAGATGTTATGGTAGACATTTAGTTAGTATGCAGGTAAGTAAATATGGAGCGCCATGGCTCATTCGGATGATGCTTCAGTCACAGCATTGAACTATGGCTTCCAAACCTCTCCATCCATAAGTTGTGAGAGATGCATTTGTAAAAAGGAGAATGATGGCATACACAGTATGTATGTAAGTAATGGTGTGTTCAATAGTTATAAATACCTAAATGAGATTTCTTCCACAGAAGAAATTGGAATTATCGAATTGCAGTTTCAATATGAGAATTACAAAAAGAACAGAGAGATTGACGCCACAGAAATTTTGCACCCAACTAACTAATGTCAAGAAACCATAGAAGACGAATCCTTGAAGGGACGATAAAATTGAAAACCAAATCAGGAATTCTCCACAACTTTTTGCTCAACTCCAGAAACTATGTACTTTGCAACATCAGCACAGCAAGTAAGCTTGTCTGCATTCTCATCAGGGATCTCAATGGAGAATTCTTGCTCAAAAGCCATAACAAGCTCTACCCTGTCCAAGCTGTCCAGGCTCAAATCTTTTTGAAAATCAGCTGTATCGGTAACCTATTGAAGTGTTTTAAGTGGAAAAAAAAAAAACATTAATTTTCTTTGATCATGGGCTAAATTTTGTGAAAACATACATCTCAAGATAGAGCATTATCCAACAGGCAGGATTGTTCAACATGCAAAAGATAATAGCATATACAGTATAATCTGTGATTTGTTGTTTCCGTAAAAATTTAAGAGGGACACATAACACAGTCTATAATAACTTTGGAGGATAACTATCAATTACCTTAGAGGCATCGATTTTATCAAATTTCTTAACCAGTTCAAGCACTCGGTCCATTATTTGATCAGGGCTGGTTGCTGTTGATGAGCAAATCTTGCGGCTCAATTGCTTGAGCACATTCCAATTGTCAGCTAATAACCACCTTTCAGCTGATACCCCCACCCGCACATGCCTCAAGATGGAATCTCTTATACTTTGCATTTTCAGAAGAACTGAGAAAGCAGAAAAAAATTAATTATAGAAAGGATATGGGTATCTAAACAGCAACTAGTTAATAATAACAAGAGTAGAATGAAGAAAAGAACTCAGAAGTTTGAACCAGTTAGGAAGGTTCTCAACATCTAAAACGCTCATTTTACTCTTTTATAAGTACATCTACAATACTCATATTACGCAATTGATTCAACTCCACCTAAAGATGTAGCCTACACTCATATGTGGCAAATAAGGTCTAGCATGTGAAAACTACTTGATCCATCACAAAATACAAGAGGTTTTACCAGAAGTGAAAAATACCAAGAACCTACGGAAGAATATGAACTTCTAGTAGTTTTTAAGCATTGCATGCCTGTTGCTGTTGGTGATTCGGACCACAAAAAGTATCTTTTGATACCACGGAAACTTCCAGGAAGCTGCTTGGTAAAAAGTGAATGCAAAACAAGCAATTGAAATTTGCAAACTATAATAATACATACTGCTAATCAATAACATGCATGACGTGGAAAAACTATTTGGAATCAGTAACGGAAACTTCCCAGTTAATCATACAGCTTTTGTATGCTCTCTTCAATAGCAGATCCTGGAAGTTCGATCAAGTTGCTTTTCTATCCGGAACTTTCAGCTAAAGTGGCTTTGCTCCTCTTCTAATTATCACTAAAAAAATGAAGGGGACTGTGGGAACTATGAGACTTACAGGCCGGCGAGGCAGAGACGGACGATGTGTCGGACGGCAGCGGCAAAAGAATTTCTACGGAGAGAGGGAACGACTGAGAAATGGAGAGACCGAAGAGGGGGAGAGAGAGACGAACGGAACCGGAGTAATTACCGGCGTGGAGATCGGGGTCGGACGACGGTGGCGTGTCACGGAAACGAAAATAGAGACAAGTGAGAGTGAAGAGAGAGAGAGAGAGAGAAGCAGAGAGGAGGGAAACGAACAGAGAGAGAGAAACAGAAGGAGAGGACTTACTGTGGAAGTTGAGAACGGCGGCAGTGAGACGGCGACGAGAAAGACAACGGTGGGGGATGGACGCTGCGGTCGTTTTGAGGGGGGATGTTAGAGACGAGTAGAAAAAAACTGAAAAATAAAACAAAATAGGGTTTTGATGGACTTGGGCCTGGGCCCAATGGACCAAGTCATTATATTATGGTCTAGTTTGTATTCGCAAGTTATCTCAACTCATCTCATTACTATTTATTATTATTCATCAATTTTAACTCATAAATCTCATTATTATTCATAATTTATCTTATTATTATTCACAATTTATCTTAACTCATCTTCGAATCCAAAAGATACTTATGTGTCTTTTATTGCTTCAAAGAAGATATAGCTAACACAACTGGCTTCTCTTTGCACCGTCCAAGTCCATGGAGGTGAACACTGAACAACGCAGAACCAAGTGCGCCTACGGCCCATGTAGTAAACGAAAGTGTCCTGTCACCTCTAGTCTGCTTAATATCATTTTTTTTTTTTTTTTTTTTGGGAAGGTAATCTGCTTAATATCATTAATGTTATGATTGTCATTACTTCAAAAAAAAAATGTATTAATTGTCACATTAATTTTAAAACAATATTATCTGTCGATCATAAATAAAAATTATAACTGTAAATCCATATTTTCAAATACCAAAACACACTAATAACTTGAAAGATATAAAGCATATGCCACGTTGGTTAATAACTAATAAATAGATTTTTGACTTCTTTACAATTAAAAAATATCCCATAATATGAGATGTATCGGTACACCAAACTTACAATTAGCATAACACTTAACAAGCCTAAATTTATTTACTATGTTACAAGCGTTTTGTAAAATAGTACTAGATTTATTTTGCAAAGTTCAATTTCCATCAAAATTGGTGTTTATAAATTACAATCAGAAACGTGCACAATATTCATGAATCATGACATTTCTAATCTATTGATATCATATATCTAGCAAAATGGTAGTGGAATGATTTTCTTTTGAGAAAAATTGTGGTCAAGTTCTCGGCCGGTTAAAGCAGTCTTCCTCTACCTAGTTACTCGGGAAGTGGAGGACAATTCCACAAAAGAGTTTCGAAACAGCATTATTGAGGAACTCAAAACAAGGAATAATAGAGTAGATAGAAACAATCTATTAGGGACTAAATTGATTGGGTCCATCCCTCTTAAAGCCTATCACTAATAATAAAAAAATAGATAAAGTCAAGAGATAAGGTTGAGAAAAGATAAGGCAAATAAGAGATAAGATAAGGAAGTTGGCTCAAACTCTTATAAGGAAAAAGCTTCACAAGGCAAATTGAACTCTATAACTCCAAAGAAGAAAACAAATCTCTATAAAAAGAGGAGATCTCTACAGATGAAAATGAGGACTCTCGATAGATTGGCCACAGCTTCTCTACGCCTAAACTAAGTTCCTCCAATGTATTGAGTGACATATGAGGCCATGAGAAATTGTAAAATCACAAATCATAATAGATTTTACCTCCAAACAACCCGTGGATGTAGGCTTTTATATCATGTAAATCTTTGTGTCTCTCTTTAATTATTTTTATTTACTTATTTATTATTTATTATATGGATGAACGCAAACAACAGTGTATCGAAGCCCGAATCACCAACATTGGTCAAGAATCATTCTTTCCTCATTTCTCGTCTGTTGTGCAAATTAAGGCATTAATAGTTGGCGCCGTCTGTATGATCTACGATATCTTCTATATCGGAATTGGGAGAAGAATATTCTCCGACTTATGAGATTGTCTTCGAAAAACTAGATAAGATATCCTTAACTTTTCTATTTATTTCTTCTCTTAACATTTCAGGGAATTAAAAAAAAAAAATAGAAGAAGAACCACGAAGCAAATTGCATGACACCATGCACTATACATGTACAACACGCAATGCACATGTGTCGTGCACAACATATGTAAGGGGTGCACGGTGTGAACCCAGATGCTTCGTCGAGTAGAACCTGCAATCATCGGTGACTCACAAGTAATACAACAATGGTAGAGATACAACGACGACAAAGACTTCTGCCTCCAGCTTGCCGAATCGCTGCGCACAATGCGGGAATCAAGAAGCACTAGGAACCCACGTGGAAGCATACAGGAACCACCCAGCTGCCCAGGGACTATTACGATTATTACGATCGCTAATGGCCATGATTGGGTTTGCCGGCATTGTCTGTCACCAGGGAGGCGCTTCTCGCACAATGGCATGCCCAGATTCGATGAGTAGAGGCGAGCAACACACTGCAGGCAGCGTCACCCCACTCGCTAGTCAGCAACCACATGGCTCGCCGACGGGCTCTATCGCAAATATAGTGGTCCTCTACCACCAATAGCCACCACCTGCACCGTCAGAGCTCCTTGTCGCTAGCGAGGTGGTCCTCAACCACTGAAGTAGCTCACACTGGGCACAGTGCATGCGGAGGACAAACGCTGTTGAAGATTCATAAAAACTTGGTGTTTGTGGGCCTGAAAGACTGCAGCCAGCCACCGCCCGAGCTCCCAAAGATTCCTATTGCCAACAAGGAGGTCACCGCCCACATGATGCTGCTTGTCAAGGCCCCTTGTCGTTCTCATTAGTGCGCACCATGGCCAGCTTACTCAACTGTAGCTCACTACGAAGGTCCTGTCGCCAACCACCGTCTAACTCGTTGTGATCTTCTGTCACTGGAGTGGTGGTTCTTGACCACAACAATGTTCCTGGCCACCGTCCTTCGCCTCCATCGCCATTCACAAGCCATGCAGGTCACAATAATGGATGAGGTGCAACCCTTACGTCTCCACCACATGACCACCTCCCTTAGCCACGGTCAAGGACAAATTGCCATGATTACGCCGCCGTGAAGTTGCCATTGCGAGGCCACAACCCTCAGCACAGTTCCAAAGTGATCCACGACAATCCCTTGTTTTATGATACCAAAAGCAGAGCACTCCATAGCGACAACATGGCCTTCGCCACATCCAATCCTCCTAGGCTCTGCCGAGCAACTAACTCGGACTCCCATTCACGATTGTACCATTGCACTATATAAGTTGCTCCTTTGCGTTGCCCTGAACAAGTTAGTCACCCACTAAGTTTGCCTGACACGGAGTTTGCCAGTGTGTTTCCTCGCCAACAGTACTTGCCACCAAAACCCCACTGAAGCTCTTCGCTAATGGTTCTCGTCGCTACGAGCTGTTGCCAATCATATGGTTCCTTGCCACTTTGAGTTTCCTCGCCACAGTGACTTTAGTCCCAAATGGTTCGCTTGACCAACACGAGTTTTCAAAAGTAGTGCTCAGTAGTTTCTGTCCTATAAAGTGTTATCGTAAGACTGCTCACCACACGGAGTGTTCCTTGCTTACCACACGAAGTGCCCCTCGCCAGTTGCTCTCCCACAGGGTGTTGCTCACCAATTGCCTCCCACATGGTGTTGTTCGCTAGTCCCTCTCCCACAGGGTGCTGCTCACCAATTGTTCGCCCACCGAGTGTTGCTCGCCAGTTGCTCACCACACGAAGTATTCCTCGCTAGTTGCTCACCACGCAGAGCGTCCCTCACCATACATAGTATTTTCTGTAGCTGTACACATGAATTTTGCTCAGCGATACAGTTAGACAAATATATATATATATATATAAATAAATAAGATTCGAGCTACTTGACTCGTAATTGAACTTGCCTCGCCTCTAAGAGATCAGTGAATGGACAAAAATCATCCAAAGATAGAATAAATTTCATGAGCACTCAAGGATGAACAACTTCCCCATACAAAAATTATTCAGCAGCAAACGATCTCAGTAGGAGAGGAATTGAAAGCATCAACTAAATTACTCTGGGAATCACCTACGTGGCATGAAACACCGGCTGTGAAGCCTCTTTCCAGCATCACTTGCCATCTTAATTTGTTGTCATCATAATAGAATGTTCAATATTGCGGGCATCCCGTGTCCTCATCTTTGCCAAAGCATGGTTGCTAATGGGCATTGTTCATGTGTCACCAGCTTTCACCACACTCAAGCGAGATTGCCCAGGTTTGGAAACCTCAAACTTGTGATTTAGATTATTTAATCTAACTTGTTTGGTTTTTATTTTGGTACAAGGCGAGCTCTAGCTCTCGCCACAGAGTGCCGTTGCATTTTGTCTCCCACTACAACGAAGCAGTTGAGCTCAACTTCAAAGCCAGTGCGGTTGAGGCATCCTCTTGCCATGCTTTCATCTCCAGAGTTACGCAGTCGAGCAACTCTCCTACTACATTCCATTCGCCAAGGTTACGTGGCCGAGCAACTCTCCCGCTACACATTGTCACCAAGGCTAACAGTTGAGGAACCCTCTTGTTATGCTACTCGCCAGAGTTATGCGGTCGAACAACTCTCTCGCTACACTCCACTCGTCAAGACTATATGGTCGAACAACTCTCCTGCTACACCTTCTCGCCAAGGCCACACGGTCGAGAAACTCTCCCGTTACGCCACTCGCCAGAGTTACACGGTCGAGCAACTCTCCCACTATACTCCACTCGCCAAGGTTACGCGGTCAAACAACTCTTTCACTACATCTTCTTGCTATGGCTACACGGTTGATGAACCCTCCCAGTGCACTAGTTGCCAGAATTACATGGTCGAGGCATCCTTCCGCTACACCCATCGCTAGATTTACGCGGTCGAGTATCCTCCTACTACACTCCAATCGCCGAGGTTATGCGGTCGAGACATCCTTTCACTATACCCATCGCCAGAGTTACACAGTCGAGACATCCTCCCACTACACTCTTATTGCCAGCGTTACGCGGTCGAGGCACCCTCCCATCAAACGTAAGTTGAGTGTCTCCACTTGCCACAACCGCTACCAGCGGGTTGCCTTCGAGAACGAGCTTCTGAGCTCTACAACCACTTCATGCGGGTGTCATTCAGGAACTAGTTGACGGGCTTAGCAACCGTCTAAGATGGATCCAGGGGGTCGACAGGCTCCCTGACTACTTAAGAATCGCAGGCATCTGTTAGGGACTAAATTGATTGGGTCTAGCCCTTTAACCTATCACTAATAATAAGGGAAGAGATAAAACCAAGAGATAAGACTGAGAAGAAATAAGACAATGAAGGTAGTTCAAACTCTTAAAAGTAAAATGTTTCACAAGGCAAGTCAGACTTTATCACTCCAAGGAAGAAAACAAATCTCTAGAAAAGGAGGAGATCTCTACACATGAAGGGGGGACTCTTGACAGACTAGCCACAACTTCTCTATGCCTAAATTAAATTCCTCCATTATATTAAGCGATATGTGAGGTCATGAGATTATAAAATCATAAATTATAGTGAATTTTTGGCTCCAAATAACTACCGTAGATATAAGTTTTTATGCCGAATAACGTAAATATTTGTGTATCTTTTTATTGATTTTTATTAGCTTATTTATTCCTTATTATATAGATGAATGCGAAGAGTATCGTATCGAAACCCGAATCACTAACGTGTGTCGAGAATCATTATTTCCTCATTTTCGATCTCTTGTACAAATTAAGGCATTAACCCAATTCACGCGGCCATATTCGAAACAAAATTTAAAAGAAAGCAAACGAATCGACACTAGCAATATCGGAGTATCATTTGAGATATGGGTGCTAGACTCTGGAACAACAAAGAAACAAATACAAGGAAGCCAGCAGGGAGTCACGGAAAACTCACGAGATTGGCGCTGTGTTTGGCTCTTTGATTCGGTGGAATGGAATTGTCTGCTATGTTATTTATGTGTTTGTTTTATTGCCTCCAAGATGATATAAATAACACCTGGCATCTCTTTGCGCCGTCTAAGCCCGTGGAAGTGAACAATTGCACAACCAAGTGCGCATACGGCCTATGTAGCTAACGGAAGTGTCCTGCCACCGGTAGTCTGGTTAATATCATTAATGATGTAATTGTCACATTGTCATTAATTTAAAACTAATATTATCCGTCAATCTTAAGTGAACTTTAATGTGAAAGATATAAGGCATGACACGTCAATTTATAAATAAGTTTTAATTTTTTTAAAAAATTAAAAGAAGTCTCATAAGTAGTATATCAGCACACCAAACTTACAAGTAGTATGAGACTTTCAATTAGGTACAAAAAAATAATTTTCTTAAACTAAAATAAAAGATACCTTTACTAAAAATTAAAAAAAAAAAAAAAACTATATAAGTAGCCGTCAACATCAAAAGGATCTTAAAAATTTTGTAATGAACAAGTGTTTTGAAGGACAGAGGTTCTTGTTCTTTGTTAACAATGTCAACAAAATAAACAGTAGGAGTCTAGTTCCATGTCCTGTCTTCTATTAAATCCGTAAAAGTGGTGTCATGAAACGGGTGAAAGTTGTTTGAAAATGAATATGAGGATTGAAAATGTGGACGGCAGATAAAACTCCATTTTTTTTTTTTCACTCGAGATCTTTCCCATTTTACTACCACCGGACAGGTAAGAAAATTAATGAAAAGTAACAGTAATAATGACTCTAGTACATAGATTTGGATTCTCTGATGTTTTATGTCTAAATTCATCGGCCGAGGTAGGAGAGAAATGATCTGTAAAATCTCATGATATTTACTGTTGTCTATCAGTACGATTAAAATTTAATACTGAATATTATAATACGAGAAATGATTGTTGTAGTTTAATGTATAAATATTATATAATTATTTTTTAAAAAATAATAAATATAAAATTTATATAAAAAATTAATTTTTTAATTATAAATTATATTATTTTTTAAAATAATTGCATGACACTTGTTGTAACTTGTAACATTTATATAGTTTTTATGAATGTTAATTAATTGATAAGTTTTTTAATTAATTATTTTAAGTTCGCGGTTTTTATGGCGAATGTTTATGTCGTGATTGATGTGATATTACTGCATTGGCTGCCCTGTGAATTTGTAGAGTAATGAAGTAAAAGTTTTTAGACTTTGCCCACCATAGATTAAAAAAAAAAAAGAGGGTGGTGTCTCATCCCCTACAACCAGCAAAGAAAAAGTAAATGATTTCTTGGGTTTCTTGGGTTTTTTATGCTCGTCTGGGTGAACCAAAATACTGGTTCCGCTACACAGAAAAATTTGGAAAAAAAAATTACGAGAGAATAATCAAGACTTCGAGAAGAAAAGCAAGGAAAGAACTTTGTCAAAATGATGACGTGAATGTCCATCCCCACTACCTAAAACATCATATTCACTGGGCCACCATTGGAAATTTGGATCTTCCAAACTCGTCGGAGGTTATCTTAACTTAATATTTACTTAACCTTTCCTCTGCTTTTACTTTTCCTTTGTGCTTCCTAGTGCTTGTCAAAAGCCTTCTTATTCAATGTTTCTTACTATTATTTTTTGTTGTTGGTATTATTAAGTTTTTGTTTTGGGGGCAAAGTTCTCCAAAATGGGGCGTGTAGAAGGGATTCTCTTTGCTGGGATGCTCTTGGTTTTCCTTAATTCATAGTGGATGCAAGTATAATAGTGTTTTCAACTTATTGTGAGGACACTTGTATGAGGTTCTGCAGGTGGTTTTCTTTTCTTTTCTTTTGTTTTTGCTTTTTTGTTGGCGATAATTAAATGGGTAATGTGAATGCAAGAGAAGATGGGCGTAGTAGCCCATCTGGCGCTGAGGAAGGTGGTTGTAGTGATAGTTTGGAGCAAGGTATTTCAGCACCAGTAGAAGCTCATAGTGTCTCTGTTTCTCCTTCTGACTTGATGGGTCAGACCCCTCCTCATAGCCCAAGCGCCACCCAATCACCCCTGATGTTCACTCCTGAAGTGAGTTCGTTTTCTCTTTCTCTCGGTATCCGTATTGGTTTCCTGTTGCCTGTGCTAATTTGATGTAAAATTTGGGAAGGAGACTTGAGGTTTGATATCAGTTATTGACAACTGCAGTTTTTTTTTTATGAGCCAAGTTGAGTTTTTTACACATGGGGTTTTATGACTCGGTGATTAATGTTAGTGCTGAGCAAAAGGGTATTTGATCAATTGGTTAAAATGGTGCTGTAAAGGTTTCGTGGGTGGTGATAGATTATTATTTAGCATAATTGAAGTGAAAGTTGTTCGTTTGAGATCTTTGGAGTTACCTTCAATTAACTTTTGCCTCCTCAATATTGCCTCCCTTGCTTCCGTGGGCACACGTTACTTTAGGTCGATGAAAGTCCAACTAGAATACTGGTGTTTAAAAGGCCCTTAATTATATATTTTCCCCATGTTAGCTCCTCCATTTAACGGAAGAAAACTTAAGTGTTTTTACCTCTTGCAAAGTGCTTCTATGTTAGTTTCTGCATTTAGAGTATGGTTTATGTGATGCACCTGTACTTTAGATGTCTGAAAGCAGCAACGAATGTCAGTATATTATTACTTCTAAGGAGGCATACAGCCTTGGATGTAAAAAATAGCACCTGAGTGGTGAATTTCGATTTTTCTCTATGTAGGAATTGAAGCAAGATGACCTTATTTTTATTAGAACTTTGACAAAAGCATAGCATTCCATTTTCGTTTTGCTGGGTTTTGTTCTGGCCTCTGGGGAGCGTTGCCGTGGAGGCAGTGCTTGCAGGGACATCATAGCATAAAAACTTCTGAATTCTGTCATACTTTATTGGGCTTTTATACTTCAGTTTTATCTGAGGTCCCTTATTTATTGATAAAAGAAAATTATCTGAGGTCCTTAGAAGCATTTTAAATAGCATTGAATCAATATAAGTAAATTCATTCCTGTTGTATATCTAACATGCTTGAGCAGAAAATATGTTGCTATTAACTGCATATGCATGTGCCTCTTGTTCATCATGACTTCCCCTTTTTCTTTTTTTGTTCTGCTTCCAGGCCCCTGTGGTTCCATTACAAAGACCTGATGACATGTATGGTTCGAGCCATTCATGGATGCAAACTGCTTCAGGGTATGAAGACATGTGCAGTGAGCAAGGAATTCCAACAATGATTACATGGAGCTATGATGGCAAGGAAGTAGCTGTGGAGGGGTCATGGGATAATTGGAGGACAAGGTCCCAGAAACTCGATGCCTTCTTCTTTCTTTCTCTAAATCATGCACATGCTTCATAAACTTCTATGTAAACATCTAACATCCCTTTTACTTTGTTTATCAGAATACACCTGCAGAGATCAGGAAAAGACTTCATTATAATGAAAGTTCTACCATCTGGTGTTTACCAGTACAGGTTTGTTGTTGATGGACAGTGGAGGTATGCCCCTGACTTGCCCTGGGCCCAAGATGAAGCAGGCAATGCTTACAACGTTTTGGACTTGCAGGTTAATATCTTCTCCGTTTTTCTGGTTTATGCCTACATACGACATGAATGTAACAGTTGTTTAGGGAACATGCATTAGTGGTTTATCTACGGGGACTTTGTTTCAGCAACTAGGATTTGCATATGCTGACTATGTTTTGGGTCGTTTAAACATGCTGACTATGTCTTCATAGGAGTTGCATACGCTGACCATCTACGGGGACTTTGGAAATTAATGTTGGCTATACATGTACCTAAAGGCAGCGACTTTCTACTTTAGACTGAAGTGTATGTTTGTTAATGTAACTTATCTAGCTATTTTGATTTGATGTACAGGAGTATGTTCCTGAAAACATTGAAAGCATTTCCAGTTTTGAACCTCCTCAATCCCCAGAATCAAGTTATAACAGTTTGCCACTCGGATCTGAAGATTTTGCGAAGGAGCCGCCATTGGTGCCTCCACACGTACAGATGACTCTGCTCAACGTTCCTGCATCGAACATGGAGATTCCACCTCCTTTGTCAAGACCTCAACATGTTGTGCTTAATCATCTTTACATGCAAAAAGGTAAGAGTGGGCCGTCTGTTGTAGCACTTGGGACAACTAATAGGTTTCTAGCCAAATATGTGACTGTGGTTCTCTATAAGTCTTGCAGTGGTAAACATACATTACATCTATGTCAACATCTGTAATCCTAAACCCTTTTCACGTATTTAACGTATATTAAGAAGCTTCTTAGTTCTTAATATACGTTATGCCATCAGATAAAATCAAACTATTGCACTTCACTTAATATGCAATTGCTTGATGACCATTGATCCAATAATTTATTGCTTGTTCTTGTTCTCGTGATTCTCTCTCTTTCCCCTTATGGCAATGCCAACTGATATTTGTCTGTTACATCCTGTTTTAAATTTGAGTATTCTACTGAAAGATTTGAAACTTACCGCTCATATGGCTCTCGGCACCAACACGTAGTGCCACATGGTTTATTAAAAACATAAAAAAAAAAAAAAAAAATATTCAAACCAAATGGGCGTCTGAAAATACAAAAAGATGAAGACTGAAAATATAGATTCCTTTTATCCATTTTGTGTTTGTGTTTTTAATAGAGCCATTTAAGGGTAACTTTCAAATGACCAAGTGGCATTATTCTTTAAATTTAGAGAACTGTTACGGCTACACAAACTTTTTATAAAAGGTAAGTCACATGCTGACTTGACAACGGTAATATTAGTCTTGGCTTAGAGAGAGAGAAAAAAAAACTCAATTAAAAGGTAAGTCAATAGGTAACATAAGATGAGACAAGATAAATTGAATTGAGATGGTTTATCAATCCAAACGGGATAACTGTTTTGAGCTCCTCATCTCTTATGGTCAATGCCACAAAAAAAAAAAAAGGAAAAATTAGGAGTATTTGAACTAAACAATATTTAGGAATAACTAAACAATATCATCATCGACGATTGGACGGCGACTCTCATTGTCATCCTCGCAATCCAGCACAAGCTCCCGCCCTCCGTCCGAGATATCCACTCCTTGTTTCTTTAGTCAATCTCTCAAAGTCGTGTAGTGCCAATTTTGTCAGGACGAAATTGCGCAACGGGTCATTTCCGTCAACTTCATACCGAGTATTCTCACATACTTTTCTTCTTTATGAAAAAGAATTTCAAAGATTGTGCAAATGTAATATCTTTTATTTAGATAACAGCTACATCACACACAAATCAAGTAAATCTTCAGCTTTTCATTGATGAGAGAGACATGATCCTTACAAGTTGTTTGCATTTAAGGATTGAAATCATAGACATCAAGAGCATAACTCAAAGATCAAGACCCTTAATACTCAGAGTCAATGGTTAATCATTCCCACACGTTCCATACCATAAATCTGTTCGAACACCCATTTCCACCCATGAACATTGCGTGTGTAACAATTCCATTGGCTAAGATCATGTTAGGCCTATTCTTATCTTCTATATGCTCTTTCATGCACACCCATACGACTCCTGAACATACAAACATCAGTTTTTAAAGACGATGTTGAATTTAGATATATAAAAAATGAAAAAAAAAATGGATATGCTGGGATGAGTATTGGATTTTATTATATTTACTATCCCACTAGCTTTTGGTGTGAATACCATATATACTTTTCAAAGTAGCCTTTTTATTCATTTAATGCGTTAAATAATCATAAATTCAAACATTTAATTTAAAATCATTTGAAAGGCCATTCCAATATATATTATGAAATTTCAAGCTTTAGAAGTTTTAGGCTTCTCTTTCTAAATTTCTAATAAGAAACCCCAGCAAACAAAGCAGATACTAGATTCCAGCATAAAGAGTGATCAGAAGAGAAAGTAGAGAGATTACCCCATTTACTTTAATTGTTTTTAATTGCTTTTATTCTTATCGAAGATCGAACTTCTGATATTATCGAAATACAGCAAATGCACACATCTTACTTAATATTATCGAAGATCGAACTTCTATGCGAATATCAACTTCCTACTGTCAGGTGTAAAGAGGAAGACCCACTCCTTATTTGCTTTCAGGGAGAGTAGACAAGCATGTACAAAATGGCAAAGCAATTGGTTATTCAATTCTCTAAATCTTGCTCCAATATATGTAATATCTCTTCCTCTGAAACTGCACCTCTTCCACGTATGTCTTGTCTTGTAATCTTCAAACACCCTTTACTGCTTAGAATCTGTGACTATTTAAAAACTGGGCATCCTTCAACCACAATACCTGGTGCAGTTGGGCATGTCGCCAAAGGGCAGTGGTCCAAAGCAGTCCCCCACCACTTCAAATCTCGTTTCTCATTTTGCAAAGCAAAGAACAAGAGAACACCCATGAAAGCAGTTCCAGCATCCAGTGCCGCAGATAGAACATAGTTATATTTCTGCCACCAGCGTTTATGGTATCTGAACACAAAGTAGTTAAAGATGGTTCCAGTGATAAGCCAACTAGCAATATTGGTGGGAGTTGCCGGTGGCATTCCAGCAAAACCATATGATATAACTGGAATATTTATCAAGGGGATCCATTTCTTCTCAGGAAAAATTTTGCTCAATACCCAAACAGGAACAGGCAAGACAGCTCCAATGAGGAACAACCATACCAAATTCCGGTACAGCCCTCCAGGTCCAAACAGCCGCCTCGGTCCAATCAGGCCCCATATGACAGAAGCATCAAAGGTCACTCGGTATTTAGGGCAAGTCCAGGGGCTGTCAGGATGCTGTGCTTCAACATCGCAGATGTTCTCAATGTTCTCCAACATCCACCATGCAACTGCAAGGTTCACTGTACCCGCAACAAACGTTCCCACCAGCTGGAAAAATAAAAGAGCTAGTCAGCAACTTGCATTCTCAGAAAAAAATTCAGATTTCATCAAATGCGTAAGTTTCAGCTGTGGATACCTGAGCTGTGTACATACACCGTGGTGGAATTTTCATGTAGTGCCCAAGTTTGAGGTCAGATAAGAAAGAGAGAGCATGGACAGTGCTAATTCTTCCGTAAATCTTGAAAAGCAAGTTTGCAATGGGTTTTCCGGGTAGGACATAACCAATTATGAATTGTGCTATTATGTCATATCCAGGTTGCTGCATAGTAGTCACAAAAACATTGAGATGTTAAAATCATAAAATCTACAAGTTCTTCCACCTTCCTGCTCTATGTTGAAAATTGGTTTCTTGTCTTTTAAAAGGATAAAGGCAAGAAGAAACACAGTAGCTCAGAAAGTTGATTCATTACCTGGTTGGTAGTTGCTTGAATAACTCCAATTGGGAGGGTAACAATCCAAGCCAAGGCAAAGGCAAATAACATTCCCCACCAAGGGAGCTGAACATCTTTTTTCCACACAAAGGACATTACTAAGGACAGGATTATGCTCCCCGCTAACAAAATGAGGTACCACCATTGAGGCACTTGTTTGTAACTTTTCATCAATTTAGCATGGATGTCCAATTTGGCATTCTTCATTGCGGATCTGCTCTGCTTCCAAATATCACTAGGCAAAGGATCCCAATTAATCAAGGTAGTCATACCAAATATCACTTGGAATTAAGGCATATAATAAAGTATCAAAAGATAATCAAGGTAGTCATACCCAATTCTTTTCTACATAAACTACTACTTCATGCGAAATAATTACGAAGAAAAAGAAGTCATTTTCCAGAATTGTTAGAAAATGAGGAACCCAAAGCATCATTTATCCTGTGCTCCAAACATGACAGTGGTCATAGCATTGTGTCTATCTTTTAAATCTTTCATTCTTAGGAAGTAAATCAGAAATGAAAGATTGCAAGATGTGTTAATGTTGAAAATTACGGGTCACCATCTGATGTGATTTTCAATTGGGCATCAGTATACAAGGCATGAAACTGTAAGTACTTTACATGACTCAAAGTTAAAAGCAGCCCACCTGCCATGAAATAGTGCCACATGAGTCAGTGTTGCTGTAAATCTTGCAAATCCTGATCCAATAGATAGGGCAAACAGGGGACTAAGATAAAGCTTCCCATAATTATCATAAGCAGCAACATTAAGATCAAACTGTGGCGTCAAGATCTTAGTGGTATCATATTTGTGCCCAGTGCGAGTAAATAGCTGATTAGAAAATATGGGAAATTTCCGAGCATCAAAGGTGTCAAACTTCCAATAACACAATGGGACAATTATGTAGACAAACATGATAAATCCAATCCCAACATTGAGAATAGAAGACCAGGGTGTCACAAGTGGGCTGCCATGATAAGCACATATCCCTGCCCAATCAAGAGTGAAGGCACCAACCCCAAGTCCATGGTAACCAGACCCAACTTGTTGAGCTGTGATACTACGGGGCCATGCCCAGCAGACCCATGAGAAGAATGTCAAAATTGGAAACAGATAGCCAGGGAGTGCATAATAGGCGAAGCTCGCAACCATGGCAATGAGGAAAAATTGCATCCTGGTAAAGCCTTTTGTTTTCAACTCCCTTTCGTGTAGTGCTCTGTAACAACATAGTAATCGAGTGAATCAATATAAATTCTAATGGAAAATAGTAACAGTTGATCAAATAGATTCAGATCGTCTCCTTTCTCCTGATTTGAGTTATTTTAGCATCAATTACTTTTAACTTTATCCATATGCTAATTCTCCATTACTACAAAGTATAAATTAAGTAGTTCATAGTCAACTTTACCATATTTTTGAAAGTGGTATGCTGTATCTAATTGAAGAGAATATAACACCAACGGGGCAAGATAGCCCATCAAACAAATCCTCAACCAGTAAACACTTTCTGTATATGACGTGGGAACAGGAAATAGGAACAGGATAAACTTTCTGCCCAACGATCTAAAAAAGCAATAGTAAGATAGTTGCAACAAATCTATGTTGTATTCCATGTGAAATATGATGTAACTTATAAATTCAAAGCGCTATAATTACTCAAGCGGAGAGCACACGATATAACAAGCCAATTCTCGGCCAACAATGCAATTGTAGTGCTTCATTTGCTATTTTCTTATGTTACATTTTGCTTGAACTTACCAGTAATAGAAGTGGCGCCTCCAATAATTCAAGTTATAAAATTATGGCCAGTTTTAGTGGAGATCTCTGTTTCCATCAACCAAATTATTGACAGATATAATCCCCTATCAAAAAAAGCCCCCACCCCCACCCAAGAAAAGCCTGCATTTTCGGGATAAAATAGAGAAGAGGAAAACCGACCTAAACAGAGAGACCTGAGCAAGGTTTGAAGGCCACCACATCTCAACAGGATCGACAAGGTATCTCCTAAGCATTCCAGCCCATCCATACCCCAAAATCTGCAGGTCGAAAAATAAATTACTTAATCAGCCAAAAACATATAGAAAAAACCTAAAAGAGGGGTGGAAGTGATAAATTCAAGCTTTCTGAACTGAAAAATAGTTGAGAAGAATAAAAAAAGAATTATCTTCAGGAGTTTTGAGTCTTGACAAGTTGCCTCTACTAACCCGTCAGTTCTTTCAAAACCTTCCCCAAAGAAAAAATAACAATAATTTAAAAGGAGTAAGATGCACTGTATTACTTAAATTTTGCATCGATCTTCAACCCTTCATTGATGAGGATAGCAACAAAGAAATGACAGTATAATAATAGAAATGTAAACGGCTTTTAATCCCACTAGCACAAATTCACGAATCCCAGAAATTAATTTAAAAATGAAACCTGAGTAGTCAATACGATGAGGAGGGCACAAAGGAAACTCAAATTCTGCTTATAATAGCCTTTCATGACGGTGATAGCACCAATAGAGTAGGCATCACCCCCACCATAAGAAATACCACAATTGGCGAAGATGGTGATGATCACATGCTCCTTGATGTTGAAGGGCCCGGGGTTCAAGCTGAACCTCCACCCCAACAAGCTGTACTCCCTCCTGGGCAGCGTCGACGCCATAAACCTGCCAATGGGTAGGACCGCGATTTGCATTAGGATGGCCGAGATGATCAGAGGCTGCGTGCGGTACGTGAAGAAGGTG
Organism: Juglans microcarpa x Juglans regia; assembly: GCF_004785595.1. NCBI lineage: Eukaryota > Viridiplantae > Streptophyta > Magnoliopsida > Fagales > Juglandaceae > Juglans > Juglans microcarpa x Juglans regia. The sequence continues at coordinate 10,081,489 of NC_054602.1, read as the reverse complement.
TTGAGGAAGATGAGGAGGGTGCATGTGGTCAGCCCAAGAAACCACGCCCGAAAAGTCATCACCGGGAGTGATGGGTCATCGGTCTCCGGCACCACGAGGGCCACCTCCTCCACCGAACATCTATCCTCTGAATGCTCATCAGCGCCGCCGTTTGCCTTCTCTGGAACGTCCGTGTGGTTCTTGGACGCCATTGATGGAGTTCAAAGCTAGCTCTGTAGAAAACAAAGAGACGCACACAGAGACCCAAAGACAGGCTTGGCAGGTCAATCAATGTCTCTTTCTGTCACTCTTATCTATGGCGAGGATTGTACATAGGAAACTGAGAATAATATCTGAAGAAAAATTCGGTATTCGCTTGAAAATGTGTCAAGGACAGGGGTTGGTTATATATAGAAGAAATGCTTGTTGCATTTGTATACTGTCTCCATGACAATAATGCCATTCACTATATATGGTTTTTACATGATGTGTAAGACTTCATAATTCATATTCTGCTGTCTAATCTAAAGACTCTTCAACGGAAGTCTTTGCCTTTTTCCTTTTTGCGCAGAATCTGTTTGCATACAAAATAATATCAATAATGTAATAATTATTGAACCCAATGACTTAAATACCCTCGTATACAAATCACCCGGGAGTATGGATTTAGGCCCGTTTGGCTACACTGTTGATCTCATCTTATCTAACATTCAAATATTATTTAAAGATAAATACTTTTCAATTTTTCTTTCATATTTTTTCATCTAATCATTATTATTTTTTTAAATTTATATATAAAACACAAAAAAAAAAAAAAAATCAAAAATTTTCAAATATCAAAATAAAAAATAATATTAAAATATTATATTTTAACAATATATTAATTTTATAATATTCTTATTCAATTTTTTTTTCTATTTTCTCAAAACCTAATAAAAATCTTAACTTAAACTATTTTATTACTATTCACAAAATTAGTCTAATAAAGATATTAAGTACTATTACACATTAATTCAAGTCATAATTAAGAGTAATATTAGATATAATTTAAATGTGTGTAAGCTCTCCCTACTTCATTGGAAGAAAAATAAAGTCCACCATTTAAAAGTGAGTTTTTTTATATAGATTTCGCATCTAGTCAATTTTTTAAAGAAATTGCGGAAACTTACCCACTTAATTAATAACTGTACAAATTATTTCGCTTAGTCTTTTACATGTGAGAAAGGAAAGTTCATCAACCATAACATGAGACGTGTGTATAGATTCCCTAGTACTGTGCATTATCTAATTATAAGAAGCATATGATTAGGGGTCGTTCTTAGTTTATCCTTAGAGTAGATTCATTTTTTCCTTTTTAACTTTGATGGAAATACGTGGAATGTAACTTAATCCAATATAACCTAACACACTGTTGATGTAAAAGTATTTCAGATCTCGTGCTCTGCCATGAGAGCTTGGAGTCCGTATCATGGCGCGGTAAAGCCAAAAGTAGGGCTGTGATTTTTGCTAAAAAAAAAAAACCAGACGGAACGCGTTTGATTTACGAATAATGTCAGTATATCTCCTTATTTTCTCTCTTCATTTTTATTGTTTATGTATTTAATTGTTTTTTCTTAATAATTAAGAAAGTAATTATTAATGAATCGGTATTTTCTTTTTATTTTTGTTAAATATTTAAATATGTTTAAAAAATATTTGAAATAAAAAGTGAAAGAAAAGAAATATACAATTTGTATTAGGGGCACACCAAGTGGGCAAATTGAGGGAGCATAGTAGTACTACCCTTGAGTTATTGGCTCGTTCAACCCAATTGCATTCAAGATATATTTTAAGAGTATTGATATCCACACAATACATTTTGACATATTTTAGAACACATATTATAAAATAAGGGTATTTTTATAAAATGATGTTAATTTTATAAGATAATTTATGAAAATACTTCTCATTTTAAAACATTATCGTATAAAGTGGTATCATTTTTCATATTTTTAGATAATGGGGAGAACTGCGAGTTTTTTCAGAAAAGACTTGCTACTCCACCATTCGAACCCCGCGAGTGGCTAAGTGAGAGACAAGCCAATGAATATAAAAAATATTAGTGTTCTAAATTTTTTATAATTGTATCGAGCCTCAAAATAATTAGTGTGCCTATACACCAGTTTTTAATTAAGTAAGCTCTTGTAAAAAAAGCTTACAATTGATATTTGGATTATTAAGTGTAAATTAAGTAAATATGTGATATATTAAATATGAGGTTTTGTGGATCATAAATTATTTTTCGGTGTTGATAAATTGGTAAATTAAATTTAGGCTTGCGAGAAAGAAAGTTGGAAAGAAGTGAGAAGGAGGAAGAGAACAAGAAGATGGAGAGTATGAGGAGTGTTTCAACCGGAGCTAAGGTAGGGTTTAGAGGAGAGAGAGAGAGAGAGAGAGAGAGAGAGAGGCAAAAAAGAAGAAGAAAGTTGAGCAATGAGAGCTAGAGTTGCGACGCAAGAGAGAATGAGTGGTGTGAGCTAGGGTTTAGATGAGAGAGAGAGTCAAATCGATTTTTGGAGGTTGTTTATCATGTTTTGCGTTTTTCTTTAAAATGGAAACCAAGTACCGACTTTAAACCCGGTACTTAGGTTTCATAACCATACCCGAACCAGGTAGGCACAATAGGTCGATCCGAGTTCAAAACTGAATTGAAAAAAAACTCAGTCGGAATAAACAGTCTTAATTAAATTACTTACAAAAATACTAGTCAAGCAATCTCAATAACATTCATGTATGTGCAAGAATAGGCAAGTCATTCAAATGGCATGCAAATGAGAGGAAACAAAATTCAATTGTACCTATATTCTTATGATCTACATATCAGGTAATAATATAACAATTGAAGTATTATCTTATTTGAGTTCTTAACGTATACGCACCTTATATATGGGGAATGTGAAGAATGGTTATTTTATTTATTTATTTAATATATATAAGACAAACATTGTCCATCTAATCATGGATTCACTATGATTCTGTCTGCAAGTATGAAACCTCCATCCTAAAACTTATTAAGCTAGCTTACGACAATATGACATGTCGATGACATAACAATATGATCATATTGCATGCTGCAGCCACGTGTGTGTATTAAAATGCATGTCCTGCTAATTAAGTACTAGGTTGTCTCTTACAAACCATATTAATTAAGACACGAACTTTTTCGTAATTTCATGGGTGATTAGTAAGTCCATTCGTTATTATCCACGAAAGTCCAGTGTGAAGAAAACCATAATTTAAGCCAATTTCCATGTGCATTTTGGTAATGGAGAAATTTATGGCCAAGTGATCATTAATGAGGTAATGAGCCATTGGACGCCCGTGAATCTCACGTGCTACGAGGCGTTTGCCACACTTTCGTCTCGTTGTGAGCAGAAGTTACGTCGTATTTACCTGTGGTTTCCCGTGCGGGACCCGCAAAAGTCTCCACGTCGGACTGGTTACCTTTACCGGGACTCACGGAGTAGGTCAACGCCGTCGTTGAAACACATGGACTTCGAGGTGACTTACGGTTTACTTACCTGCCGTTGCCGTTAAATTTCGGACACTTCGTACCCACGTAGGACGGGAACCTCGTGTGCTACTCGTGTTCACCGCATATAAAGACAAAGGTTATGCGATCCACGTGGCGCAGAATTTACGCTCGCTGGTCTTTGACCTGTAAAAGTAGTGATCTGTATATAATATAAAAATACCCAAAAATAAAGTGTTCCAGAATCCAGACAACCACCTATTACCGTTCAATGAACTATAACTTACGTATACATCTTAACTTTGGAACATGCTCAGAGCTTTGGAGTTTTGATGGATCTCATTCTCTCAAGTTGTACGTTTTAGACCACAGTGTTTGCACTCAACTATTATATATATGTCCATGACTTTACAGCTTTTTATATATGGACATTATCTAAAGTAGATTCAGACTTTATTGATCATCATGATCAACTAATATATGTGCAGATATAAATATATATATATATATGTATGTATGTATGTATAGTACTTATGCCCTATATATGGGTGGAATGAAGATATGAATATATATGATGTCAAACCAAAAAGAATAGAAAAAATCGAAACCTGCAGGGGCTTATACATATATATATATATATATGTATCCTAATTACATCACATTGAACCATATGCGTCGATGTTTTTTTTAAATTTTTATGTTGTAATATGTAAACCCTAGCAGAGCAAAAGTCGAGACTGAGAGAAGCTTATGGAGGAAAAAGAATAAAAGGTTTAAAAAATGAATTGTTTTACATCCATGTACAGTGACAGGTATTTATAGTGGTATATGAGGAAATAAAAATACATGTGACTAACATGTGATACAAAGATGAATAAAATAATTAAGAAATAACTTTAATTCGTAATACCCATTCAAGATTAAGAGTATATAGAATGGACTCCCATATTGAAAACTAAGTGATGAAATTGTAGAAAACCAAGAGGTTTGGTTAACACATCATCAAGTTGATGACTAGAAACTAAGTGAAAAGTCTTGATAACTCCAACTTGAATTTTTTGTTGAATAAATGACAATCTAACTCAATGTACTTTGTTCTTTCATAGAAGATTGGATTGACAGCAATGTGTAAGGCAACTTGACTATCACAAAAAATTTGAGCACTATGAGTATGAGAAATACCAAAATCAGATAAGAGTGTGAGAAACCAAATGATATCACAAGTGGTAGAAGTCATGTATCTATACTCAGCTTTAGCAAAAGATCTAGAAACAATGGTTTGTTTCTTTGTCTTCCAAAAAACCAAAGAATCCCTAAGAAAAACACAATAGCCACTTATAGATCTTCTACTATCAGGAAAAGAGGCCCCAATCAGAATCAGCAAAAGCTTTGAGAGATAATGTATTAGTAGCAGGGAAGAAAAGACCATGACCAGGAGCGCCTTTGATATATTATAAAATTATGTAGACTGCTTGTAAATGGGGCTGTCTAGGCTAAGCCATGTATTGGCCAAGCCTATTGATTGAATAACATAAATCTGGCCGAGTTAATGTGAGGTAAAGAAGTCGACCTACAAGTCTTCTATAAACGGTAGGGTCAGGCAACAAGTCTCTCAAATCCTTACTCAACTTAATATTTTGTTCCATAGGGAAAACAACAGGTTTAGAAGCAAGTAAACTAGCATCTTGAAGAATCTCCAAAAAAAATTTTCTTTGACACAGAGAAATACCAGCAGAAGACCAAGCCACTTCCAAACCAAGGAAATATTTAAGATCCTTAAGCTTAAACTTCTCATCAAGCAAGGACTTTGAAAGCTCAACAGATTTCATATCATTACTAGCAATGAGAATATCATCAACATAGACAAGAAGGGCAATAAAAAATGAACCCTCAATCTTAGTAAAGAGAGAATAATTAGCTTTAGACTGCTGAAAACTCATACTGAGTATAAAAGTTGAAAACTTGGAGAACCACTGCTGTGAGGGCTGTTTCAAACCATAGAGTGATTTATTCAACTTGCAAACTTGGGACCCCCTTTAACATGAAAGCCAGAAGGTAAAACTATGTACACTTCTTCATATAAGTCCCCATGTAAAAAAAATATTATTTACATCAAGCTGTGTAAGATGCCAGTCTTTCACAACAGCAATAGCAAAAAAAGTTCTAACAATAGCCATTTTAGCAATGGGTGAAAATGTTTCAGAATAATCCAATCATTCAGTTTGGGTATAACTCTTAGTAACCAACCTTGCTTTATATCTTTCAATTGAACCATCAGCACGATTCTTAATCTTATAACCCCATTTGCAGCCTATAGGCTTTTTACTAGGAGGTAAAGAAATAACAGTCCATGTATTATTAATTTCTAAGGCTAGCTGCAATCTCAGCTGATATGGCATCTCTCCAATGAGAGTGCTTGACAGTTTAATGATAGAATTCAAGTTCAATATCGATAGAAATGGACATGACAAAAGATTTATGTGAAGGAGAAATATTAGCGTAAGATAGAAAATTGAAAATATCGTACTTATGAGATGAAGACAAAAGGAAAAAGAATCTGATGAATCAGAAATTGTTGAAGGATCTGATGTGGAGTGCAGTGTTTTAAATTTCGTACCGTACCGGCCGGTACGGCCGAAATTTTTCGTTTCAGCCGTCTTGCCGGTACAGGTACTATATTTGTTCCGTACCGGCCAAAATACAGGCCGGTACCTCAATTTCGACCTGTACCGGCCTATATTTCGGCCGGTACCGGCCGATATTTCGGCTTGTGTGTTTTTTTTTTTTCGTTTTTTCAAACTACAAGCTTATTTTTTAACCCCCAATTCAGACTAGACTATTTATAATTTATATATATATATATGTATTTGTATATAATTTATTTATATATAGACTATTCTTTTGGAATATAATTTTTATATATATTTCTATATATAATTTATTTATAGATCGACTATTCCGAAACGTTATCCCGAAACGGTACCGGTACCGAAATATTTCGTTCCAGTGCCTTGACCGGTACGGCGTCCGGTACGGTATTCAAAACATTGGTGGAGTGTGCAAAAAAGGAATTGCAATGAAAATTCTACAAATAACCAAGTACCTTTCTGATTCTAGAAGATCTTCTAAGAAGATCAGAAGGTAATGATACAGTGACAGAAATTGGGAAAGACTAAGACTGAATAGAGGAATCATTTGAATAGGAAGGTGAAGAGGAGTTAAGAGATGACTCAGCATAAGGTGTTGTTGAAGGCACAGTTAAAGATTCTAAAATTGAACATTCAACGGGAAAAATAGAAGGTATAATAGAAGAAAAATCAGTAGTGTTTTGAAAAGTAAAAGAAAAAAATATGTTCATGAAAAACAACATTTCTTGAAATAAAAGATTGATTAGTTTTTAGATCAAGAAATTTGTAATCTTTTATGCCAAAAGAAAAATACAAGTTCGATCTTTAGGATCAAATTTGGTTCGAGATTTTTGTAAAGTTAAAGCAAAATAAAGACAACCAAAGATTCTTAAATGAGTATAAGAGGGCGAAGTTTTGAACAAAAGCTCAAAGAGAGATTTATGTTTTAAAAGAGGAGTAAGAAGCCTAGTAATGAGATAAGTTGTTGTTAAAACAGCATCACCCAAAAATGAATAGGCAGATCATGAGACTGAATCATCTTTGTTCTAGCTATATTAAGAACGTGCTGATGTGTTCTCTCTACAAAAACATGTTGTTGAAGATGTTCAACACAACTATGCTGATGTATGATGCCTTTAGAATGCAAACGAAGCGAGCAAATGAAAATTTAGTGCCATGATTAGTGCGAAGTGATTTTATTTTTAAATGAAACTGTGTTTTAACCATTATATAAAAAATTCTAAAAATATGTGAAACTTTAGATTTGTGCTTAAGAAGATAAAGCCATGTAGCACGAGTTAAATCATCAACAATAATAAAAAAATATTTATAACCTTCAACAGTAGATACATAATATGGACCTCAAACATCACAATGAATAAGATCAAAAGGAGCAGGAGACAAATGAATATTATTAGAAAAGTGTAATTTTCTTTGTTTAGTTAAAGGAGAAATCATGTGAGGATTGCATGGAATAGTCAATTTAGGAACAAAATTATTCACAAACAGCATCCTGGAATTAGAAGGAGAACCAAGTCTATTATGTCAAAGCTTATAATTAGAGCATTTGGATGAAATGGAGCAAACATGTGAGGATATTGTTTCAAGTAAACAAGCAGCACATGTACTAGAAAAACAAAATAGGTTTAGAAATAAAAAGGTCTAACTGTTGCAGTATATAAAGGCCGCTCTACAATCTATCCACTCCAATCAACTTACAACGAATCAGGTCCTGTATTAGACAAATGTCAGAAGAAAATAGAAAGTATCAAGTTAATGATTGTGTTAACTTGCTAATGGAAATCAGTTTGAATTTAAAAGTTGGAACATATAGAACATCATGTAAAACAAGATGTTCATAAATAGAAACATATCCAATATGTGTAACAAACACAAATTGACCATTAGGAAGTTTCACAAAAGTATTAACAGAACTGGTAATAGAAATAAAACAATCAATAGAAGGAATCATATGGTCAGTGACTCTAGTACCAAGAATCCAGGAAGTGGAATTGAATGTAGCAGATTGGGCAACAGAAAAACAAGTGAGTATTATTACGAGGAAAAATAATATCAGAAAAATTATTTGAAACGACTGCATTGACAACAAAATGAATGTCATCAACAGATTTAGAAGGATGAAGCAGATTTAGAAGCTGCTTATACTGAGCCTCAGTCAAAGAAAAAGGAGAAACAGTCGAGGAATTGCTATAACTGAGGACAACATTATTAGCCATAAACTATTGCCTCTATTTCGGTTTGTATCTGCGGGAAAGCCATGAAACTTGTAACATTTTTCAATCACATGACCAGTAATTCCACAGTATTTACATACTAGTCTATCCTTATTAGAAAATGATTTTAACTGATCTGTTTTCATCATTTTAAGAAATAAAAACGTGTGAATCAATAGGGACAGAGAAACAGAAGAGATTTCTCATTCCTATTCCTCTTGTAAACAAGAGAAAAAACTTTATTAAGAGGAGGCAGAGGCTCCATAATTAGAATTTATGCACGAGCAGGTGCAAATGATTTATTCAATCCCATAAAAAATTGTAAAACACGTTCCTATTGAACATAGGAGTTCAATGTTCATACAGCTCCACAAGAACAAGCAGGAACATGCTTGTAATTAGTAAGTTCATCCCAAAGGTCCTTAAGACGAGTAAAATAATTACTCATTGAAAGAGAATCCTGAGAAAGAGAGGAAATCGATTTCTGCAACTGAAAAATGTAAGGGCCATTTTTTTGAGAAAATCATTCCTTAAGATCTTACCAAATCTCATAAGCAGTTGTAATATACAAGATACTATAAAAAATTTCAGGAGAAACAGAGTTTAAAATCCAACATATCACCATATTATTGCATCAAAGCCATGGAGAAATGATAGAATTCGTTGGATTCGAAGGTATAGGAATAGATCTATCAACGAATCCAAGCTTGTTCTTTATCGAGAGGGCCATGGATATCAAATCGGACTAAGTATGGTAGTTCTCACCGAGAAGAGGCTGAGTGACTAAAAAGACACCAGGACTATGATCACTATGATGAAGAAAGTAAGGAGAAATGGCATCCTCGGAAATGGATTTGTGAGATGGCACCATGGAAGCAATAAAAAAAGAATGTTTGATACCATGTAAAATGTAAACCCTAGCAAAATAAAAAGGGGCAAAAAACACATCACAAGAAGGGGTGAAAGTAGAGCAAAAGTTGAAACTGAGAGAAGCTTTTTGAGGAAAAAGAATAAAACGTTTAAAAAATGAATTGTTTTACATCCGTGTACGGTGACCGGTATTTGTAGTGGTACATGAGGAAATAAAAATACATGTGACTAATATGTAATACAAAGATGAATAAAAGAATTAAAAAATAACTTTAATTCGAGATATATGTAGACGTGGCATTTTTCTTTAAAGAAAGGGATCTAGTACTTGTACCAAAGTCAAAGACTAGTACTGGTCGTGTTTCCGGTACGTACGTGTGACATTTTGAGAGATCAAACGCGTAATCATATAGCAAACTGAATTTGGATTTCGAATTGCATTTGCCGAACCCTCCTCGATCGACATTCGACGACAGTGAGTTCTCACATACTTTAAGAGCACACTTCAACTACTGCAATTAAAGTCATGCTTTTTTCCCTTGAAATAAAGATCAGAAAAGGCCGGATGCATGATTTGCTGAGTACGTCCATAGCTACATGGATCATATGCTATCATGCATCGAATGCAAGGAGTTGGAGACTGATATGTGTCTGTGTTTTGTTTTTTTCTCTTTTTCCACATTGTGTAGGGTCATGGAAAGACTTGTGCAGAGTCGCTGGTGGTGGAGGTGGGCGCGCAGCCGGCGATAAATTAGCGGATGGAGCCAGCCCTGGGTGGGGTACTTACTAGCTGTAGAAAGCCGATCATTTAATTCAATAGTGGAGCGAGGGTCCTATGAATGGACCCGAACATTCAGAGCAAGGGTTGACCCCAGTCATTTACACAGGAATACACACTGCAAAAAATCTGCATGTCTTCCAGTGCTTTCTGTGAGTTCAGTACCGTACGGTTTGGGTGCAAAGCGAGAGTCCTAGAGCCCCCACCAATATTGGACATCTTACGCTAGAAATAAGTTCTAATTTGCTATCCATGCATTGGGTTCCATGCGCTCATGAGGTGTCAACGAAGCAGGATGAGTACTATATATAGAGCATGAAGTTACTGCAGGCATCTCCATTTTTGGACACATATCTAGCCCCATCCCGCTTGGCCATGGAATGAGCGCATGCAATAGCATGACTTTAATTTGGTTTCCATGGACAGATATACGATCAACAGGAAATTAAAAAGCATTCAGAGGAGAGAGCTTGAAAAGGTTAGAATTAGAAAGACGCGGTACATGATGTGGAACATGCATGATATCGTCATCTCAAGGTCGAAGAAACAGATTTTTTTTTTTTTTTTTTTCCTTTCTCTGGTTAAATGTGCATGCGTTTAGGTTGAATTTAATGATTTTTGAAGTTTTTTGGGAGCCGAAGCCCCCAAGCCCTTACCTGGGCCTGCCCCTTCATGTCACCTTGTGCATAAGCAAAGCAGTCATGGTTATATTATATTTTTGGAGAAAAATGATGTTGAATGAGGAGTCCAGGCCAGTACTGTCCGGCCAATTACCTACGCTAATTATTAAATGACCCAGTTGATTAATTAATTAACTTAAGAATATTGGTGTGTGTTATTAAAATCCACAAGTACGGCAGCTGCTTAGGACACAGATCGAGAAAACGTGATTAATTAATTAGGTTATATATCCCTTCATTTTTAAAAGGCAGTATTAATTATATATAGAGCTCATGAGATAGCTAAATGAATCTAACTGACATAGACGCTGCCAATGGAAATTACATCAAATGATGACTGTCATCCAAGAGATCAGATCAGTTCATGCTTTCATGTGTTCTTTATTTGTAATTGAAATTGCATACGTGATCCGATCGATACATGCAATGTGTTCACAAAAGGAATGTCATGCGCTTGGTAGTCATATGGTGGCACCCTAGCTAGCTATATGTTTGCTCGCGTCCCACGAAATTAACAATATTAATATCTATTGTTAATTCCAAAAGTATCCTAGATTACTTAAACGTGCTTAATTACTTGCTTGACTTGCATAAACTAAATAAAAGAAAAGTACTCATAAAGAAAATTTCTACTCGGAGTATAAGGTCTCTTCGAGAACACAATTGTTTTAAGATATTCTCATACTACTCTACTACAATTTATAGATGATCTACAATAATCATATCATCCAAACGGAACTAAATGTAACACCGAACGCATTGTTGATGTGTTAAAAATGTAATTAAGATCACATTAATATCTTTTTAGAATTGATGTGATAGACATATCAATATCTACATGCAACTAATATTCTGCACGCTGATATTATAATTCAAGTACTCTTACGAGTAACAAGACTGTTACGAAAAAATATGTAATAGTACTTTTATTAAAACTCAATGTCCCACGTACTCTTATTTCATAATTCAGAAAGGTAGCAATGTTCCCTGTTCTCGTAATTCATCCGTAGTCCAACTTTATTGGGCGAACGAGTTCACACACAGGCAAATATCATGGCAATGAGGACAAAGAACCTTATTTACGTCGCAGCCCCACATGATGGGCGATCGATATTCGACATTGCATCTACCGCATCAAACAAATGAAAGAAGTGGGGCTCTCCGGTCGCTGCCTCACGGGTCGCCTTCTGACCCCTTTGCTTGGTGAGGATCGAATATCTTACGTCGACGATTACGTACATGATAATCGAGATATCCTTGCACGTATATATGTTGAGCCAAACAAATTTCCCATTGATATGAGCAACCACTTACATGCTGCAGGCATTGTCATCCAAACGATCGAAATAGTGGCAAGAGATCAAGTACTGGCCTATTTCCTACTTTTTTTTCCCGCCCCAGCAATGAGATCGATGCATGCTATTTTATTCTTTAGCTTTTTTTTTTTTTTTTGAATAAATATTTTATTCTTTAGCTAATGATTACTATATGTATAATGTATATGTTGCGTGATTGGACATATATATTTGTGTTAATTAACCCTTGCTGAAATACTTTAATAATTAGTTTTCTCTTAGCTCTAGTCATGTCAAACCACCTAATTTCCCAAATAATTACTAAAAGGCCAGTGAAGAGATAACAAAATTATTCAGGTCCCATAAATATATAAATATATATATATATATATATATATATATACTTTTTTAAACTATTCCTTTCTGTGGATGGTGGAGTGATTATAAAGTCAATGTCAATATCGAGCCCGTCAAGAACTTCAAAATTGAATCACATTTTTGTTTTGGTGTCTATCTTATATATATGTAAGCGAATCTAAACTAGTGGACCGAAAATGGTGGGTTTCTTTCTTAATTTTCTGTGACCCTAATGAGTAGTTTTTGATTGTCATCATATGCTGAGACAGAAATCTATTGGACAGAAGTAGTTAGGTTTCGCACTATGCGCAGCACTAAGCTTAGTACTTGTCCACATTATATATATGCTAGGAGGTGGGTACTGCACATAGCAGCGTTTTGAAAGCATTTTGCATGAGATTGAATTTAATCCTGAGCAGAAACGTACGTCAAGGTGTACTAAATTCGAAATGATCCAAAACTTAAATCATTTTTCACACCGTCCATTAATGTTGAGTTATTCACATTGTGATAAATAAGGCCATTCAACGACAATGTAGTATTAGCGTACTGTAGTACAATACTACAATGTTAAAGTTATGCAATCTCATGGGAGATCAGTTTGGTACTGAGACTTGACAGATATTACGTATATACGTACTGCACGTCCCTGTAACTTTGAATATATAGCATAATGTTTCATTGGAACGACTTCTAGGCTAGGGCTTAATTACTTTGTCATTATCATGCAGGAGATCAGGAGATAGATATGGCACTCAAATAAAAGGGCCAACTTAGCACGGACCATATCGATTTCATCGTCAATACTGCTCTTTAATGAGTAACCACTGAGCACATACACATGTTGCTTTAGTTCTGCAAATCTTGCAAAAACAATGATAACGCTGCTAGATCATCATCATGATCATGAGTTCCTAGTCATTTCTATGTTTGACTCAGGCCACTTGGCCGAGAGGCACCAATATTTCATTGACTCGTGCTATTTCGTTTGGCTGTGTGATCGATGTACCTGCGCGCACTCGTTTGAAAATCAAAAGGGAAATTAAGCAGTTCAAAAAGAAGATACCGAAGGGTCCAAATTCATTATTATGTGTGGCAGGGAAAAATGCACCTTTTCAGTTGATCTAGCTACCAAGACATCATTTTAAACGTTAGTTGCATCATGTTCTAAGTTTGTTCACACAACAAAATGTCAACTAAGCTCTGAATGTGATATCTTAAATTGAGCCGTATTATATATAGGAAAATACTATAGACAAAAAAAGAATCACGCACACTGATATGATACACTATTAGTGCCCCCATGATGGTTGAGGACCACCTCAAGGTGGGCAAAAGCAAGTGGCACCACCGACGGGGACATGGGAGCTCACGGCAATGCCGTAAGCTTGTCGTGCACGTTTTGTATACTATGTCGTAGTCCATTGTGTTGTGGCCGGGGTGGTCGCAGCTTGCGTGGCTGATGGCCGCCGTCCATTGGCTGAGGTGGTTGGGGGGTAGACATCGTTGGTGAGGGAAAGAGAAAGGGAAAGGGGAGTAAGAGACATGGAGAGAGGGGGAGCTAGGAAAAAAAAAAAAAGAGAGATGTGGCACACTGGTAGTGAGCCACATTAGTGTGTAGAATCCATTTGTAAAATTCATTTGTGTCTCTAACAGTCTTCTTATGTATATAGGCCAGTGAGAAGATTGACGGTTGTGCTGTCATTAGATAACTCCTAAGATCCCACAATTGTTATTTATAAGGTGAAATACTGAGTCTATTAATACTTTTTAAGATGCTCTAATCATAATTTTTGCTATTTATTTTGAAATATAGTTGTCAGACCATTAAAAATTAATAAGTATTAGTACTAAAGACACACTCAAATATTTTTATAATATTTGATATTCTTACATTTCTGTTTTTAAAACAATAGGAGGTAAAAGTATGGTAAAACTAAAAGTATTGTAAATGTAAATATATCTAATTAACATATATATATATATATATATATAACTACCACTGTCCTTAGTCATAAGTACACACCCATTTAAAACCACAAAGTCTAACCCAACTTGATTAAATTACAGGACGGCCTCCTTGATATTGAAAGGGGATAAGGAATCTTGGAAGGCTCTCCATTTCAAAGCATGCATGCCACTTCACTATATAGGAAAGAGAAATGACATGAGATATAAATGAAGCATATAAGTCTTACTCTCTCACTACTTTTAATCGCTTTTAGCCGTGGTACCACCCCACCAAGCTCGCAGTGGATGTGACCTAACCGATCTACTTCATCGATCTTTTGTCGTCTTGAGGTCTGAGCATAACCTATATACGTCTTTCGGCTAAAAAGTGTAGTCCATAAACCACCTTGTGGTCCAACGTAGTGATCTACTGCTTGCAGGCCGGACCCGTGAGGGAAAGCCATATATGAATTTGACCATCTGAAGTATCCTTCATGATCAACAGACCGGCCACATGCACGCTGCAGTTCGCTTTTGTTCTGCTTAATTTCTGCATATTCTTCAAACAGGACATGCATGCTATGCACACACGGTCCGCGTACTGGTCAAGTGTCGCTACTGGGGTGGTTGAGATCATTCAAGGAGTGTGTTCGAAACAATCGAGAGCATAAAAGACTCCAAAAAGGAAAGCCCAAAATCACTAGCAATATACGAGAGAATGATATTGGTATCTATATAGACTGACTAGATGGAACTGATCGAATTCTGTAGGTAGGCTCCAGTTTTATTTTATGGGTTCCCAACAGCCCCAGGAGTGATGCTAGCTAGAACGCAGAAAGCGAGAATGCTTGAGATCGATGACAGCATCATTTTCTTTTAGACGTTGCATTCTTTGAGTGGCGTTGGAATCTCATCAACATCGACCTACATCAACATCGACCATTTTTTTTTATTTTTTGGTGCTCATTTGATCTTGGCAACAGTGATATGGGTCAAAAGAATCTAGGATGAGTGGTTCATAGCTGAGGAGTGTCCCATTGTGGAATAGTAAAGGAATTCAGAATTCTTCCCTGAGCCATATCAACCACACGTGTTAAACCTAGCTTCCAAATTCTGTCAAATTTGTTTTGAGTGGCTGCAGTACTATGAGCACCATCGATCGTTGGAAATTATGCTGGCACAGAAATTATGCCCTCCTTTCCTATCAAATGTCCACAACTTCGGATTGATTTTAGTCTTTAGAATCACTGACTTGGGCTCATTTTGTCGAAGCCCATCTGGGTTTCATCCTGTTTCAAACTCTTGGCAGACATTATAACAAAAATCATAATATATATATATATATATATACACAAATTTATTTATTGATGCATTCAATTTATTGTTGACTTGACTCTATCACATCAATAAATTTTAAAAATTATTAAAAACTAACATTTTTTTATAACTATAATGAATCTCCTAGTAGGTGGTGAATGTTATACACCAATTACTTGTACATACTTTACATTGGTTACACTGTAACAAGTTGAAAAGACTTTTAGGCCGTGTCTGGAATTTGGAGTGAACTGAGATCAGCTCAGTTCGATCTAATTTTAAATTGAGTCTAGCATCTAAATACTAAATTTTTAAATCACTAAATTCATTTCAACTCAAAACCTCTTTACACGTAAGACTCACAACATTTTTCAACTCAAAACTTCTTTACACGCGGAACCTATAACTTTTTTCAACTTCGCATAAATACATCTAAACTCATATTAGGTGGATTCTTCAAAACTCACTACACCATTTCAATTCACTACCATTCATAAAGAACTTAACTTATCTCACCTTAACTCAACATCTCAACAACAAACCTTAGCATTATACGTACGTACATAGTGAATCGTCATGGGTTGGAGTTTTTTCTTTGTTTCTTGCCAAAAGTAATTTTGAATGCAATATCAGGCACAACTTTCTCTGCTAAATTAGTTGATACAAAAACTTAGGCCAAAGAAGAAGCTCATGATTACTGTCCAGATACATAGGTACATACTTGAAAGACGGGACATAATTTATATGGCGAGAGCCATTGCATGATTTTCCGTTCTGCAGGCTTATTATCGTATCCTTCAAAGCATGTAGAGAAGACTATTGCATAGGGCACAGCTGGGGTAAGGGTAACTACAAGTAGTAGTAGTAGTAGTAGTACTGCATGGGGTTTTCACATAACCGAACAAGCATTGGGGTTTTCATCGCTGAAAATCTGTGGTGGGTATGCATACTCCGAGAAGTACTTGGATGGCCAATATTCACTTTTCTTGATGTCACTCTTCTTGTCGTCCTCTGATCCCTTGCCTTCTTCCTCATCTTTCTTTTCTCCTTCTTTGTCTTCCTTCTTTTCTTCTACTTTCTTTTCTTCCTCTTTCTTTTCTTCATCTTTCACTATTGAAGCTTGCTTCTTTGTTCTCTTGTACACATAGTCAACCAGCATCGTTGGTTCGACAACTCCTTTTACTACTACTTGGTCATTGGCTAGGTCAGTTTCTACCGATTCAACGCCTGCGCGCATGCAATACAGTCCAACAGCAGTTAACATCTCATATTACATCCACAAGATAAAACTTCAAGGAGTATGATGAACAATATGACGTTTTTACAACTATTTTATAATTATTTTACAATTCTATATGGAATAGTGGTTAGTTTTATAAAATTAAAACTTATTTTTAATAAAGTGACATGTTTATATCGATTATAAGATAAGTTATATAAAATAATTATAAATGAATTTTGGGTACCATTATCCGGCTGGGATATTCAAATCCGGCCATTCAAATCGGGTTGTCTCAGGCCTAGGCTGCGCGCAGGAATTTTATTCAAATGATGATCATGACACCACTGATATTTGATTTGAGGTGCACGAATATTTACTGTACATAAGACTATTAAGGGTGGCCATTGATTCTACAAATTCCATGGCCAATGAAAACAAAAAATAAAAGTAAAAAGACTTGGATCGATTAGCGTTTGGATTCACATGAGTTGAGATGATTTGTGAATGATAGAATAAAATATTGTTAAAATATTATTTTTTAATATCATTATTATTTTGAGATTTGAAAATGTTGAATTGTTTATTATATTTTGTGTGAGAATTTAAAAAAATTGTAATGATGAGTTGTGGTAAGTTTCCGATCCAAACCGGGGCTAAGGCTAATTTAGATAATGAGCTGAGATGATATGATTTTAGATAAAAATTAAATAAAATATCGTTAGAATATTAGTTTTTATTATTATTATTATTGTTTTGAAATTTGAAAAAATAATTGATTTATTTATTATATTTTATGTAAAAATTTGAGAAAGTTATACTGATGAAATAAGATGATACAATACACTATCTTAATCCAAACGAGCCCTTAAGCCGACATGATTGGAATAAATTGATCAAGGAGTTTTCTTTCAGCGCACAAAAAAAGTAGTCAAAGTGACCCCAATACTCTGTTTAATTAGTCTAGTCAGGGATCTAATGGGCTATCATGATTATGGAATAATTAGTGGGATGAACACCTTTGCAGGTGATAAGCATGTGTTCCCCGTTTGGATGTTTGTGTCCAATTAGCAACTACAATTTGGCTCTTTCGCACTCGACCTAAACAATGACAAAAAGAAGTCATGTGTAGTAGCTCTTTCATGGGCTTCTACCACAAATTTCCCACGTTTAATTGACATTCACGTGTTACACATGAACTTCTTAGGTAGGTTTAAGGCCAGCAAATTCAACCCCCGGCCGTCTAATTAGCTACTTACAAGATCCTAAAATTGCAAAATATACTTTGGGTCAGATCGATGGATGCACTATATAAAACATTTTTATTGTGATCAACATGATAAACCCGATTTTTGTGCCCATGCATCTAACCTGATCTTTCATTGATTTTGTCTGTCTCTATTTTCGCATACGTACTGTACTGGACATATAATTAGGCATCTAAGCCATGCAAATGACATGATTCTTTGCTCAACTAGTAGTAATTCCATGCATATGACATTCACTCTTCTGTTAATACAATTGTTTTCCCCCCATTATTTTCAACTTTAATGATAAGACGTGACACTATATATATATATATATATGTAGCAACTCATATTATCAGCAAACGATAATGACAATTTACGTACGTACCTTGTATCTTTCGGATTCGCTTCTGTAAAACTTGAGCGCATGCTTCGCAATGCATTCGGACTTTCAGAACTACCGTTACAACAGCAGGAGGCTGGCAAGAGATCCACAATTATTTATCAGATACATTAAAACTATTAGTGCGGGTGTGTAAATGAATAGTGACGGATATAAAGCATTCATCTTAAAAAATAATGCCTGTTAGATATCAGATTCTTTATACTTGTTTGCTGATCAGAACTAGATGATCCTTTGAAGCTCTAGCTGTGTCTGTTTGATTAAAAAAAAAATTGAATGAGCAGATCTAGAATCTGATCACTCAATTCTCAATCAAAATGCGTTAACAACTTTAGTTACAGGAACAAGCTAGATACACTTTTTTCTTCTTCTTTTGGTACTTAGGTGGGTGAGTAGGTTAGGGTAGCTACGGTTAGACAAACAAAGTGAAAAATGTTGGTCCACCTCGGATTCCTGTCACGTTTATTTGCAGTTGGGTTCAGTTAAAGGGTTCACTGCAAGTGGGCTGACTCAAGATCCCAACAGACCCGGCACCCAAGAAGAGTGGACAGTAACAAAAGGCACAACGAGCAGCTTTGAAGATAGTTAGATAGATAAACACATGCAACGCATTGATGTTTTAAAAAATGGCTCTATACCTGAGGACCAGCAAGCATGTGAATGGCCCTTAAATTTCTCACTCCCTCAGTGTAGTTTTTCATTTTTCCATGTAGTACTAAACCGTAAACTAGGGCTAGCTAGAGACTGAACCCGTGACCGCATTTGTTGCAGAGCAGGACATCGACATTTGCCCTAGTGGGGGCAGCCGTGGGGTCAAAACCACTGGCTAGTCTTACAATCACTTCTCCTCTGCCTTGTAAAATGTGCCTCTACTTTCTTTGCCGACTTTGTTTGGTTACTTTCATGTCAGCATGAAAACAGCAGCTAACAGTCTTCCCTGTGCATGTAAGAGTGGGTGCGGGTGGAGATTCTAAACAAACAAGACTAGATTCAGTTCATTCAGGTTATAAGTAGTACTAGAGCTAACTTTCTGCCAAAACCAAATCTAATTCTTTTAACACATTACTGATGATATAAAATAATGTCTATGTTTTAATTAAGTTTTTAATGCTTTATTAGCAAGTCACAATTTAAGAGTACTGTTAGAGACTTGTGGGCAGGTACCAAGCCAATTGTTGGATCTTAAGAGCATTCATATTTGAATTTCCTCCTAAACATTAGGCATTCAGAGCACGGAAAATTTTTCACCTGATTATTTATTGTTTTCTGTATATCACAACCAAGCATTTATGAGAAAATTTGTCTGCAAAAGTTATGGTGCTTTCCTAATTTGAGGAAGTACTATAGCTTATATGCTGTTTGGGACATAGGAAAGTTGATATGGGGGGGATTTTTTTATACATTTTATCTAAACCTTAAAGAAATTATATAAGGATTAATGTGGGAGAAATCTAAAAAGAGAGTGGGGGAAAAGTGTTTCCCCTGCAACACTTATCCATTCAAAAAATAGTTAAAACAAATGTTTGTGGATCTTCTTTTACACTGATCAGCTTTAAAAACATCTTTACCTTCTCTCTCCATCTCTTTTTGCTTTTCATTCCTTAACCAAACATAATCTTAGTCAAGAGTAATTGATTGTGTGGTTAAAAAGTAGGTAAAATTTGTGGACTCTTACCTCTTCTTTTTTCTCTTCCTTGGGTTCTTTGTTTTCTTCTTTGTTTTCTTCGGCTGGTTTTGGCAAAGGAGAAATTATCTCTACCTTTCTGCCACTTTTCTTTTGTAGCCTTTCGCACACCTTTATGGGGTCTGCTGCCTTTCCTTTCACCACCACTTTGCTGGCCTTGCTATCTGTGGTTACATCCTCCACTCCTGAGGAAATCAGTTTTGTTTTTTTAAGAAAAAAACTGCAGTACTTATTTTATATTTCAGTTGAGAATATACAGGGCTCTCTCTTTTTTTTTTTTTTTTTTTTTCTTGTATTTGATTTATAATATGTGAATAAACTTTGGTTTCATGCATCATGTGTGAAGTGTTTTTCAAATATCTCTTGAAACTCATGAGAAAAATCCTAGATAGGGCTATTATTCTGAGAAAAATGAACCTCAGATTCAATGCTCTCGTTCTTCAATATAAGCACATTTCTAAAACTAGATATGTGAGAATTCAAGCAGAGACTTAGAACAGAACAAGTACAGAGAAAGTAATGACCTTCAAATCCTTTCAAGGCTCTTGCCACTTTCCTAGCACAGGCCTCGCAATGCATATCAACCTTGAGTACAATCTCTTGTGGTTCTTCTTCTTTTTTCTCTTCTGCGTTTTCTTCTTTCTTTTCCTCTTTCTTTCCCTGTTCCTTGTTTTCCTTAGCAAGATAAAGCATTGGGATATTTTGTCAGAAATGTGAGCTAAGAATCGAACTCTCGCTCCACCCAAAACCAAGTTGTAAAAACATATAACAGAGCACAAAGTAAACGGAATAACTAATGAGTATGGGAGAAAAAAAATATATTAAACTAATTTCGGTTAAAAACAAAAAATAAAAACTTACTTCACCCATTTCTGTGATGATGATTGCTTGGCAAAGTTTTCTACTTCAGATGATATATTGGCAAAGGCGAGTTGTTGTGCAAGCAATGGAGAGTCGAGACTTCTCTGGGTAGCGCTTCACCCTCTGTGTCTTTCACTCTGTATGTGAAAATGTGTGGGGAAGGGAGGAGGAAGGACATTTAAGGAACATGGGGATTCTGCACATCTGACGTGGAGTGTTTAATGCATGCTAGACAAAGGTTCTCTGCTGACTCATCATACTATAAAATGCCCCTCATTTCCTTTTAAGTGACTTGTATGCTGTACCAAAATACATTCTGTATTAAAAGAACGTGACAAAATGGTCAAATATTTCTATCAGCAACTCTTGACCCATGTCTTTACATCGAGTACTTTGGTCTTACCTTACATGATTATATTGGTTCTGATTTTTGTACAATTTTACATCACAAAAACTATTAATAATTAGCTAATGTTCTTGCATAATTATTCAAGTTATGTAGTGATTTTTGAATCTTCTACGCAGTGAACTTGGATTATTAAGGCCAGTCACCTTTAATTCATCTTTTTTGGTTCTCTCTCCAATAATTTCATTTGAAAGATTCTTTTTATTAATTACTATTCATTACTTTACACATCACATCTTATAAAAAATACTCACATATTTTATAAAAAATACCTTCGTACCTTATAAAAAAAACTATAAATATAAAGTGTAGAAATGAATAATAACTGATGTATAATATTCTTCATTTTAGTTTAAAACTTTTATATCATGTATTCATAGAATATTCTCTGTAAAAGGATGTAACCCCGAGATTAGGATGCCATGACTATAAATTCTAATTTGCAGCAAAAGGTAGGTGATTACATAGTTTTTCAATTTCAATCAAGATTAGTTTGCTCGGTTTTTAGCTTTAGGTGCATACTTTAGGAGCTGATTGAGGTGTTCACCTGCAAAGCTGAACAAAAGTCCAAAAAGATCTTGATAAGGATACCCCTTTTTCATGATTAGTGTTTAACAAAGACAAATGATGCAATCCTGCCCATTCCAAATGTAACGTGCTCTCTTTCTGCATAATATATATATATTTAAGATAAGAGTAATTTTGCATATAATTATAGTATGTAAATATTAAGTAATTATTTTAAAAAAATTAAGGGTTATTATTAAAAAAATTAAAATTTTCATATAAATTTTATATTTTATTTTATTTTTAAATGATTATGAGATAATTTTATAATTTATAATTATAAATATATTTTTTCTGACATATTATGTAGCCCAATGAGATTAATCAAATCATAAACAACAATAAATGCTTTTTTTTTTTTTTTTTTTGGGCTCCCAATTCAAGATGTACTATGTAGTACATGTCCCAAACCCATTGTATTTTTTTTATATTAAGAAGTGAAAGAAATAAAAATGTGGGAGTTATTTTATAAAAGAAAGATGTGGATGTCAGAATACCAAATGTAAAAGTTCAAAATTATGGAGGATGGAGCCCACAGTTTTGGATTCCAAGCCCAAAGTGATGGTGAAGCAGCCGGATACCCAACGAATGGTCTGCCTGGGAATGCTATCAGTATCAGTATCTGTGGAAAAAATAAAAATAAAAGGTCGAATCGGATTGGGACCCAGATAGGAAATTAAGCCCACTCTTTCAAAGCCACGTGTCATGATAAGCATTATCGTCCGTTGAGTCTCAAAGTGGTACACGAAAAAGAGAGGGAAAGCAAGAGCCAAGAGGTGACAATTGTTTCCTGTAGGATGTCTTTACGCAGGCAAGTTGAAGGCCACCTAACCCTAAAGATAATATATATATATATGAAAAATGCCATGCCTCCGGCTCCCTCCCAACTCCCGCTGGAGCTACCGCTTGCAATAGTATGTATATTTTTGTGTTTTTTTTTTTAATTTTTTTTTTATATAAACTTTTTTAACAATTTTAAGAAAGTATTTTTTAATAATTTTTTTTTTACTTTATGATTAAGGAAGTATTTTTTAATAATATTCTAAATTTATTTTCATTTTTTTAAATATTTAAAAGTATTAAAAAAATTTTCTATAAAAAATAATTGAAAAAAAAACACATAAAAAAACACATGCTAGAGCCAGTGGTAGCTTCCAGCAGGAGCCACCAGAGGTGGCTCTAGCAGTACTCTATATATATATGCTTCTACTGAATTATCTCTTAATTTGACTGATTATATATCTTATTTTATTTTTTAATATTTTTTATTAAATAATTAAAGAAGTCACTATTAGTGTATTGATTTTTTTTTTATAAATGTTTAAACATGTTTAAAAAATATTTGAAATAAAAAGCAAAAAAAAAAAAGTGCAATTTGCATAATTGGATTAGAAATAATCTAAAATCATCTTATCTTATCTTATCTTATAACTATCCAAACAAGAAATAAGAGAACAAACTTGGATGGCATAATAGCACTACAAAAGAAAGGCCAAATATTATATCCATTTTAATTTCTTCCACTCACTATTTCTATGGCTAATAAAGACAGTCCCTCCAATTGGAAAAAAAAAAAAAAAAAAATTATGATAATTTTTCACACAGAATTAAAGCCATAATTGTTTTTTTTTACTCTGATAAATACAATATAGGGTCCATTTAGAATCCTTTCATTTTGTGTACATTGCACAAAAAAAATAGTCCTTTTATTTGCAGTTATATTAGTTTTGTTTTTATTTTGTCTTTTAACTTTTTATTTGAATCACGATCGAAATATCATGTATATATACATCATGAGTACTACTTGAATTAATACATAGAGACTCGTATTTTTGAATAATAAATGAAAATTTCCTTCCATAACTTGTAAACGTGAATATTTTTTTAAAAAATTTTTTTTCTTATCAGTCACTATTCATTACTCTATATTTTATAAAAAAGTATTTTCACTCTCTATAAAAAAAATTATAGGTATAAAATGTAAGAATAGATAATAATTTTTTTAGGATACGTAGGAAGAATACAGAAAAAGAGGCTGTTTTTGTAAGATATAAAGGGGGCTTGTATAATTGCATAAAAAGAAACGAAGATGAATAAAAGACACTGAACTTTCTTTGAGATAAAGAAAAGCTGATGCCGATATCGTGAAAGCTAGCTAGCAAGTTCAGCCATATATATTCACAAACTGAAGATTCCATTATCTCAATTATGATATTGGTTGCCCGAAGGAGGGGATCATTGATCATTCTTCTAAGAAGGTGATATATATATATATATATATATACACGACTACTACAAGCAGCATGCAACACCAGCTAGGCCATCTCAATATTATTCATGTTCAGACGGTTTGTTGCATGGTTGCTTGCTTTTCGAGTTAGGATGTTGGATTTGTCTAAGAAATTATTTATATTTTATACGATGATATATACACTATAAGAAACTTGTTTATTTGGTATGAGTTAATTTTTTGTTAAAATGACTTTTCATTGATTATAAATCTAAATGGAGAGAGAGAAGATTCCAGAAGGGGAAAAAATGTAGAAAAAGAAGTAAAATAAAATGGATGTTTGGTTGGTTGGTTGGTTGGTGTGGGCCGTCCAGTACCGTACCCAAGCCTACCTGGGCTCAGTCCAAGTACTGCTTTGTTGGCATGTCATCGATCTACTATTATTATCACAGTTCGTCTACGACTTATTGCCTACTTAATTTGAGCACGTTATTATCTGAAACTGTTACAAGCCTGCTTCCACCTGACCTCTCTATATATCACGCAGGTACAATTGAACTAAATTGATTAATTAGTCTAATTTCTTTAAATCTTTACTCATTGAGTTGCCAATGAAAAAATACTTAAAAAAGACACGACCATTCTTATGAAATTTGATTCTGTAGATGTTCTAGCACTACAACAAGCTTTCGATATTTTAGGCTTAATCTTAAAAACAAATAAATATTTGTGTGGAAGATGACTATTGAAGTTGCAATACGTGCAGTTCTTTCTATTTGATTTCCAATTTTTTTGGGTAAGGCTGTTCCTTACAGTTTAGTTTACATTGCCTTTCCTGCATGGAACATGCATTTTGTCTCTCCATGTGTGTTTTGATAAATTAATTCCTTCCAAGTGCTAGTTACTTTGACCCAAAACCTTGTGCAAACTGCCACAAGTACAGAAACACATGCAGCTAGGTTCGGGTTTGGGGGCTTCACATGACTTCAACATACGAAAATGCTATCTAGGTGGAATTAAATAGATAAAACCCATTTTATGAAATTTAAGTCTCCGTTCCGAGCTTTATTTGGGGCTGGCTACGCAAATTTCAATTTGACCATTAAAGCTGACTGTGATCTAACATCTAATTTGTCGACATACATACATACATTCTAAGGATTCTAAACTGCACGGTGAAAATATAAGTTACAATCCGCCACATCCCCCCTCACCCACCTGAAGCCATGCCCTTCCCAAGCTCAATTCAAAGGAGAAAAAAAAAAAAAAAAAAAAACCAACTAGTACATGAAAATATACACTAACACGCGAATATTTCCTTCATGTAGCCTTCACTCTTTCAAACTAAGCCTCGCATTTTGAACCTTCACTGATAGCTTTAACTTCTGTTCTTCCATATCTCAGGACAGCTAACAGGTTTGCTCGATACACTTCACATCGTCGATTAATGTTCTCCAAATCTGCAGTCAATTCGCGAACTTTCTTTTCCTTCTCGTCCTGAGCAACAAATTAATGAATTATATCGTAATAGAAAATGCAATCACCATCACAAGGATATGTTTTGAGTTTCTGATATGCATTACAGAGAATCTGTAACACTGTTTGCATTTCTTTTTAATTGCATTACAACGTATTTATATTTATTTGAAGCAATAACATGTGTGACACCAAACAACTTTTTCTTTCCTCCTTTCTTGCTGGTAAACCACACGGCACACGGCACATGGCACACGCACCAATTGCCTCTTCAATTCACAATCTCACCATCCAACACATTATTGCAAGGGAAAATGCCATTGGAGCTAGACCTCAAAGGCTAGACAATATACCATACAATTAAACAAGGATGTTTTGCAGGCCGAGACGGAACAATTATCTTCTGATTTCTATAATGTAATCTATGATTACACTTAATCATTCAATCCTTTCTAAAAAAATAAATTATGCAAAAAATAATATCCAAAGTTTCAAGATTCTCAATACATAAAACAATCGTGTTTCATTTCTTCAAAACTTGAACCACATTTTATGTTGGGTTATGTGAGCCTGGTTGTGAGCTGAGAATACGTCAAGCCAAGAGTTTGCTAGACATGACATTCGAGCGAAGCTCGGTTAAAGAGTTCGCTCGAATAACACTCGACATTAGGCTTGAGTGAAGCTCAACCCAAGAGTTCGCTTGAGGCACGCTCAACACTCTACTCGAGCGAATAACCCAAAAAGTTGCCGCCTTAGGGTTTTTCCACTGTTTACTATATATATATGTATGTTATTTTGTTTGAAAAGATGAGATGAACAAGAGAGAGTGAGGAACGGTGATTTTTTAGCTCTAGAGAGAGAGAGGCCCTAGAGAGAGAGAGAGTTGAGATTGTGAGTAGAAGGGAGCTCCTATAACTCATTGTCTAGTGGAAATCTCCTTTCAATAAAAATCCCTGCAACTTTGTGGATGTAGACACGTTGTCGAATCACATAAATCTTATGTTGTGTGATTGATTCTTATGTTTCTGCGTTTATATTTTCACTGTCTTCTCGCTATCATTGTTTGTGGTTGTGTTATTTCCCCAACAACTGGGTGTTGAAAGAGAACGATGCCTGGAGAAGAAGTGAAAGTTGGAATTAAGAAGTTTGATGGCACAGGTTTCGGATACTAGAGGATACAGTTCGTGGATTATCTTCACAGGAAGAAGTTTCATCTTCCTCTGTTGGGAAAGAAGCTAGATACTATGGATTATGCTAATTGGAACATGTTAAATCGACTGGTCCTGGGGGTTATATGACTCACCCTGTCGAGATTAGTAGCGCATAACATTATTAAAAAGAGAATCAAAGTGGATCTCAATGCGGCTTTGTCTAGTATGTATGAAAAATCGTCGATGAGTAACAAGATGCACCTAATGAAGAAACTATTCAGTCTAAGAATGACAGAAAGTACATCTGTGAGTAGAGAGAGAGAGAGTTGAGATTGAGTAAAAGGAAGTTCCTGTAACTCATTGTGTCTTGTAAATCTCTGCTGAATAAAATCTTATGCAGCTCCATGAACGTAGACACGTTGTCGAATCACGTAAATCTTGTATCTAGTGATTGATTCCTATGTTTCTACATTTCTATTTTACTGTCTTCTAGCTATCGTTGTTTGTGGGTTGTGTTTTTTTCCCAACAATTTAGCCACTCATTCTAAACAGGTACAAAATCCTTATTTAGGACAACTTTGTGCATGCCTCTGCGTGTGTGTGTGTGAGAGTGAGAAGAGAGAGAAAAGGTGGCCGGGGGGGGGGGGGGAATGTTTGGTAGTATAAATTATGAAAGAAAAAAAAACATAAAAATGAGGTTCCTTTATATAAATAAGCTTGTTGGGAGGGAGAAACTAACCTCAGACTGATATGTTGCCACTTCACTTCCTTGATTTGCATGCAACTCATGCCCAACATCGTTTCTCAAAGTACCAACCTGGGTAGGTGCTGAACCTTGATTCTTCACAATAACAACTTTCTTAGCAGCCTCTTTTAAAGCATCAAATGCCACGTAATAAATGTGGATAGATTTTGCCCCTTCTTCTACATATTTGATTGCTTCTTGATGTAGATTGTCATACTACACTATTAAAGATTCTTGAGAACTGTTTGGCAACTCTAAAGCATGTTCATCCGACACAGCTCCACTCTTGGCATTCTTGTCCATCGTTTCAATATACATTGAGCTGGAAGAGTAAGAACATTTTTTGCTCTAAAAACTACTAATATATGCCAATAAATAATTTATAAATACTCAAACATTTGGCAACTGTAGTTAGCTTTCATCTCAAAAGCCGTCGGCAATAATAAGATGTACCTAATGAAGAAACTGTTCAATCTGAGAATGCCAGAAGGTACGTTTGTGAGTAGAGAGAAAGGCCCTAGAGAGAGAGAGTTGAGATAGAGTCGAGGGGAGGGGAGCTCTAGCAACTCGTTGTGCATTGTAAACCTCCTCTGAATAAAATCCCCTATAGCTCCGTGAATGTAGATACGTTGCCAAACCATGTAAATCTTGTGTCGTGTGATTGATTCTTGTGTTTTTGCATTTATATTTTCATTGTCTTCTCGCTATCGGAGTTTGTGGGTTGTGTTAATTTAGCCACTCAATCTAAACAGATACAAAATCCTTATTTAGGACAATTTGGTGCATGCCTATGCGTGCGCGCGCGTGTGTGTGTGAGAGAGAGAGAGAGAGAGAAGGTGGGGGGAGAGAGGGGAGAGGATGTCTTCAAAGGAAGAAACTGTTCGGCAATATAAATTATGAAAGAAAAAAGAAAACATAAAAATGAAGGTCCTTTATATAGATAAGCTTGTTAAGTGGGAGAAACTAACCGTAGATTGATATGTTACCATTTGACTTCCTTGATTTGCTTGTAACTCATTCCCAACACCATTTACCAGAGTACCGACCTGGGTAGGTGCTGGACCTTGATTCTTCACAGCAACAACCTTCTTAGCTGGCTCTTTCAAAGCATCCAATGCCACGTTATAAATGTGGATAGATTTTGCCCC
The DNA here is from genome assembly GCF_004785595.1 of Juglans microcarpa x Juglans regia. Taxonomy (NCBI): domain Eukaryota; kingdom Viridiplantae; phylum Streptophyta; class Magnoliopsida; order Fagales; family Juglandaceae; genus Juglans; species Juglans microcarpa x Juglans regia. The sequence continues at coordinate 10,052,754 of NC_054602.1, read as the reverse complement.
TTCTTCTACATATTTGATTGCGTCTAGATGTAGATTGTTATACCGCACTGTTAAAGATTCTTGAGAACTGTTTGGCAACTCTGAAGCATGTTCATTCGACACAGCTCCACTCTTGACATTCCTTGTCCATAGTTTCAATATATACTGAGATGGAAGAGTAAGAACATTTTTTGCTCTAAAAACTGCTAATATATGCCTACAAATAATTCCTGAATACTCAAACGTTTGGCAGCTACAATTAGCTTTCATCTCAAAGGAATTGAAAGTCACAGCATGTGCTTTGTGATCTTCCCAAAATTTGGCCACCCGGTATGTGGCGACAGTTCTTGAGTCATCAATTTTGGTTGCAGGATTAGCAAGGGTCTCAACCAGTTCCTCTTGGAATTTCATGAATATTCTCCTTGTATAAAGATTTGCAGCTTGTTTTTCCATAGGAGAAGGTGTCTTCAGAACTGGGCTGGTGTTAGTAGTTTCATAATCTGCCTTCAATTCCATGTCAAGCCAACTTGCTATAGCTTTCTCGTATTGCTTCATCAACATTTGTATGGTGGTTGATACATTCACATAACCATCGAAGAACAAATTTAAAGGTTTACTTCCATCACCTTTAGATAACTCTCTAAAGAAAGTGTCTCGCATGCAAACTGGTAGCCACTATTGTCTTGCATTTTACATTGACTGAAGCCATTCACTATCCATAATATAGTATCTCTCTAGCAGTGATTGCCAGCATGAATCAAACTCATCAATTGTCTTTGTCTCAGTAATGCACTTCTTAAATTCTATTTCAAAAGTAGGATGTGACAGATACTAATGAACCAGTTTCTCCCATGTTTCTCTGAATATGGCAGAGAAACATAAACAATGGCGGGTTTCAGGAAGAACTTGTGTAACAACAGCTTGTAAGAATGGGTTTGGGTCGCTTGTTATAGAAGCAGGGCATTGTCCAGACATTGCATGAAGCCAGGTTTGAAATAGCCAAATGTAGGACTCAGACTCGTCGAGAATTAATGCGCAACCAAACAACACTGGCTGCCCATGATGATTATACCTTGTGAACGAGGAAAATGGCACCCTATACCCATTCATCTTATTTGTTGTGTCAAATATGACGGTATCCCCTAAGTAAAAATAGTTCATTATGGACGTTGCATCTACCCAGAATATATTTCCACTAGTGTGATCATTATCAACCTGAACTGCATAGAAGAAAGTGGGATTTTTTGCATTCATCCGCTTCAAGTGGTCCAATATTTGTCTCTAATCAAGTAAGAGAGCTGATATGGGCACATCAGACAATCCTTTTTTGGGACTCCTTTGTCCAACACACGTGCACACATGTGTTTTGTTGAATTGACTAAACTGCCCCGAGTGCCAAAACTAAACCCAAAAATCAAAATTATTGAAAATCGAAGGCTGAAATTTGTTTCCCTCTTTGTGCCCATGGACGACGTCCTCCACCATTGATGACGTCCTCCACCATCAACAAAGTCACATACTCCATTACTCTTTGACAACCTACTCTACCATCGACGGAGTCACAACAAACTGTCCATCGCCGACTTTCTCCGCTATAACAACCAATTAAGGTTTAAGGATAATCAACTTGATTGTTGTTTTTTTATTGAATGGTTTAAGCATAATCAACAATACCCTCGAAACCATCAAGATCCTTGATAAATTATTGTTATGTGTTCATTCTATTGTATCTCAATGACATGTAAAATTAATCCCACGTCTGCTTATTCGATTCAGAGAGCAAGAGATGACAAGATAAACTAGAAAAAAAAAATCAATATAAACTTAAAGCAGCGTAAATTAAGCTCATAAGCTATAGCAGATGAAATTACCCAATTACCCCTATATTGTAATGCAACAAAAATATCTATCAATTGACTTAATAAATTGGTTAGTCGTTAATTATGCAATTATTTAATAATTAAGCAATAGTAAAGTAAATAAATTACGTAATACCAAGATTGGTTTCGAAGGGAAACCCTTTAAAGAACTCTTTAAAGGTAAAAACCCTACGAGGCAGCCAAATCCAGAAAAGTTAATTTTATTATTTAAAAATCAATTACAAGTAAAGCTCAATTATAAAATCTTTGTCAATTGACACTTTTACTTGACCTAACAATGACCCATTTGTCTTCTATCGCAGTAGTAGTCAGAACCTCTAAAGATTTTCAAACATTAGCTTTTCTCCTGAAACTCCAGTGACTGAAACTCAACCAATCAACTCTCTAACATGGAGCACGATCACACTCTTTAAAATAAATAATATGAAAATTCTCTAAGGAATTTTCTCACCAAAATATGTACTGGGAAGTGCTTTAGAAAATATCCAGATTTGAATCTCTACAGATCCTAACCAATAGGATCCTTTAAATAAATAATCTGAAAGAAGTTTTAGTTTCAGTAGGACTCTGCTGAAGGATCAAATCTATCGCGAATACGTCTCCTAACGGAATGCTGACATTTTGCGATTAATCTTCGCTACCGTAACAGATTTTAATTCAATCTCTTCTCTGGATAAGTGCAGATTCTTTGGGACTCGATTTTCACACTTATGACTTATCTAAACAACCTATAATATCTCATAGATAAATTTAATATTGTTATAGATAAAGTAAAAAAATAATTTACGTTCATCCAAAATTACAAACTTAATGATAGGATAAACTTTACCATTTCAGTCATCTAATCCTATCCTAACTTATCAACTTAGTCACCTAGTCCTAACCAAACTTTTACATCTACAGTAGACAACTCGTACCATAAAACAAGAATTGATGCTCTTATTGAAAGCTCATGGCAGGAATCGTTTTACCTTGTTAAGGGTGAACCAACTGATGAAGGGTGGACTCCAGTTGGCGAAGGTGATTGCGACGACTAAGGAAACGGAAGGGGACGAGCGACTAAGGAAGGGGAAGGAGATGCACGATGGTTCTGAGGATGGGGAGGGGACGATGTTTCTGAGAGGGCAAGCTCATACCATAAAACAAGAATTGATGCTCTTATTGAAAGCTTATAGCAAGAATCATTTTACCTTGTTGAGGGCGAACTCCAGCTGACGAAAGGCAGACTCCAACTAAAAAAGGTGACAACAATGACTGAGGAAGAGAAGGGAACGAACGATTGAGGAAAGGGAAGGAGATGGATGACGGTTCTGAGGAGTGGGAAGGGACGACGGTTCTGAGGAGTGGGAAGGGACAACGGTTCTGAGAGGGCAAGCGCTTATCATAAAACAAGAATTGATGCTCTTATTGAAAGCTCATAGCAAGAATCATTTTACCTTGTTGAGGGCGAACTCCACCAAAAGAAGGGCGAACTCCAGCTAACGAAGGTGACGACGACGACTGAGGAAGGAGAAGGGGACAAACGACTAAGGAAGGGAAATGAGAGGGATGACAGTTCTAAAGAGGGGGAGGAGTGGCCGTTTTGAGAGGACAACGAAGGCTGATTCAGAGGCGATTGCTTTGGGGCTTAGGGCTTAGAGAATAAAGTTTTTTCCTTCCTTCCCCACGCACGAGTTTAGACAAATTTCGACGAAGAGTTGTTTTCACTTAAACAAAACGATTCGTTTCATTTAAGTGAGGTTTGCATACGCAGTTCCTATTTAGAGACTACAAATAGAATTTTTCAATAAGTAATTATTAGATATGGTATATTTTTGGGCCTGATATGATTTTACAAACTTTTTAAACCATTTAACATGACATATTATTTCATCTCAATATCTAAATATCATTTAAACACACAAATGTTTTTTAATTTTAATTTGTCAACTTTTCAACTTTTTTATCTAATCATTACAACTTTCTCAAACTTCTAAACAAAATCCAAAAAATAATTCAATTTTTTCAAATTTTAAAACAAAAAAAATATTAAAAATTATTTTCTAACCATCTTTTAACTTCATAATTTTTTTATATAATTTTTTCTTTCTCCTTTTCCAAAACCCATGAAACATCTTAACTCAAATAATTTCATTATTATTCACAAATTATCTCATTACTATTTACAAATTTCTCATCTTATCTCATTTTATCTGTGTAACCAAACGAGACCTTAATATATCATATTATTAAATATTAATAATTATAAAACAATTTTAACATTGTTATATATCGTGATCTATTAAGACTATATATCATATAATTTGTATTCCAAAACTGCATAATAATTTTTTATTAAATATTAGATTAGTAATAATTAGTTTTAGATGTGAGAATTTGTTCAATTGAACAGGGTTGTTCAATTGATACATATTGTAAAAATGAGTTCATTGGCAACGGATCTTAAATTGTACAGATCATCTGGCTTGCATTCTCTAGATTTATTGTATGAAATGCATATGGGCATGACAGTTGAGATTGAGAAACAATTACCTGGGTTGGTTTCTGAGATCTAGTTATAATCATATATAATACCTTTCAATGTATTCGAAAAAAGCATAAAAATCATGACCAGGGTAATTTTTGCGATCTGGTAAATCCTCCAACCAGTTTTTACATTAGTTTCAAGCCGCTATTGAGAAATTTTTCACCACAAATACCCACGATCTTTTGATTTTGAAAAGCTTCCCAAATGGCATTTGCTGCGGGTTCACCCCTTCCTGCATGCACTACTACGAATTTCAGCGTAACCAAATTTAGTGCAATTGGAAAATGACGAGTATTTGGGTTTTGATTGACAAAATCTGAAATTTCCTTTTGCGGTAACCCAAACTCTCTGTATGTCCACAATGGCGACGTTCCAATATTTGGCAGTAATTGCTCTTCAAACCAATTTGGGATTGACCATGGTTGCTGCAAGATATGTCGGCAGCAACATCTTCAGCAATCTTGGTGCCCCAAAAGTCGCTGAAATTTGCAATTGCGGTGACCCAAAAATTGGCCGAAAATGACCATGATTTCCGGCGATGTCCCAGCCAAAATTGCCCTTCAAACCCTATTTTCCATCGACTTTTGCTGCGAGAAAGATCAACGGCAAAATCTGGAGGAACAGCGGTCAACTTCACTTTTCACCGAAATTGCTCTGACCAGATGTATTACTCCCGGCCGATTTGCGGTGAGTGGAAATCGCAGCTCATGAAATTTTGCTGCAAGAAAATAAGGGAATTGCGGTGAGCTCGCACCCTGCAAAAGATGAAATTCCTTGCAGTGTGAGTTATAGGTTGAATTAACATCATGTCTTGATGCATGTTGCTAAGTTATTGAACGGTGACGGAAGAGTGTGGCTACCAAAGAGAGAAGCATGCAAGATTTTATGATAATAAAGATATCTTTAGGATTTAATCAAATTTAATAGCTTTCAAGCTTTTCGATTAATAGTTAAGCTTGTAATGAGGTATGGTGATTTTTTTTTCTCCGAATGACTTATCTATTATATCCATTCACATATTGTATAGTGTTTATGCATGTATGTATCATAAATCTTGTTATTCTCAATCACACTTTCTAATATGATTAATAAATTTTAAGTAATTTTACATATCAACTGTTTATAATGTACCACAACGACAGATAACTAGAATAATAAAATCTGAAATGAATAAATATTATTTCTTTTATTCTTACCCCTCACGATCAATTCCCAAACTTTATAAGCCTAAGAAATCTAAAAGAAAAAAATTGAAGGGGAAAAAAGAGAGCAAGTACATTTTGAGATACAACTTCGAAAATGGTTGTCCATTTGGTTTATATGGGGCCAAATTAAAATGAACTGATTCATGAAGATTTTGTTGCATTTTTTATGGTGCGCAATTGGATGGGCTGGTTGGGGTTGTACATGGCCGGAATTAACCATCTCTCAGCAACCCTAAAAGCCCAGCTCAGCTCAGCCCAGGACTCAGTCTCAGGCCTAGACAGTAAGCTAGTACGATACACTGAAAAAGAACATCAGATAACAAAAATGACAGTTAATAATATTGTTTTCCATAATGACTTTTAAGAACAAGTCCATGCACGCACTTTATCTTAGATTATTAATTATGCGTGTTATGGTTATCAGTTTTCCAAGGATTATGAACATGAAAAGGCCGTAAGAAAATTAGAAAGGAGGAAAAGACAAGTAGCTTGGACTGATTACATTGCAGATTCATCCAGTACTGCATATGCATTTACAAATTGGAGAAAAATTAGGTAAATGCAATGAGTGGCCGGGGGGTCGAAATTTAGTTGCATTTATGTTGGATGGTTGGATGGGTTTGTCGGGTTTGGACAACCCTGTCTCAGCACTCAAAACTGGGGCCTCCTCCTATGAGACTTGGTGCATGCTGACCTCCGAAGCCCTGTCAAGGATCGAAATAGATGGTATAGCTATCACTACATAGTTTTACCCATGCATACATAAAAATATCATGTATGGTTTAAGACATAATAAATGCAGGAGTGTACATTACATATATCATGTGCATCAAGTGCATGTATTAAAACTGCCTTGTATGATAATTGTACGTATGATTATGGGTCAAGTGCCCCATTTTATTGATGAAACCGCCTTATATATCGACTATGCATGATGTGCCGAATACAATATTTATGTATGTATATATATATACTCATTCATGATGCCAGGATCATGATCATCTGCCTCCCAAAAGTTTAAACTTATTTAGTATATATATATATATATATATTCAGGCATTCTATATATCTTCCACCGGCCCATAGAATATTGGTGATAAATAGTACCAACAAATAAAGGCATATCAAGATCCGTAACCCACTTTATATCTCGCATTTAAAATTGACAGCCCGAAAAAAGAAAAGTACCCCACAAGTGTAAAGTTTGGTATTAGGTAGCATCACGTACGGCCTCTAAAGAAAAGCCCTCTCGCATGCACGAACGCTAATTTGTTGAGTTTCAATGTTGCGTTGAATAGGGTTCTTTCCGAATAATATTAAGTTGAGTAGATGAAGTGAGTTATGTAGGATTTATTAAAAATGAATTTATATATATGTATTTAAATTTTAAGATGAATTTAGTAATATTTATGAAAAATTAAAAAATATTATAAGTCATTTGTATAAAGATGTATTGAGTTGAAAATTAAAAGTTATAAATTCTACATGTAAAGAGATTTTGAATTAAAATAAATTTAATAATTTAAGAATTGAATATTTAAATATTAAAATTAACTTAAAATTATATTGAATCGAATGGATAATCTCGCAACCAATGCGGAAACTAATATATATCCAGAACCCACGAATATATATTTAAGACGATTCTGTGGGCGCTGATTGCTAGCTTGGGAGTCGAAGCCTTGCAAGATGGCACGTAGCAATTGGGTCGATCGGTGCGTAATCAGAGCCTGTAATATTTAAATTAAATACTGGTGGCCATGTGGACTTAACGGCCGGGAAAGTCGACCCAAACTTCAGCCACACTCAAAGATGGTTGAAACTTGGTCTAGGGACACGTGTACGGTTCCCATGCTGGGGTGCATGCACAATAATTGAATCTGAACAAACTTTGTAACTTAGCGTATAGTTTTTGATTTGATTAAATAATGGATGGTAAGGTAGGTCAATCAAAACCACCACATGCGCGTAAATGCGAGCGAGATTGGAGAGTCAGCAATCAAAGCCAGCCACCACCGGCCCTCACCTTATAATAGAGGCAATCTTGTAGTAGTGATGCCATGAGATTCAACATGGGAAACTTACGTGTCTACATCCCATTGGCTCTAAGTGTGGAAAATATGACATTTTTTTTTTTCTCGACGTACGAAATAGGATGCTTCTTAAGATGCCTTTTGGGCTAACTCCTGATGTCTTGATCTCTCGCTCTGTGGCCGCTTCTGTGTCAGTCTGTTCCACACTTTCACTTTAGTTGCTCGATAAAAAGAAGTCTTCTTCGTATTTCTGTTTGTTTGAGGTTGAGATCTGAACAGACAGACAGCCAGCCAGCCATGGTGGAAAAGGTTCGTAAATTTTGTAACTTCCCACTCTCTGCCTCTCAATACCCATTTGATATTATGATCCAATTTTTTGTGGTTGTCCTTTAAAATGTTACTTTGATTTTGGCTTCCAGATAGATCTTCGTTATTTTCACATGCCCATCTTTTGTGTCCGAACCTTCTTTGATTCTGTCGTACGCAGATCGACAGATTGCTTTTTGCTTTTCAGAGATTTTGTTTTCTTGTTTTCTTGGATGAGTACGAAGTTAGAATTTGCATACTCTTACAGGCTACTACAATAATGGTGCTCGAGGTTGACCTTCAGTGCCATCGCTGCTACAAGAAGGTGAAGAAGGTTCTATGCAAAATCCCTCGTGAGTCACTCTCTCTCTCTCTCTCTCTGCTATTCTTTCTCTAGTACTATATTATGTGGATGATTGTACGGCGCGAGTGCTTAAGTTTAAGTTGTTATCTAGCGTGGTTCCAAATTGAGCAGTAAAACCAAAAAGAAAAAGACTGAGTTATTATATATGTGGTGTTGAATTTTGTGAACAAGATCAGAAATACAAGACCAGGTGTATGACGAGAAGAAAAACTTGGTGATGATCAAAGTTGTATGCTGCTCTCCCGAAAAGATTAAGCAAAAGATTATCTGCAAGGGTGGTGATTCCATTAAGAGCATTGAGATCAAACAGCCCCCGAAGCCAGATGAAAAGAAGCCAGCTGAGAAGCCGACAGAACCGGAGAAACCAAAGGATCCTCCGAAGCCAGCTGAGAAGCCGAAAGAACCGGAGAAACCAAAGGCGAAAGCAAAGGATCCTCCCAAGCCAGCTGAGAAGCCGAAAGAATCCGAGAAGCCTAAGGAAAAACCTGCGAATCCTCCCAAGCCAGCCGAGAAGCCGAAAGAGCCCGAGAAGCCAAAGGAGAAAGCTGCGGATCCTCCCAAGCCAGCTGAAAAGCCTAAAGAACCGGCACCGGCACCGGCACCTAAGCCTCCCGTCGTCGTGCCTTGTTATCCAGTACTACCGGCCGGTAATCCAATTGGGACGTGTTGTTCATCATGTTATGAGGGTCGTGGCGGGGGGCCATGTTTTCACGGTCATGGCGGGCCACCTCCAAGTTATGAGGGCTATGGAAGGCCAGTGTATGATAGTTATGGTGGAGGTTATTACAGGCCAGCCTGCTACGTAAGCCGTTGTGACTATTTCAATGAAGAAAACACATCAGGATGCACAATCATGTAAATGGGATTGAATGCATGCATCATACATGGTCATGATCAGATCAATTAGCCTTCTTTTTGCATCTCATGTCATGGCTGCGCGCATTTGTTTTGTTTTTTTTGCTTGTTCAGAAGGACAGAAAAAAGATAAAGAGTACGTAATAAGACTAATGGTGGGATGATCGAGATAGTCGATGGCCATCATGCGGCAAATTTCAAAGGAATGAATGATGCATGGGTTGATATATAGATCGACATGATCGATGTTCCACGTAATTGATCTTTGAGCCCATTCGTTGGAGCTAGCTAGCTAAGCTGGTTGGACACTAAGCATCCAGATCGATCGTTATCTTTATATGTCCCTTAAAAGCAAGAGTTGCTTTCAGTAGTACTAGTGGTACTATACCCTTTTTATTGTGCGTCAATCAATTTTGCTTGATCTTTTTTGTTTGTTTTCAAGGACAAAAAATTTGGTGGTGTTGCATAATTGATAATAATTCCTCATGATCCCATTAATCCTGGTCTAGTTCATGATTTTCTCTTTATGTGCACTACAAGAAAATTGCTTATTTATGACCAGTTAATTTCAACGAAATAATTATTTACAGTCAAAATGAGTCTGTTTTGATTACAAATAGTCTTTTCGCCATAATTAAATAACCACAAAAATCCATTTTTCTTGTAATAGTGATACTGATAAATCCATGCATGTAATGTAATCAATAGGTAACATATGGATCGATCAGAACTTATTAATTAAGGTAAAGCTTAGTATACTTCGAGTCGAACAAAAACAGATCACTATATGAAGCCTATTGCGAATTAGAGTTATATATTATGAAACATTACATTGGAGATTGCGAACTTGATCAGTTTCTCGTGAGTTAATTAGAAGTTGGGAAATATGTTCGTCTCTTTCCATCACATTCTAATGTTTTTTTTTTTTTTAAAATATAAAAAAATCAAGGACTGAATTGAATTTAAATTCAAGACTTCAAGAGTACTACCATACGCGGTAAGAGATGAGAGAACCTAGCTAACATAAACTCCATTACAATAGAAGCGGGACAATCATAAGACATAAAAATGATTAAAAAAAAAAAAAAAAGCATGCAAAAAAGACCCAACATGTTAGATCTAGGCTCATGTTCAACCTAGGAGGTGGATTAAGATACCTAACTCTAAACAACAGTACTTTTGTGGTCCAATTGGTGAAGTACTTACTATTCAAATGCGGTTTTAAATACGCCATCGAGAAATGAAGGAGCTAGCACTAGATTAATATATATACTATTCTAGTTGTTGATGGAGATCATTTCAATATTATTTTCCTATAAACTGATCTTAGTTAGGAAAAGTCATAATTAATTAACACAGTCGAATTGATCATAGAATCAAACAACTCACGAGATCGATAGGTGGTGCTGGGGCATGCACAACTCATAAGGTTTTGTCATGACGGAGGTGTGGCGGCGAGGGTCAGATCTGGAAGTGATCAGGAACTCTGTTGTGCCATCCATATAGCGTGCAGGTATCAAAATTATGCAACAGTGGTCAATGAGCATGCATGTAGGTATTAGAATACTAGATCGTTCATTTTCTAATTAAAAATGCTAGGGAGCCCGCTCCCGTTTGTTTTGCCCGTTTTCTTTTTTTTATTTTTTGACTTAGTGATTAAGAAAATATTGAATCTTTAAATTTCTTTTTTCACATCATTTTTTTTAACATTTTAAAATATTTTTTAAAAAAGAAAAAAATTCACAATATTATTAAACAATATTTTCTTAATTACTAAGTAAAAAAAAAAAAAACAATTGGGCAAAATAAAGGGGATCCCAAAATGGGCTCCCTAGCATTTCTCCTTTCTAATTTCCCAGTGGAGAAAGAAGAAAATGCCAAAAAAAAAAAAAAAAAAAAAGGGTATATATAGCAAGCCTGTGGGGGAGAAGGGAGGATAAAGAGTAGGGATGAGCCCTCCCTCGGTGGAGAAACAAAATGGGAGGATTTGTTTTAGTTTTCTAAAGAGAAGGGGAGAGAAATTTTTAGAGAGATGCCTCCATAACAATAACAAGATAGTAACTTGAGATGAAAAATCTGTAAATACTAATGTTATAGTTTGTGAATAGTAGTGAAATGATTTAAGTTAAGATGCTTTATTAGATTTTGAAAAATGAGTGAGAAAAAATTAAATAAAAATTTGTAAAGTCAAAATACTATTAGAATATAATTTTTTATTATTATTTTGGAATATGAAAATGTTGAATTGGTTTTCGTGTTTTGTTCGAAAGTTTGAAAAAATTGTAATAATTAGGTAAGAATTAGATGAAAAAGTTAAAAAATTTAAAATTAAAAAGTGTTTGTGTTTAATTGATGTTTGAAAAAGAAATGAGATAAGATGAGATGTATTAAGATAGTTGTCAACATGAGGCTTGTGTTCATTCACTTTCTAGTGAGTTAGAAGGAAAATAAGTTGCCTCTTTCAATCTTTCGTAAAAGAAAAAAGGTGATCAAAAAAAAAAATCTCATAAAAAAGTAAGAGAAAAATGCGTGAAACATCAAAATACTTTTCAAAAAGAAATGCTTTAACCACAAAGAAATTTCATAAAAATAAACTCCCATACTGACGAGACTTTATGTATTATGACACATCAAATTATATAAGTTATTTTTATTATAAAGTAGATATAATGTATCACATGAAAGCATATAAATTTGTGAGTATATTTATATAAAATATCTTTGTTGTTCTATCACACTTCTCATTTTAAAAAATGAAAAGAAAACTAAAGGAACACAGTATCAATATTGAAAACAACGAGTATAAGTTATTATATATGTATCCAAAGTGCGAAGCTTCTGTTGTCAAAAGAAATAAGTACCCACCATCTACTTTCATGCTCATCGGTAAATGTGGTCCTCCAAAAGCATGAAAATAGTGCTATAAATGTCTCCAAAATGGTGTCTCACATGCAACTCCAAGTGTGGGACTCCCCTCCTACTTCTTCCTCTCAAATTTCATCTCTCTTCTATTCCTTCTTTCTCTTGTATGGAGAGCAAGAGATGAGTTGAGAGCCTGTACGTATCATATTACCTTTAACTTTTTCCCTTTCATTTTAATATTTTAATTTTATCAGATTACAGATCATGTACATATCTAGTGTCAGCATCATCTATGACTCCTTTGATTAAACTATTGGCCACCAACATTAAAAAATGGCATCAACACAAATAATATTACCGATATATATTTATCATGGTTATAATAAAACGTATATATCAGTATATCTTTGATCTGTTATGGTAATGTAAGACTATAAATTGCAAATAAGATTTTTCCATCTTTAACAGAAAAAAGCTACCATGTTTAGCGTTAATAAAAGAGAAATGTTAAAAGAAAATTCAAGTGTATGGGAAACAAATAAGCAGAAACTAAAGGGAAATTAGAAGAGAAATAAGAAAGACTTACAGAGAGTATTGAAAAATCACACATCAAGTTTATACTTTATATATATACTAGTAATGGCACAACGTGCAATTCACGTGTGCCTAGTTGCAAAAATATGATAAATATTATTAAAAATCAAATCTTCTTGTAAAAACAAATAATAAGAAAAAAACAGATTAATAAATATAATTATGATATGCAATTGGTGCTAGTATCGGACAAATTTACAGATATGATCGTAAATTAGATCTTACTTGGCTACCTGCCACTCCACAGTGAACAAGAAAATGAGAATTTAAATCCATACAAATTTGAAACAAGTTATAGATTTATACGAGTTAAATTAAACATAATACAAACTTAAGACAAGTCATAGAACTATACAAGTTTAGTGGATAAGCAAATTATAGGAATTTAAGTAACAGTTTTCTCAACCAACAGTACTTGTCATGTCAGTACTTAAACTGCACGGTGAAAATATAAGTTACAATCCGCCACATCCCCCCTCACCCACCAGAAGCCATGCCTTTGCCAAGCTCAATTCAAAAAAAAAAAAAGCAAACTACTAGTACATGAAAATATACATTAACACGCAAATATTTCCTTCATGTAGCCTTCACTCTTTCAAACTAAGCCTCGCATTTTGAACCTTCACTGATAGCTTTAACTTCTGTTCTTCCATATCTCTCAGGACAGCTAACAGGTTTGCTCGATACACTTCACATCGTCGATTAATGTTCTCCAAATCTGCAGTCAATTCGCGAACTTTCTTTTCCTTCTCGTCCTGAGCAACAAATTAATGAATTATATCGTAATTGAAAATGCAATCACCATCACAAGGATATATTTTGAGTTTCTGATATGCATTGCAGAGAATCTGTAACGCTGTTTGCATTTCTTTTTAATTGCATTACAACGTATTCATATTTATTTGAAGCAAAAACATGTGTGACACCAAACAACTTTTTCTTTCCTCCTTTCTTGCTGGTAAACCACAAGGCACACGCACCAATTGCAATTCACAATCTCACCATCCAACACATTATTGTAAGGGAAAATGCCATTGGAGCTAGACCTCAAAGGCTAAACAATATACCATACAATTAAACAAGGATGTTTTGCAGGCCGAGACAGGGAACAATTATCTTCTAATTTCTGTAATGTAATCGATGATTACACTTAATCATTCAATCTTTTCTGAAAAAATAAATTATCCAAAAAATAATATCCAAAGTTTCAAGATTCTCAATACATAAAACAACCGTGTTTCATTTCTTGAAAACTTGAACCACATTTATGTTGGGTTATGTGAGCCTGGTTGTGAGCTGAGAATATGACAAGCCGAGAGTTTGTTAGACATGGTGTTCGAGAGAAGCTCGGTTAAAGAGTTTGCTCGAGTAGCACTCGACATTTGGCTTGAGTGAAGCTCAATCCGAGAGTTCGCTTGAGGCACGCTCGATACTTTACTAGAGCGAATAACCCAAAAAGTTGCCGCCTTAGGGTTTTTCCACTGTTGTTTTTCCAGTGTTTACTATATATATGTATGTTATTTTGTTTGAAAAGATGAGATGAACAAGAGAGAGTGAGGAACGGCGATTTTGGAGCTCTAGAGAGAGAGGCCTAGAGAGAGAGAGAGAGAGAGTTGAGATTGTGAGTAGAGGGGAGCTCCTGTAACTCATTGTCTAGTGGAAATCTCTTTTGAATAAAATCCCCTGCAACTCCGTGAATGTAGACACGTTGCTGAACCACGTAAATTTTATGTCGTGTGATTGATTCCTATGTTTTTGCATTTATATTTTCACTATCTTCTCGCTATCGTTGTTTGTGGTTGTGTTATTTCCCCAACAACTGGTATTAGAGTTCCAAGGTTTGGGGTTCGTGGCTGAAAGAGAACGATGGCTAGAGAAGAAGTGAAGGTTGGAATCAAGAAGTTCGATGGCACAGGTTTTGGATCCTAAAGGATGCAGTTCGTGGATTATCTTTACGGGAAGAAGCTCCATCTTTCTCTGTTGGGAAAGAAGCTGGACAACATGGATGATGTTGATTGAAACATGTTAGATCGACATGTCCTGGAGGTTATACGGCTTCACCCTATCAAGATCGGTGGCGCATGACTTTATTAAAGAGAACCACAACGGATCTCATTGCGGCTTTGTCTGGTATGTATGAAAAGCCGTTGGCAAATAATAAGATGCACCTAATGAAGAAACTGTTCAATCTGAGAATGACAGAAGGTATGTCTGTGAGTAGAGAGAGAGGCCCTAGAGAGAGAGTTGAGATTGAGTCGAGGGGAGGGGAGGGGGGGGGGGGGGGGAGGGGGGCTCTAGTAACTCGTTGTGTACTGTAATCCTCCTCTGAATAAAATCCCCTGTAGCTCCATAATGTAGACAAGTTGCCGAACCACGTAAATCTTGTGTCGTGTGATTGATTCCTGTGTTTCCGCATTTATATTTTCATTGTCTTCTCGCTATCGTTGTTTGTGGGTTGTGTTAATATAGCCACTCAATCTAAACAAATATAAAATCCTTATTTAGGACAATTTTGTGCATGCCTATGCGTGTGTGTGGGTGAGAGAGAGAGAGCGAGAGAGAGAAGGTGGAGGGAGAGAGGGGGAGGATGTCTTCGAAGGAAGAAACTGTTCGGCAATATAAATTATGAAATAAAAAAGAAAACATAAAAATGAAGGTCCTTTATATAGATAAGCTTGTAAAGTGGGAGAAACTAACCGTAGATTGATATGTTGCCATTTGACTTCCTTGATTTGCCTGTAACTCATGCCCAACACCGTTTACTAGAGTACCGACCTGGGTAGGTGCTGGACCTTGATTCTTCACAGCAGCAACCTTCTTAGCTGCCTCTTTCAAAGCATCCAATGCCACGTTATAAATGTGGATAGATTTTGCCCCTTCTTCTACATATTTGATTGCATCTAGACGTAGATTGTTATACCGCACTGTTAAAGATTCTTGAGAACTGTTTGGCAACTCTGAAGCATGTTCATCCGACACAGCTCCACTCTTGGCATTCCTTGTCCATCGTTTCAATATATACTGAGATGGAAGAGTAAGAACATTTTTTGCTCTAAAAACTGCTAATATATGCCTACAAATAATTCCTGAATACTCAAACATTTGGCAGCTGCAATTAGCTTTCATCTCAAAAGAATTGAAAGTCACAGCATGTGCTTTGTGGTCTTCCCCAAATTTGGCCACCCTGTATGTGGCGACAGTTCCTGAGTCATCAATTTTGGTTGCAGGATTAGCTAGGGTCTCAACCAGTTCCTTTTGGAATTTCATGAATATTCTCCTTGTATAAAGATTTGCAGCTTGTTTTTCCATAGGAGAAGGTGTCTTCAGAACTGGGCTGGTGTTAGTAGTTTCATAATCTGCCTTCAATTCCATGTCATGCCAACTTGCTATAGCTTTCTCATATTGCTTCATCAACATTTGTATGGTGGTGGATTCATTCACATAACCATCAAAGAACAAATTTAAAGGTTCACTTCCATCACCTCTAGATATCTCTCCAAAGAAAGTGTCTCGCATGCAAACTGGTAGCCATTGTTGTCTTGCATTGTACATTGACTGAAGCCATTCACTATCCATAATATAGTATCTCTCCAGCAGTGATTGCCAGCATGAATCAAACTCATCAATTGTCTCTGTCTCAGTAATGCACTTCTTAAATTCTGTTTCAAAAGTAGGATGTGACTGATATAGATGAGCCAGTTTCTCTCGTGTTTCTCTGAACATGGCAGACAAACATAAACGGTGGCGGGTTTCAGGAAGAACTTGTGTAACAGCAACTTGTAAGAGTGGGTTTGGGTCGCTTGTTATAGAAACAGGGCAGCGTCCAGACATTGCATGAAGCCAAGTTTGAAATAGCCAGATGTAGGAGGACTCAGACTCGTCGAGAATTAACGCGCAACCAAACAACACTGGCTGCCCATGATGATTATACCCTGTGAATGAGGAAAATGGCACCCTATACTCATTCATCTTGTACGTTGTGTCAAATATGACGGCATCCCCAAAGTACGAATAGTTCATTCTGGATGTTGCATCTGCCCAGAATATATTTCCACCAGTGTGATCATTATCACCCTGAACTGCATAGAAGAAAGCTGTATTCTCTGCATTCATCCGCTTCAGGTGGTCCAATATCTGTTGACCCCCACCCCCAAGGGTCCTTTGCCTGCCGCCGCTCATGGCTTGAGATATCAACAGTGGAATGAATTAAAAAGAAAAAAAAAAGAGTTTAGAGAAAACGAGCGAAAAGGGAGATATGTATATTACCAATACAATCAAAGTGTCTAAGACCAACAAAAAAAAAAAAAAAAAACACTTGCATGTCTTCAAGCTCAGCTAGGGGTGAAGCATTCCTACATTGTGATAAGCAATGCACTTTATTGAGAGGCACATGCCATGAATCATGATTTTGGGTCAATTTAGCCAATTCCTATTGCAAGCTAATTTGGTGCATTAAAATCACCATAAAACAACAAACTGCATGAAGGGCAAGGTGCAACAACCTGCTTTCAAAATTTCACTGCCTAATGCTAGGGAGCAAGAAGTGGCCTCGTATGCATGCTGTGAAACATAACATCGATTATATCAAAAATATGCAGCACAACTTCACCCATCATTCTAGTTATGGCAATTTAATATACTACAGCCTATTTCTATCCAACAAACATTTTAGGAATCAAATGTGAGAACAAATCTGGTGCAATATCAAGTTGGAAGAATTCCAAGAGTCCATTAGGCTTTCTCTACTGTCCTTGAAAACTTTACATTGATATTTAGTGGTTGAAGTTGAAGGGTTTGTTATGCAGTAGTGGGGTGGCTTGATTGAGTCAACCCCCTATGCGGTCCGAAAACTCTTGTACGATATAAGCTTCTCCTTTCTCAATAGAACCATATTAATTTGATTAAAAAAAAAAAATTATCTTCTCAGTTTTTATCATTTGCAGAGTTCTTACAAGTATGGGCATGAGAGTGAGACATAAAAGAGGAAAAGCTTTGTTAATAAAACTTTTTCATTAGAACAATGAAACACTCTCATCTTGATCAGACGATTGGGGATTTTACGTATTTTATCATAAGAACCAATTAAGATTGATCTATATCCCTTTGAAGAACCAATTTCCTCCACGAAAAAAAGAAAAGTAATCCTCAGACCAGCGGTGGGCAAAATTCCCAATGAAGAATCCATTTCCTTTCCCAATAATTTCTATATTATGAAAAGAGACCCGAAGCATGAATCACATACATCTGTGGAAGACTATTATTATGACTAGGATAAAAGTGCAGCAATTTCTACATAGACAAGGAAGCCGCTTACCTTTCGGTTTAACGTTGAGCAACAACCTGAGCAAAATTTGAGGCAAAGAGCAAAAAGCTTTCTACTTGTGCTCAATCATGACTCATATGCACCATCTGGCTCTTCATCAATGGAAGCGACTGATGCAGACTTCACTTTTGCCGGGTTTAGTTGGTTTGTTGTTCAAAGAAGAGGGGCAAACAGAAGCCCCTAAACCCTAGATTCTTCCATCGCATTGCTCGACTCGTTCTCAAAAATGGCAATTTTCTACGCTGATTTTCGAATCCCCTTCCCTGTTGGTTGAAATTACACTGATCGAGTTCTAGGCTCCATCGAATCTCGATGACGTGCATGTGCCTGGAGTTTGGGCTTAAGGTGCTATGATCCTTTTAATTTCTTCAAAGCCTGCAGGCCCAAGGTTTTATCATCCCGACGATTAGGGACAAATAAGTAATTATTAGATATTGTATATTTTTAGGCATGATTAGGTTTTACAAACTTTTTAAACCATTTCATCGTATCTCATCTCATCTCATCTCATCTCATCTCAGCATTTAAATATCATTTAAATACAAATATTTTTTAATTTCAAATTGTCAACTTTTCAACTTTTTTATCTAATCATTATCTAATCATTAAACTTTCCCAAACTTCCAAACAAAACACAAAAAATAATTCGACTTTTTTAAATCTCAAAACAAAAATTATATTAAAAATTATATTCTAACTCTCTTTTAACTTTATAATTTTTTTTCTCTCCTTCCCAAAACCCATGAAACATTTTAACTCAAACAATTTCATTATTATTCACAAATTATCTCACTATTATTTACTGATTTCTCATCTCATCTTATTTCATATAATATTATTATATATCATGATTAATTTAACTATCATATAAATTATATTTCGAAACTGCATAATAATTTTTTTATTAAATATTAGATTAGTAATAATTAGTTTTAGATGCGAGAATTTGTCATGGGTTATAGGTTGAATTAACATGTCTTGATGCATGTTGCCAAGTTATTGAACGGTGACAGAAGAGTGTGGCTACCAAAGAGAGAAGCATGCAAGATTTTATGATAATAAAGAGTAAGGATTTAATCAAATTTAATAGCTTTCAAGCTTTTGGATTAATAGTTAAGCTTGTAATGAGGTATGGTGATTTTTTCTCCGAATGACTTATCTATTATATCCATGCACATATTGTATAGTGTTTACACATGCATGTATTATAAATCTTATTATTTTCAATCACACTTGCTAACACGATTAATAAATTTGCAGTAACTTTACATGTCAACTGTTTATAATGTACCACAATGGCTAGAATAATAAAATCTGAAATGAATAATATTATTTCTTTTAATTCTTACACCTCACTATCAATTCCCAAAGTTGATAAGCCTAAGAAATCAAATAGAAAAAAATTAAAGGGGAAGAAAAGAGTTAAAGTACCTAGCAAGATATGACATTATAGATCCCATTCCATACATTTTGAGATACAACTTCGTAAACGGTTGTTCATAATTGGTTTATATGCGGCCAAAAATGAACTGATTCATGAAGATTTTGTTGCATTTTATGGTGGACAATTGGATGGGCCGGTTGGGGTTGTAAATGGCTGAAACCATCTCTCAGCACCTAAAGGCGGGGCCTGCAGCTTGGTACTGATTTTTATAGCCCAGCTCAGCCCAGCCCAGGAAAAGATGGTAAGCTAGTACAATACACTGAAAAAGATCATCAGATAACAAAAATGAAAAATAATATTGTTTTCCATAATGACAATTTTTTTAATATTTTTTAAGAATAAGTCCATGCACGCACTTTATCTTGGATTGTTATGCGTGTTATGGTTATCAGCTTTCCAAGGATTATGAACATGAAGAGGTAAGAAAATTAGAAAGGAGGAAAAGACAGTAATTAAGTATGCACGAGTAGCTTGGAAATGATCAGGCCAGACATTGAAGATTCATCCAGTACTGCATTTACAAATTGGAGAAAAATTAGGTAAATGCAATGAGTGGCCGGGGGGGGCCGGGGGTGGGGTGGGGGGGGGGGGGGGGGGGGGGGGGAATCAAAATTTAGTTGCATTTATGTTGGATGGGTTTGTCGGGGTTGGACAACCCTGTCTCAGCACTCAAGATCAGCATGCACCAAGTCGCAGGAGGCCCCAGTTTGGGAAAGTTGTAATAATTAAATAATGATTAGATAAAAAAGTTGAAAAGTTGACAATTTGAAATTAAAAAATATTTCTATTTAAATGATATTTAGATGTTGAAATGAGATGGGATGCGATGAAATGGTTTAAAAAGTTTGTAAAACCTAATCATGCCTAAAAATATACAGTATCTAATAATTACTTATTTGTCCCTAATCTTCAGGATGATAAAACCTTGGGCATGCGGGCTTTGAAGAAATTAAAAGGATCATGGCACCTTAAGCCCTAACTCTAGGCACATGCACGTCATCGAGATTCGATGGAGCCTAGAACTCGATCAACGTAATTTCAACCAACTGGGAAGGGATTCAAAAATCAGCTTAGAAAATCGCCATTTTTTAGAACAAGTCAAGCAATGCGATGTAAGAATCTAGGGTTTAGGGGCATCTATTTGCCCCTCTTCTTTGAACAACAAACCAACCAAACCCGGCAAAAGTGAAGTCTACATCAGCCGCTTCCATTGAAGAAGAGTCAGATGGTGGGTATGAGTCATGACTGAGCACAAGTAGAAAGCTTTTTGCTCTTTACTTTAAATTTTGCTCAGGCTGCTGCTTAGCGTTAAACCGGAAGGTAAGCGGCTTCCTTGTCTATATAGAAATTGCTGCACTTCTATCCTAATCATAATAATCCTCTTCCACAGATGTATGTGATTCATGCTTCATGTCTCTTTTCATAATATAGAAATTATTGGGAAAGGAAATGGATTCTTCATAGGGATATAGATCAATCTCAATTGATTCTTATGATAAAATACATAAAATCCCCTGAACGTCTGATCAAGATGAGAAGTGTTTCATTGTTCTGATGTAAAAGTTTTATTAACAAAGCATTTCCTCCTTTATGTCTCACTCTCATGCCCACACTTGTAAGAACTCTGCAAATGATAAAAACTGCAAAGATAAAAGTTTTTTTTTTTTTTTTTTTATCAAATTAATATGGTTCTATTGAGAAAGGAGAAGTTTATATGCTACAAGAGTTTTCAGACCACATAGGGGGTTGACTCAATCAAGCCACCCCACTATAGCATAACAAACCCTTCAATGTCAACCACTAAATATCAACTTGAAATTTCTCTTGAAAATGGAGTGTCACTTTTGATGCAAAAAATAGGGTATTTTTGTAAAGGAAAAATGCAAAATTAATTCTTGAGTTTTGCACGATTATCTTTTCATGCAAAGCCTAAGTTTCAAGCTATTGAAAAGTGCAAAAAACAAAAAATAATCAGTTTTAATAGTTTAAAGTACGAAATGTAAAATGTAATTGAGGCAGATGAAATTAACACATCAAAGCTCCAAGAAAACTTACAGCAAACAGATCCAGGTAATTGCATACACAACAAGCAATACCATGAAATACTAGCCATCCAAGACTCAATCCAACTAAGCAGAGGATATAATCAACAACAAGAAGACTGAATCCATCGAGTCACTGAGTCACTGTAGCAGTAACATTTTGTCTATTAAACAACCCAGAAGCTGCTTTAGACCACAAACTACACAAACCACCAGATGAACATATGGCATATAGCAATCAAACTACACTTAATTAACACTAACTCCCATATAAACCAGCAGCAATAATAATAAAGATTAATCATAGAAATCCATCTGAAATTTGGGAATCACTTGTGACATTCACTCAATGCAAAAATGTCAAAATAATAGGCACGCTCAGATCATGATGAGGTGAATAAACTCAACCATAAAGACCCATAAACTGAATCAAACGATACATGGTAAAAGTTCAATGTCACAAAGACCCTAAAGACCCAGAAGCGATACATGGTAAAAGCTCAACATCTCCATGAGCTATAAAAGCTCAACAGTGTCAACGCAGAGAGAGAGACGGAGAAAAACTAACTTCGATCGGTGCACGAGGATGAAGATGATGGAGCGTGATGAAGACGACGGCGCGACGGAGCGGAACTTCGATCGGCAGAGGAGGCTAGGGTTCGGCGTGAGAGAGAGACAGCGAGCCTAGAGGGAGAGATCGATCTGAGAGCGATAGTAAGAAGAGTACAAAAACGGCGCCGTTTCTTTAACCAAAACGGCGTCGTTTTGATACGGGTGGTCTGTTTTTAAAAAACCCGGGTACCGGGCTTAAACCGTTACCTGACCCGTATGAACAGTCCTGCGAAATACGATGATTCGAAGCATGCCTTATGGGCTAACCCTTGATGTCTTGATCTCTCGCTCTCTGGCCGCTTCTGTGCAGTCTGTTCCACACTTTCACTTTAGTTGCTCTAAAAAGTAGTCTTCTTCGTATTTCTGTTTGTCTGAGGTTGAGATCTGAACAGTCTGCCAGCCAGCCAGCCATGGGAAAAAGGTTCGTAAATTTTGTAACTTCCCACTCTCTGCCTCTCAATACCCATTTGATATTATGATCCAATCTTCAATTTTTTGTGGTTGTCCTTTAAAATGTTACTTTGATTTTGGCTTCCAGATAGATCTTCGTTATTTTCACATACCCATCTTTTGTGTCAGAATCTGCTTTGATTCTGTCGTAGGCTGATCGACAGATTGCTATTTGAGAGATTTTGTTTTCTTGGATGCCATCGCTGCTACAAGAAGGTGAAGAAGGTTCTATGCAAAATCCCTCGTGTATACTTTCACACACCACATACTTGTTATGGGAAATAGAAAAATAAAATAAAAGAAGTTGTGTGTGTGGAATGCTAAGTATAATTATTCATGAATAATTATGTGTTCACCATATTGTAAACATAGGATAACTTTCTATGTATGGGACACAGAATTGCATCTCATTGAGCTACCTGTTAATTCAGAATCAATAAGAAAATTCAAAGAAATTGCTAAACGTACAGGAACATCAAACCCAATATGAGTAGGCATTTATCCAAATTCCCTAAAATGAAGACCAATGCATAGATGGATAAAATGCAGAACGTACAGGAACCTTGTGTGGCTTAATATCCCTATGCACAATCCCAGTCCAGTGAAGTCCATCCAATGCAAATAAGAGTTGTCTCGTGATTGTTTGTATGATTCTATTCTCCCTTTCAGTAGCCTTACACATGTCCTGGACCTCTCCAAGAATCGTAGTTTCTACCTGACATATTTATGTAACCATCACAAACACGGGATTTGGAAAGCTAAAATGGTCAAACTTAAATTGTTCTGGTAAATTCTTGATGAGGAACGGTTAGTTCCAATCTTTTGCTATGTTATGATATCTATATATAAGTTCCAGATTTTTATATTTTATACTTTACTTCTTTCATTGTTTTTAGGCTTTCCTCGTTGAATAAGCCACAATATCATTCTGATTGTAGATAAACAAGGAAACGTCAGATTTGGACTGATGGAAAGCACAATTGTAGCAGGTGACCACTCAGTGCAGTGTACCAGGCTCGGCTGTTTGAGCCCATATAAAGACTTTTGCAGCTTATAGACATGATTGGGCTTGTCAGGTCCACAACTTTTTAGGAATATTCAAACCATATAAGTTAGGGTCTAATTAGGAATATTTTGATTTTCACTTTGAAAATATGTTTTGCAGAGCGTTTACATTGGTCTTCCACGTGCAAAATGGAACTCACTAAAGCCTCAGCAATAGAATTTTCCTTGTGAGTTCGAGTCTCTTGAAGATTTAAGGGTTTACAAGTGATAGAATTTGATAAATAGCCCAACATTTGGGTTTGTCTGATGAGAAAGTAAATTCTCGAACTTAGCACAGTGGGTGTAATATAGAGGCATCATATACCATATGAAATGGCTGATGAGAGAAAGTACCAACATTTAGTCTTTACTTTGCATCAAATCTGAAAGTGTGGCTTTCCCTTCAAATCGCCATATAAGCCAATACTCACTTCCTTTTCTTTGAAGAAGTCTAGAACAATTTCATGACAAGAGTAATAACATGATTAAATAAAAACAGCTTCTGCAGTATTGAGGTTCGAAAGTATATCTTTTATTTTCTAAAGATAATGATACCCTTGATTCATATGGTGGTAGTAGTAGTCATAATAGAGCAACACCTCAAGAAAGCCGTATACAAAATCAGCACGGCTATTTGCGCAAGCTCTTCGAACATGGTCATTCATCCAAATTTCCACTGCTCCATATGTGCTTGCCATTGTGTTTATAATAATAAAAAAAAAAAAAACACACAATGGCAAGCACATATGGAGCAGATGGATAGGCGGTTTATGAAGTTGCTAAAGAATTTCCATTTTAACCCTATATAAAGGATTATTTTGCCTGCTACTGAGGCAGCTACCACATCGAATGCTAATGTATCTGGCTCTCAAACAACCAGAAAATTAAGGTAAAGTTCTAAGATTTTCATTGTTTCTACCTGGATTGAGTTTTAGGCTCTTGACAATGAGAATTGGATTATTTTGGAGTTGGGGGAAGGCCGTTATTCTAATGTTTGAGATGAGTGTTGGTAAGAAATGTTTAAGTTGTGAATATCGCGTCGAGACTCTGTTTGGTTAGATATGGATGGTTCAAAATTTGATGTTGAAACTGTATAACTATATTTCAGTAACGACCCGGCCTAATAATTCTAAGGTTGAGATATTAATAATTTTTATTAAGTCTAAATTATATTTAATGGCTCATATTGGATAAGTCTACTAGCAATAAATTTTTGAGATTGATTTATTAGCGATAAATTATTAAGATTGATTAGGAGTTTTAATTAGACTTAATAACTAGGTTAAATCTCATTTATTATTTATTGAATGAGTTAGACTCTTTTTAGAATTTAAAGATCGGTCATTATAAATTTATTTCAATTTAAAATCATTATTGATTGAAATTTCCTACACAATCTTAGTCACTGCCAATTTTGTATTAAATGAATTACTATATCATGTTTTTAAATTCAAGCTCTCTTCTTGAATAATCGTGATCAGATCTAACTCAAAATTGAACTTGTCAGCATCCTATTCCAACAGGAATACAACTGTACAAGTCATATTCACGTTAAAACTCTTTAACCGAATCCAACTCAAACTGGTCGTCACTCACTCCCAAATTTTCTCTATAAATTTCTCAATTTCTCGTGTTATTTGGAAAAAAAATCATAAATCTCCCAGTCCAGTATCGTTATCAATTTTGTGTCGAAAATTTTAGGAAGCAACACTATAAGATATGTAGCTTGATTATGAATTATGATTAACATATGTTAACTAGTTATCTTAAGACACGTAAGCTATCTTAAGTTTAAGTGCAAGATAATATTAGATCAGTTAATCAAATTGTCATTCAGATGCATGGTATCAATGCAGTTTCAGGGTAGGCGTGCAAGTCATGGACTCAAGTGTAGTCCATTGTAGTACCCCAGAGTACTACACAGTCGGCTTTCATTTGCTACAATAGGGAAAGTTAGTGCACAACCTTGTACACATGGTTAAGTGTATTGGCTAACCGGATAAGTCAAATAAATCATATCAGTCAATTAATTCAGATAAATCAGTCATATAACATAAACATCAATATGATTAGTTATGATTTTAAGTTTTCAGTATGAAATATTTTATGAAAAATCTTATGTTAAATATGTTTACTTTATAATAGGTTTCTTACTAAGTCATCAACTCATTTCAATTTGTTTTTATGTTTTTAAACTACCACAGATTATGATAATTATGACAATAGAGTTGCAGGACGAGACTTAGTCCAAGAAAGCGTGATATAGCTTAGATCATGTACAGAAATTTTAAGTTATGATTTTTTATGGTACGGGCTTTGAGAACTTTTAATAAATGTTTATGTGCATTCTCATTTATGATTGCAATATTTTAATATAAAACAACTTTATTTAATTATAAAGAATATTTTTTCTTGGCGTTTCCTTTAGAATAAAAGAAAATATTTTTAAGTCAAGATTCAGTAGTAGCACTCTCGCTCTCGAGAATTTTTAAAAGTGAGTTCATTCTTAACCTTGGGCAGCGGGGTGTTACAGTTGGTATTAGAGCCCAGGTCGAAGATTCTGTAGATTTTTTTTTTAAAAAAAAAAAAAAACTTTTACAAGGATAAAGAAATTTTGAAAGTAAAGTGAAACAAAATATAGGCTAAAGTCTCCTCAAGGCATGTCCTGTTCCATAGTAAGTATTTTTAATTTTTACTATTTTATTGTTTTAATGAAAATTATGAATGAAATGTTTTTGGATACATGCATGTCAAAGTGCACTTACAACATGAAAATGGTTTTTCGCATAAGGTGGGGAAGTTTATAAATATGAGACTAGGAACCTTTGGTTTTAAAATTAATGAAGCATCTTGTTCATGAGAAAATAGTCTTATATTTTGTGGAGTTTAATACAAGGAAATTAGGAATGAATTTAGTGAATTTTAGAGTTATGATATAGATCTATATATGGTATTTTATGATAATTGGTGGAAAATATCTTATGTATAGGTAACACGATTCTATCTCCAAGAACGAGGTGTAAGACTTAGGATCCACACTTTGGAGAGTTTTAGTTTATGATTTATTAAGATTATTATTTTAGGTGGAGAATTTTATTATTATTTCATGTGGAGAGTTTTATTTATGTGCATATCGTTAGTTACTATTGTATGTGGCATTAATATAATTGTTGGGTGAATTTATTATTAGGCTTTTAATCGATCACATCGTTAAGGCAAATGCTTGTTTACCTTTGAGTTGAATTAGGAGTATATAATGATTGCCACACAGAATGCCAACGTGTATGCTTAAAGGTTTAGTAAAGCATCAGACCAAAATATGGGACAATTATAACTGTTGGAATATTAAGTTCGACTAAACTATTGAGGAGTAAAAGAGACATAGAAAGAATGTAGGTTGTTGGAGATATAGCAAATTCCGAGGATGGAATTTTTGTAAGGAAGAGAGTTTGTAACGACCTGACCTAATAATTCTAAGGTTGAGATATTCATAATTTTTATTGGATCAAAATTATATTTAATGAGCTATATTAGATAAGTCCACTAGAAATAAATTATTGAAGTTGATTAGCAGTTTTAATTAAACTCAATAACTAGGTTAAATCTCATTTATTGTTTATTGAACGAGTTAGACTCTTTTTAGAATTTAAAGATTGGTCATTATAAATTTATTTCAATTTAAAATCATCACTGATTGAAGTCACTTACACAGTCTCAGTTATTGTCAATCCTGCATTAAAAAATGAACTACTAGATCATGTTTTTAAATTCAAACTCTCTTCCTGAATGATCGTGACTGAGTCCAACTCGAACTCGAACTTGTCAGCATCCTAATCTGACTACAACTCTACAAGTCATCTTCACGTTAAAACTTTTTAACTGAGTTTAACTCAAACTGATCGTCACCCTCTCACAAGTCTCTCTATAAATATCTCCATTCTGTGTGTTATTTGAAAAAAAATCATAAACCTCCCAGTCCAACACCGTGATCGATTTTATGTCGAGAATTTTAAAAAGCAACACTACAAAGTAAGTAGCTTAACCATGAATTAAGATTAGCATACATTAGCTAGTTATATATATTATTATTAAAGCCAATTCTTTTAAAGCTAGTGTTTACGTACAACGCATGTCATGATATTTGCAAGCACGTCATTCATCATGTTTTATTCTGCATATTTTAGTTATGCATGTATTATACATATCATGCATCTTACATTGCATTAAGACACGTAAGTTATTTTAAGTTCGAGTGCAAGATTAGATCAGATCAATTAATCAGATGATCATTTAGAAGCATGATACCAATACAATTTTAGGATGGGCATGCAAGCTACGAACTCAAGCGTGGTTCACCGTAGTACACCATAGTACTGCGTAGTCGGCTTCCTTTGCTGCTGAAGTTAGTGCACAACCTTGCATAGATAGTTAAGTGTGTTGGCTAGCCAAATAAACCAGATAAATCAGATTAGTCAGTTAATTCAGATAAATCAGTCATGCATAGCATAAACATCAGTATGATCAGTCATGTATTTAAGTTCTCAACATGAAATATTTTATAAAAAATCTTATGTTAAGTATATTTACGTTATAATGAGTTTCTTATTGAGTTATCGACTCATTTTAATTTGTTTTTATGTTTTTAAAGCACTCTAGGTTATGATAATTATGACGAAGGAGTTGCAAGACGAGACTTAGTCTAAGGAGGCGTGACAGTGACCTAGATCATGTATATAAATTTTAAGTTATGATTTTTATGGCACGAGTTTTGAGAAGTTTTAATAAATGCTTTTGCACACTCACTCTCATTTATGATTTCATTGTTTTAATGCAAAACGACTTTATTTAATTATAAAAAATATTTGTACTTGATGCTTCCTTTAGAATAAAAGAAAATATTTTTAAGTCAAAGTTCAATAGTAGAACTCCAGCTCCAGAGAATTTTTAAAAATGACTTTATTATTAACCGTAGGGAGCAGGGTGTTACAATATCCAATTCATGATGACAATAATAACAGGTTAATTCTGTTCAGCTATTAATGGTGATTTTGATATCTATAGTGAGATATTCAGCTGTTGTTGAACGTATTAATATCTTAGATATATTTTGAAGTCGTCAAGCATGTATTAGTGTCATGTGTGGTCTTGCATAATACAATATTTGGTCGAAATATACAATAGTGTCATGTGTTCTAAAATAATTAATCAATAGCACAATTGGAGTCTCTTGGAATTATTATAAAGAGTAATAGCTTATTATTTTCAAGCAATATAAGATCCATCAACCACCTATACTCACCTAATGAGCGGTATCACCGAACAAGCTTTTGGCATGGGTAAAATTTTCAAACAAAACTAAAGGTGAAGTTCGAAGAATGGTTTTGATTAAAAAAGTGTATTATTTTTGTTGTAATTTCATAATTTTACCTATTTTATGCTGTTGACCCCTCTGCATTTGAGTGCGAAAATGATAGATAATGCAGATCTATTTTCTTTAGAAAAGGAACTCCTGGATTCTCTATGTCAAGTCATGGATACCCCAAGCTCAGGCCAATTTTGGGATGTTTTTGTTATAAGATTTCTTGTGTTTCATGGAAAGTTGGCGGGGTAGTCTCGGGTCTTTTTTATAATATAAAAAAAATTCTTCTCATCAGTCACCATCCACTACTCCACATCTTATGAAAAAAAATTATAGACGTGAGATGTGAGAGTAAATAGTGGCTGATGCATAAAATTCCTCGTAAAACAATGGTATATGTTTTACTGATTTGAAATTATATATTTTTTTAGTGACTGACCACTTAAGTGGATAATATATAAAATTAAATCATAATAGACATACAATCATTTACATAATATTTAATACAATCATATTTTAAAATGAGGCATTTTAATAAAATAATTCATTTTTATAATTATTTTATAAAATACTTTTAATTGAAAATATGGTTGTATAAACGGTTGTGGGTTTATTAATTTAATTTTATAAAGCATATCATATTAATAGTTATAATCAGAGATTAGAGAATATAAGGTAGAGAACAATATTTTTATATAAGAATATCTATTAATCTATTTGCTTACAAAAAGATTAATTAGCTTAATCTGTTTCCCTTTAAGGACAAGGTTACATGAGGGAGAGGATAATAGCTATTGTCATAACCCTAATTTCTGGATAGATATTTCCACCATAAACTGAAGGTCAATATTGGAAATCTAACTCGATGAGGCCTGCTTCCGCTCACTCTCAAACCCGAAAAGCAAATCAAGCGTTTTGAAGACGCACACCATTGCAAATACTTGAGCGAGGGAAATGGCTTATCATCTCTGCTCCTCACCCTCCTCTCTCTTCCATGACCGCCAATCTTTCGGCAACTCTCTGTCCTCATCACGAAAACCCATTCTCAGAAGCTTAACGTTTTTTTTCAAGCCGAGTCCTCTCCAACCTCAGCCTAAAACCTTGTTCCAAATAAGACATGTTTCTTCTATACAAGACCCAATCCCACAAGAAACCCAAAAGGCAAGTCCCTCGGAAGACTCAAATACTAAATACCCAGATGGAAAATCTGGGTCCTCATCCAGAAGCTACATCTGGGTCAATCCCAGAAGTCCCAAAGCATCACGGCTTCGGCAACATTCCTACGATGCAAGGTACGCTTCTCTTGCGAAAGTGGCTGAGTCTTTGAATTCATGTAATCCAAATGAGGAAGATGTTGCTGAAGTTCTGGCGGCTTTGGGAGATAGAATTTTGGAACAAGATGCTGTGATTGTTCTTAATAACGCGATGAACCCTGACACCGCATTGCTTGCACTGAGGTACTTTCAGCAGAGGTTGAAACCAAATAGGGAAGTAGTTCTTTATAATGTGACTATTAAGGTGTTTAGAAAGTGTAGGGATTTGGTTGGAGCAGAGAAGCTGTTTGATGAAATGCTTGAGAGAGGGTTAAAACCTGATAATGTCACGTTCTCGACTCTGATTACCTGTGCTAGGATGTGTTCTTTGCCAAATAAGGCTGTGGAGTGGTTTGAGAAGATGCCTACTTTTGGGTGTGATCCCGATGATGTTACCTATTCTGCTATGATAGATGCCTATGGACGGGCTGGTAATGTTGATATGGCTTTGAGTTTGTATGACCGAGCTAGAACTGGAAAGTGGCGCATTGACCCAGTGACATTCTCGACATTGATTAAAGTGTATGGGGTGTCAGGAAATTTTGACGGGTGCTTGAATGTTTTTGAAGAGATGAAGGCTCTTGGTGCAAAGCCTAACCTGGTTATATATAATACTTTGCTGGATGCTATGGGAAGAGCTAAAAGGCCTTGGCAGGCGAAAACCATTTACAAGGAAATGATCAGCAATGGATTTTCCCCGAGTTGGGCAACATATGCATCTCTCTTACGGGCCTATGGTAGAGCTCGATATGGTGAAGATGCGCTTAGTGTGTACAAGGAGATGAAGGAGAAGGGGATGGAGTTGAATGTAGTTCTCTACAATACACTTTTGGCCATGTGTGCTGATGTTGGCTATGTTGATGAAGCTGTCAAGATTTTTGAAGATATGAAGAATTCTGGGACTTGCAAGCCTGACAGTTGGTCATTTTCCTCCTTGATTACGATACATTCCTGCAGTGGAAAAGTCTCAGAGGCAGAGGCAATGTTGAATGAAATGTTGGAGGGGGGTTTTGAGCCAAATATTTTTGTCTTGACATCACTAATTCAATGCTATGGGAAAGCCCAACGTACCGATGATGTTGTTAGGACATTCCATCGGCTCTTGGAGTTGGGAATTACTCCAGATGAACGCTTCTGTGGTTGTCTTCTGAATGTGATGACCCAAACACCTAAGGAAGAACTTAATAAGCTTACTGATTGTGTCAAGAAGGCTAATTCAAAGCTCGGCCATGTGGTAAAGCTCTTGTTAGAGGAGCAAGATAGTGATGGAGAGTTTAAAAAGCAAGCTTCAGAACTCTTCGATTCGGTTAGTCTGGATGTAAGGAAGGCTTACTGCAATTGCTTAATTGATCTCAGTGTAAACCTAAATCTGTTGGAGAGAGCATGTGAGCTACTAGAGCTGGGGCTTACACTTGAGATATACACAGATATACAGTCCAGGTCCCCAACCCAGTGGTCTCTACATCTAAAGGGTCTCTCTCTTGGGGCAGCTCTCACTGCATTACATGTTTGGATAAATGATTTGTCCAAGGCCGTGAAATGTGGGGAGGAGCTTCCTCCATTGCTTGGAATCAATACTGGACATGGGAAACACAAGTACTCAGATAAGGGTTTAGCGACTGTGTTTGAGACACATTTGAAGGAACTCAATGCTCCGTTCCATGAGGCTCCTGATAAGGTTGGCTGGTTTTTGACTACAAAGGTCGCAGCCCAGTCATGGTTGGAGTCTAGAAGTTCGCCTGAATTAGTTGCTCCATAGGTGTCTTGCTCATAATGGTCTGGCATTATGGGAACTGCTCTTCTCATTGACATGTAATGCCTAGAAATGGTATTTCCTGCTTCAAAATGCCTCTTTTATTTGTTCATTTTATCACTCTCTAGTAAGAGAACAATTTTTTTTATATTAGACAATGAAATCTATTTATACTTTGATGTCTTATGGAAGCACAGAAGTTTTTAAGAATTATTGTTTGCTTTCAATGGCTAAATTACCCAATCCTTAGGGGTTGGCTCAAGTTGTAAAGGCCTTGGGTTTGGGGGTATGCTCCCCTCAGGTCTAAGGTTCAAATCTCCTTGGGTGCAAACAATCTCTAGGAGCCATCGGATTGGGGGATTTTTCCTTTAAATTACCCGAGATGTATTTGCAGAAAACTCCTTGTTGAGGGCCTCTGCACTCCTGAGATTAGTTGGGATTCTGTTTCTGGACATTCAGTGTCAATAAAAAAAAGAGGCTAAATTACCCATCCTCTTATTAATATATTTTGATTAGTTCCAATTCAAAATTCTTGAGATGTATCCATTCAACAAAAAGAAAAAAAAAAAAAAAAAAAAAAAAAGACAGGAAGAAGCTGTTGTTTCAAGTAATGAAAACAAGATGAAGTTATTGTTGATTAAGAACTGAAGCAACAATTGAAAAGCCCAGATTCTGACTCGGTCCATTGTTTTTAGAAGCGTCAATCTTTGGCCATTCTCTCTTCAGTCATTCGATAGAATAGATTGAATAGTGAGGAGAAAGTAGCCAAAAAGCAAAACGTTGTGATGCTAGAGCTAAACTATTGGCAAGAAGATTAAACAAGTCAGCAATCACTTGGATTGAAGATTATTATAAAGCCACGGGAGGTGCATCGGCACTAGTTCTTGGAGCTAAGCATACTAGAACAACATCGGTTCATTCTGCATTTGAATGTTGAGCTGAGCTTAGCTGAGTTTTTTTTATAAATAGTAATGAGTTAAGTAGTAGAGGGAGTTATGTGGAGCCCATCTAAACTGAGTTTAAAGTGTGTTTGGATGTTAAGATGAGTTTAATACTTTTTATAAAAACTTGAAAAAAGTTGTGGGTCTCATATATAAAGATGTTTTAAGTTGAGAAAGATTGTGAGTCCCACATGTAAGAAAGTTTTGAGTTGTGATGAGTTTAATAATTTAAAAATTGAGTGTTTGGATGTTAGACCCAGCTTAAAGTTAGACTCATCTGAGTTTGGAAATCAAATATAGCATTCTGCTTACAAGTTGACTTCTAAATTCTTGTCCCAAAAAAAAAAAAAAAAAAAATTTGACTTCTAAATTCCGCTTAAAAAATTAAGTTCTCCTTTAACACCTGAATTACTGGTCGGCCATGCCTATAGAAAAAGCTCCACAGTCCACACCATTGATTTAGCCTATAGAAAAAGCTTATAAAAAAAAAAAAGCATGATGGCTTGCACGTCGAACTACCACCAATTTTGTCGGTCATGCCAATCCATAAATTGATGATCCAAAATCCTTTGATCGACAGCACCATCATGGGAAACTGCATATATGTTTTGATCCATCGGCCAAAAGAGAAGATTAGAGTTCTTATGTCTGATGGAGGAGAGGAGTTCAATGCCTGGGCACTGGCTGAAAAAATCACCCGTGGCCCTTACAATGGCCTTAAGCTGGTACACCATGCTGAGCCTCATTCACCATTGCCACCCAACACCAGGCTAGAACCTGGGGAGGTTTATTATCTCTTACCACTCCAGGCACAGCCTCATTGCCCTCCGATTCCTTCAAGAACGGCCAACCCCAAAACTGGCAAGAGAAGGAAAGTGAAGATTGTGGTGACTAAGGAACAGTTGGAGTTGCTGTTAAGAACCACGCAGAAGTTCAAGTCTAAGGGTATTGCTCTCCAATGCTTAAAGAATCTTCGGGTAGAAGGGAGTCAGAAATGGCAGCCATCTTTAGCCACGATTCCTGAGGCGTATAGCTTTAGAGTGACAGGATAGCTAGCTGCTGCTATATTTTTTTTCTACCAGTTGCTCAGCTACCAATTCACCATGGAAATTGTATATCTCTCGGATAATCGTGGAGATAACAGGTGCTTGGAATTCTCAAACTTAATAGTATTTCTCATTCTGGTTGCTGCAATATATAGGGCAAAGTTTCAGTGCTAGATGCATGTAGAATATGGTTACGGCAGTCTCTTATTCGCAATTCATTACGGTTGCTTCCCGATGTGACACTTGTATATAACAGTTCTCCAGCCAAGCCAATTACAAAAGTCGTCTTTTCGTATTGGAGTAACAAATGATGGTCATTTTCTACGCAAGTCCTATATTGCTTGATAACGAACGGTCTCAGACTCCGGATAAGAAAAAACCAAATCCATTGTGTATTCAGCATAAAAGGTTACACAAGGAGTATGTATTTTGTTATAAGGAATCGGTTTCCCATGCTATTTTGCAGAAGAGTAGTTTTAGCACTACTTCAGAGTCAGGGGCCGCTCCAATTCTGGCTTTGTTAAGCCTTTCTTCTTAATTTGTTAAGTAAATTCAAATTTATTAACATTAAAAGGCTTGCAAACAAAGCCATTCTACCTCTGTTAAGCCTTGTTTGGTGGCAATAGTTACAGATTTAAGGTGAAGAGGCATGTGCCTCCCGGGTAAGTTTAGTGCCATGGCAGCCATTTAACGAGTTCAACTTTAGCTCCATTTCGGTCTTCATGAAAAAGGCAGAAAAAATACTCACTTATATTTCCTGAATCGGACTACATTTTATTCACCAGTATGAAAACCATGAAACCTTTACATAATCTCAAGCAGAGGAAAACGCATACCAACACCATCACAGGATGCTACAAAGTCAACTCTCTTTTCAAATCAGACCTTTATTTCTTCGGCGTATCATCAGTTATAAACCTCGTCTGCGTATGTACAGTGAGAAGTCACACAATACGGCTGACAAATTAACTGATTTCCTAGTCATTTCATCTTTCTCCAATGCGACGAAACTTAACTATGCTTTTGTTGCCCTGCAGCAAATTGCAAACCACTACAAGCTTAAGGAATGAAAGCAAAGTTAATGAGAAGTCACATTATATCATATAGGATTATCAATGCATGAGATTAAGGTTATTGACCATGAATGCCGAGCACAAAGGAAAAAATGGACACAAAATTGTACCTTATAGATGAGTTTGCATGTCTATTCTTTTTATTATTATCCACTTTCATTGATGAAGCTTCCTTTTCTCTAGTTGCTGCTTCTCTCTTCATCTTTTTAGACTCTACTTCAATGGATTTCGTCAGTGCATCAACCTTCTTCATGAGCATCTGCAAGGGAATTTACCTCAGGCAAGCAGTACTTGGGAGAGAGAGAGAGAGAGGAGATGTCTATAGTTTACCTTTATTTCTTCATCTTTCACATTTAACGTATTGTCTCTTACGTCACAAAGCTTCCTTAAGTTGATAACCTCCTTTTGAAGTCTATCATACAGAAATCCCGAGACAATATCTTCATCGCTTCCTTTGTTTTGTTGATCTTTATTGCTGCCACTTTTGGTCGTTATTTCTGGTGAGGCTGTTGTATCATCGCTGTTGTCCTTACTGAAATTCATATCCATATCTGCCCTTATTTCTGCGTTCTCCTTTTCACCGCTATCAACAACTTTACTTCTGGAGACCCATATACCTTTTCTCAGCACATTTTCTCCAGAAGAGTGTTTCTTTTTTAAGCTATTGGCTTGTTTTAGCTCTCCACCAACATTGTCTGTTTCATTTTCCAAATTGTGCTGTTGCAAGAGTGAGCTTCTACCGTCAGTAGAAGCTCTTGGCTGCGACGTAGACCTCTTTCTTAGTCCACCGTTGCTGGTAAGAAAGCCAAATATGTTACTGGACTTCTCTGTTTTCGGGGACCCACAAAACCTATTAGGATTGACCGAAAAACTTGTGACATCCTTCAAACCTTCTTCAATTATCTTAAGTCTGAGCTTTAATTTATCCTGAAGAAAATTTACATCAGTAGAGAAGATTTACTTGGTTAAAAAGATCAACAGCAAAAGGTTTAGACTGGAAGACTCGAGGTCACATGTTCACCTTAAGTTGAGCTTCTGCCTTGGCCGTTCTCTCTGATATGGTTAGTTTGTCTCTCAAGCGCTGCATCTCTGCCTACATTTGCGAGGTATGATTAATCATACAGAAAATGGAAATAAATGTTTTCATCTGTATGTTACTTAAGTTTGTTGGTGCAAAGAGGCTGCAAAACAGAAAATAGTAAGAAAAAAATTTGCTTCAAGGCACCTTACGAATGTCGCTTTCTTTAAGACAATATTCGCCCTCACCAATAACGGTATGCACACGGGTTACAAGCGAATTTGCTTCTAAGATACAATGAAGCCTAGAACAAGTCTGTTTGTCTAACTGTGTTATGCACACACGAAATTAAACCCCGAATACCCTTAGATTTTTCTATTCAACCAAGAGATTAGAAATCTGTTCTTTGCAGAATGAACAGATTCTAATAACAAGTTTTGAAGAAATGAAAACTTTTGGGAGAGAGAATTTTGAAATGGCCTTCACTTAATTCTATCATTATCTTTTTCATACTAAAATTCGTAGGCCAATGGATCTATTTATAAAGAGTCAAAAGATGTGATTTTTCTGAAATCTGATCCGAGCAAGTATATATATTATGCATGTTACCAAGTGACATGGTTGTTGGACCTAGTCCAACGGTCACGTTGTTTCCCACCAGCCGGTTTGTCCAGGTTTGAGGTTCGAGTTTTGCACACCCATGATCTGGGTGTTGCTCTCCATAAATCAATTAATAAAAACCCCACTTGGTCATGAGGTTGATTCGAACCACAATCCTTTGAATTAACCAAATCCATCAATACCACTAAGCTAGCGAATGACTTGTTATATACATATAAACCCAAAATTTTATAACCATAAGTATTGCTTATAAACTTTCCTTAATCTCTCTCCAAAATCTACATAAATCAATCAATAAAAAACCCCACTTGGTCATGAGGGTGATTCGAACCCCAGTCCTTTGAATTAACCAAATCCCTCAATACCACTAAGCTAGTGAATGACTTGTATAGATCCAAAATTTTATAACCATAAGTATTGCTTATAAACTTTACTTAATCTCTCTCCAAAATAATTCATAATTTTCAAAAATAAATTCCAACATATTATTAATAATAAATATAATATATATTATTTTAAAAATATTTCCGACAAAGTTCTGACATTAGATGTCCAGGGAACGAAAATACCTGCAGCAGTCTTCTCTCTTCCATCCATTTCCTGACGGGCATAACTTTGTCATTTTCATCTTTCCACTCATTAGCCACCACAGTTGCTACTCTGTTTGCTAAAACTTTTACTCTTGCTAGTTCTCTCTCCAGAGTCCTCTTTTCCTCCTGAGAGGTAGACTAAACGCTGGTTAGAAATTTGGAGGAGTATAAAATACTGATATCTCCATATATTACCATGACATACATTCAATTCATCTATCTGCCGTTTGTAGTCACGAATTGAATTTGCGGCAGCCCCACCGGCTAAGATGGCCTCCTCAAGCTCTTGAATGGTTTGGCTAAGCTTTTCAACCTCTAAAACCTTTTGGCGATTGGTTTTCTCGAGGATTCTGTTCTCCTCCTGTGTTTGGTGTGGATGAAAATTTGGTTAATAGCTCAAAAGTTCATAATCTTCATCAACAAAACAAGATTTCATGAAGCGTACCAGGCAAATCTCAATCTGTCTCTTCAATTCATAGTTATTATTTTGAACCTCCTCTACTATTAAAGCCCTTTCTAAAGCACTTCTCAAGATCTTCTCTGCTTCAAGTAGAGCTGATTCTTTTGACTTGGTGAGACGTTCCATAGCCTTCTTATCCTCCTGTAATGCTGCAATCTAAAACGGCCAAGAGTGGTGGAAAAGTGCATGCAGTGTGAGCAACAATGTCCATATACTGCATTGGCTGAAAACAAGATATTTTTAAAACTTCCATCCCGTACCTCATTCTTATACATTTTGATTTCAGATTCAAGCGGAGCAATAAATGACTCGATAGGAAGAGAGTCATCGTCCTTTTGATTTGCATACACCCTTCTAAGGGTTGCTTCAGCAGCATATTGTGCAGCCAATGCATCTTTCTTCTCACTTGTTACTTTCTTGATTTCAATGTTCTGCATTTCATCAGTTTTGACACAATTGGAGTATCTTAGCCTCACGAGTTTAGCACATTTTTCTGTAGCTCCTAGAGACCTCAGTAAAGTCTGAACTTACCTTATGTTCAAGAAGATTTTCAGTGACTCGGAGTTTCTCTTCCGTTTTCTGAACTTCAGTCCTGAGCTGTAAAAATAACAAAAGAAGTGCAAACACAGATTTAGTGGTAACCTTTATAGAAAACTAATATCTTCCCTCAAAACAAAGGACTTCCACTGCACTTAGTGCCACATAATGTTCATAGTTGTATGAAGACTTTTGAGTGACAATGTTTGCATATGAATATCGATTACCTCTTCTACAGCCTTCTCCTTCAAAGCTTCAGTCGCTCTTAAAGCCTTGATTTCACCCTGAGCAACTCCTAGCTCCCTATCCTTCTCTGAAATACATCACAAAATTATTGTCATAAAATGCCGAAGGCAGATATATATATATATATATTGTTTCTTAATTTTGCTGCCAAGTTGAGAACAAAAAATAATCATGGACCTAGTTGAAAGTTAATTTGAGAAAAAAGAACCTCAAAGAATAACTAAAATATCACAAATCGCCAGTCAATTATATGGAGCACATTGAACACATTAACAGCTTGAGTATTATGTAGAACAGACATAAATAAGAAGACAGCAGAAACCTCTGAGTAAGTTCTGCAGACGATTGAGCTCCAACACAAAAGGGTCAGGGTGGACAAGAGAGAGCTCTTCACATCCGAGTTGTTCCTCATAGCTCCCCATCTTCTTTTAGTTTTTCTTTGGCTCTTGGAAATACTACAAGGGAAGACACGAAAGTCCAACAAGAAGAGCAACCTAGACCTGGGTTCTAATGTGTGATGAATGTCAAAGGATAAATGCTGTATTTATTTGAGGAAGAGTCCTATGTTTCAAGGAATTAACCGCGAAGAGTGGGATTGCCTTCCCTTGCTGTGAAGCAAAAATTTGGAAGGCATTTATCATAAGCCGGCCTGGCCGGCTGGTTTAGCTCCTCTCTTCCTTCCTCTTGACAGTAACGGTTACTTCCGCTTTATCATCATCTTTGCTTTGAACATCAACATCTCAAACTACTTGAGATAATCCTAAAAGTATTATCTGTTCCACAAAATATAGTGTAATATTTTTATTTTTTATTTTTTTAAAAAAAAGCTAATGCTTTCTCAACGGTACTATTTGATGACGACTCTTTCTTATCATATACTTGGTTTTGAATTAAAAACAATTGGGATAAACATAACTACCTAATCTCTGGACAATCACATTTGGAGCATTCAGAGGATGGACATGATGTTTATAAACATTATTGAAGTGAAGGATCAAAGGCACGTTTTGTGCCATTTCCTGCTACTTGCAAACTAATACGTGATTGTATATCTTAAACCAAAACCCAATAAGAGATAGATTAAAATAAGATCCCTTTAAAAGGTTTTAAGTGGGAGATAAATAAACACATAAAGTGAATCATGCAATATTTACTGAGTGTTTAATATTACCCAAAAAAAAATTGATATGAAGGCTTAAATATATACTTTCAAATTTAGTTCATATGTTTATCTCTATTCTACTTTACTGGTAAATTAGGACAAAAAACTTGAGAAATTCTTCTCTCAAATAAAGAGATGTAGACCATTATAATACCAAATCTCTCTCCTAAAAAAGGATTATCTTATCTATCTGGTTTTTTTTCCTTATCTCGATGAAAGTTGGTGATGATTGTTCTAGTTCTATTATTATTATTATTATTATTATTCATCTCTACTGTTCTTTTTTATTAATTTTTGCTAGATTTTTGTTAAAAGATATCGTATTTATTCGCTGAAGTCCTATGCAAAATATAAAGGGAAAGGAGACTATTATGTCTGGTCAGTATCTGACTAAATTGATGGAAAGCTCTTGTTTCGGAGTGATTCAATTGCTTAAGCGTTAAATCCGTCCTTAAAACAACCACGCTTTTTCTACTTGGTGGAAGTCACTCAAAAAGATTTTGAATCAAAACTAAGGAAATGAGGTATTGATGACTCTGTATAGAAAGGGACCAACTAAAAGTGGCTTGGAAGAATCACATATTCACACTCTAATGCAGACGGAGCCATTCATCTTTGCTTAAAAGCATGATTGGATATAAGAAAAACTATACAAAGCTACAGCTGTGTTTTTGGACATCAGCCATTTGGCCAGTTTTTTGTTGTACTTCAGGGTATTTGGCTAGGCGACAAAGGAACTACTTCACCACAACCCCCACCAACACCCAATACCTCTTTGAAATAGTGAAAGATCAATGGCCAAACCCAAATAGAACCAAAACACTAAAAGGGGTTCTTGATTAAAATAACATCTGGGGTTTGAAGTGGGTATTTCTCTAGTTTGTGTTCCTTATTGGGTTGAGTAGGTGGATCATCTTTTTTTAAAGGTGGGTTTTTAATAAGCTTTAGAGTAGTTTCAATGATGTCATATTTGGAATATCTACGGAGTCTTCAAAAGGGTGTCTCATTCAATTATAAAATTTATGGAATGAAGTCATGGGAAATCACCACTTATCTCAAAAGTTTAAACTAATGAGAAGAGATAGATTTTATTATTTATATTATATTCTTAACACTCTCCCTCACGTGTGGGTTAATTTCTTTCTCAATGAGTAAGTCCAACACGTGAAATATTTAATTAAATGGGTAGAGTGCAGAGTTAGGTATCTCTATAGGCCAATGATCAATAATTTACTTGTATTAGCTATTCAAAGGACCTAGGACTTTTGCTGATCTCTCAGATGAATGGACTTGTTAATTGTTTTAAGGTGACGTGTCAACATCTCTCATACTAAGATTATGAACAAAAAAGAACAGAAAAAAGAAAAAAAGTTTAGTTTATTCAGCAATCTCGGCTAGTCGGCAGGTGAACTTGAACCTGAACAAACGATGAAACTATCACAGACAACCTGGACCTGATCTTTTGGTGTTGAAGTCTAATTTGGCCAGCTAAAGCAACTTAACAACTGTATTATTCAGGTCTTTGCTCAAGTGTTTAGACCTTAAGATTTTGGTTTTGGAACCTTTTCATTGATTCATTTATATACTTTACCCAATTTTCCCTTTTTTATTGGTCAGTGCAGGTTGGAACGTCTCCATTTCAAACAGTACTGAGCGATTCTGGCCTGGCTATGCCCGAAGCCCAAATTATATTCACCTCCCGCCCAACTCTTATGGGCTTGCTCACTCTAATGACCTGCAAGATTGGGCTGTGCTAATTGCATGACCTATACTCCTTACATAGTTCCATTGAACGGTTGTGGTGGGCTTTTGTTGTCCACTTTCTAATCAAGCACAACTGGAAATCCATGCCAGTTGCCAGCTTCCCATTACCCATCCACAAAAAAGTTCTAGTAACGAGTAAGATACGTTTTGACCCAAAAGAATAGTAACACATGCTTTAAACTAATAATAAATAAATACACTCTGTACTCTTAAACTATTACAATCTAAATTACTAAATCTAACATATTACATCATCAAATTACTAAGGACTAATTTAAATAGTAAAATAAGAAGAGATGGTTTTAAATAAGTTGAATAAAATATTTTTAAAATATTATTTTGTAACATTATTATTATTTTGAGATTTGAAAAAGTTGAATTGTTTATTATATTTTGTATACGAGTTTTAAAAAATT
Source organism: Juglans microcarpa x Juglans regia (assembly GCF_004785595.1). NCBI lineage: Eukaryota > Viridiplantae > Streptophyta > Magnoliopsida > Fagales > Juglandaceae > Juglans > Juglans microcarpa x Juglans regia. Next base: position 10,010,935 of record NC_054602.1, on the reverse strand, counting down.
ATAATGATGAAATGAGATGAAATTATTTCTGTATCCAAAAGGAGCCCTAAAGATTAACAGTTTGCACTCCATTAAGGTCCGACTATCAAGAATTAAGATTGTATCATGTCACCTAATTTTCACCTTAATTAACTGTTAGAATCGATAAAAATGCAAAGCGTAGGTTTTTGGTAGTTAGGGGGCATGATTTCTCAGTTTTGATAATTTAGGTGGAAAATGCAAAACTTTGTTTAAAAAAAAAAAAAAAAAAAAAAAAAAAAAAAAAAACCAGAAGAATCTCCATCGCTGCAAATATGAAGAAATGATTCCCTGCTTTAACCGACCTGAGTTATATACTCTATCCCATTTTATGTTACCAAAAAGTAAAATGGAAAATCTGATTCTTATTCTGTGGGAAACCATATCATGGAAGGTTTCTATTGTATTAGGCTTGGACTAGAATCCTTGAGTGTCATGTCAAAAGGAAAAGAGTCCTTTGCTTTCCATAACCCCTTAAAGAAAGTTATCCTTTTCATTAACAAAGCCCCAAAATAATAATTAAATCAGCCAGGAAACCACTCTTTTCTTCTTTGATGAACTCATCTTTTCCTGGATTCCATAAATACATTGGAAGAAAAGATTATTCCTTTCCTAAATTCTAATCCTCATCTCAATTGGAAATTGACCACTTGGTAAGTGACAATTTGGCAACCGATCAATAAAGTAATTTGATAGGGAATATGTGTCAAAACATTGCAGTGGATCCACTGCACTGACTAATCTACCCTCCCACCATTCTGAATTGCAAGTGCCCTCCAACGTGGATAAATTAATTGATAAAATGAAAAATTAGCAAGAGGGAAAGAAAGGAGTAACCAACAGTACGATCATAAAATGAAGAGAAATGCTTTAGCCACAAAAGAATTATACAAAAGTAAATTCATAAATTGACGTGACTTGATACAGTATGTCAGATTGTAAAGTTATTTTTAATGTAAAGTAGATCTAACACCATCACGTAAAGTCACGTCAGTTTGTAGATTTACTTTTGTATAATCTTTGTGTCTGTAACGGTTCTCTAAAATGAATATGTTCCCTTTTACATATTGGTCTAACCGATAATGATACTAATTTGACAACTTGGGGAAACCATGTCACTAACGAAATAGGAAGTAGATTGGCCAAGCAAACATTGAGAATTGTTGAGGCCAATCGTTTTCAACAGAGAATCTGAAGGGAAGGATATATATATAACCATACTCAGCAACAAGGAAACTCAAGAAGAGATATATATATAACCATATAAACCATACCTTCTTTCTCCCACCCTCTCCCTCTCTCTTGTTGTGTTGTAATTCTAATTCAAGTGGCAATGGATGTCCAAGAAAAGCTCATGCAGCACAGATCTAGTGTCTCTATGACATTTATTGTTTCAGTAGTAATCTCCTTGCTGTTGTATGCAGCCCCTCGGCTCATAAACATTCTGACTTACTTCTGGCCTCTATTTGCCTCTACGGCTGTCTTGTTGGTGGCAATAATAGGCTTTGGAGGCCTTTCCCAGTTGGCATCTGAAACTCATGGTCACAAAGCAGGCGAAGGAATCATAGATTATGTTCAACGCAGACCAGAACATACAGAAGTGTCTTAAAGGTTTGAGCAAACTTAGGAGGTTCAACTTTCAAGCTTCAATAAGTGGGTTCAGAATTATTCTGGTGCTCATTCATCAATTACTTCGTATTCTCTGTAACTATATGACTGCATAAAAAGAAGTGTCAATCTCCCTCTCTGTTTGTTCTAAATATGAAAACAACTTGGATGACATGGAAAATGTAAATCCTGGAAGTAATATTGCAAAGACGGCTTCTCTATTTTCATTTTTTTTTTTCTGTTTATTTCTTTGTCATTTCTGACATAGAGGATCATGCAACATATTGATCATACCGGCACGAAAATTTTTATTTGTAAGTCTACTTGTTGACACACCAAACATATTATTTCTATATAAAGCTATCACATCATCTAGTATAAAAAATGTGTATTTAATTTTTTATGGCTTATGTGGTCCCAGATCAGCATGTTCATACATCGACTTGTAAGTAGTACAACTCTATCAGCATATAGCCCGATATTTATCACTTGAGAATTTGACATCATTTCTTCTCTCTTTTGATATCTTAACTTTAGCTGGGTTGATTGAGTGGTTATGACAAAGTTCCTTGCTTCGGGAAGAAATCAAGGATAAAATGTTAGGAAGAATGATGTTGGGAAAAAATTAGTGATGTTAGTTATTAATGGATTTACCAGTTGTATTATTACAAATAGATATCATCACCAACCTTTTTCAAAGGTTACACTTGCCAAATATCATTTATGTTATGAGTGGACCTCACCTTTTGCGCTTTTATCGTTCTGAATTAAATTTAGAACCTCTTAGATTCATTTCATGATGACAAGTTTTAAGGATTTTCTTGAGGATTTTTGTTGGGAGGTAGCTTGAATCCTGTTGAAAAAATACCTCTATAAATTGTTCGCTCGAGCGGTGTCTCTGTCGCTTGAGCAAAGCCTCACCTAAAGAGTTGGCTCGATAGCTGCTCGACAGTGAGCTCAAGCTAGACACAATCAGAGAGTTCGCTCGACACTCAGTTAAGTGGGATGACATCCAGAGAGTTCGCTTATCAGTTGCTTGACACTCAGCTCGAGTAGTATGACGTCTAGAGAGTTTGCTAGACACCTGCTCGACACTTAGTTCGAGCGGGATGGAAACCCTAACGTTCGCTCGAGCGAAATGTTCGTAAATTAGGTTCCGAACTGCTATAGTATAAATATGAATGTTTCAACATTCATTTATGACTTTTGAACTGTTTTAAGGCTACCCTTTTTTGTGTTGAAAAGAGAGGTCCTCTTTGTGATATTCCCAAGAGTGTTTTGACACTTTGGAAAGAGGATTTTGTAATTAATCTCTTGTACTTCATCTTTGCTGATAGTGAATTCATTGAGATCGACCCCGCCAATGGACATAGGCTCACATTGAGCTGAATCACTTAAATCTTGGTGTATTGTGTGTGATTGTCGTTATTTCGTTTGTTTGCTTCTGCTATTATTTACTTCAACTCAGCCTTCGATAACGGGTCTATTCCCAACAATTGTAGATATAGTAAGGTCCTGTCATGCTCTGCATATTCTTTATTAGCTTGTATTTTCTTATTTTGCCCCCTTATTTCTTTCAGCAGTTCTTCTGTAACAATGAGCCTTGGGTAAAAGCTTGGAAGTGCTTTATGCCCTGGCATGCATTTGTACTCTTCACATCAAAATAAGACACAAATATACAGTGTTTTCCTGCCGAAGTTGAAATGTAATTGGTGGGCACATACTGTCATAAGCATACACAGGCTGCTAACTGATAACTAACAAAGACAACTATAGCCTTGCACATGCTATTAGTACTTTCTTAAGTTAATTATAGAAACTACAGGCTGAGTTATTAACTTTGCAAAAGATGGTGACCGTCAGATCTGAGATTAGGACGGTTGGGATTTCATGAGATCAGATTCAGTCAAAGTTCCAGATTGATCAGCATCACATCTCTTAAAGCTCTCCATCACAATTGAAACATCCTCTTGGTCAATCTTCCCCATTTCCTTCAGCTTATAAATGACAAATTCTGCAGCACTAAGAAAGGAAACCAAAGAAAGGCATGATAAATATGAGCATGTTAGGCAAAAGAAAGAACCTATAAAATTACTACTAGTCAATATGTCTCCATTTGGTTTTGATGTGCTCAACTCAACACAAATTACTCTTACCGGACAACTTTATCACCATCAAGATCTGCTGCCTCAAGATCTGAGAATGTCAATTCCCTTGAAAGAACCTGTTTCAACATTGCTCGTTGCCTTTCTCCGGTGTATAGTTCAGCAACGTAGAGAAAGAACTGAGCTAAGCAAATGGTACTGCTCAGTATCCAGAAAATAGCAAAAACACGACCTCCTCTGGTTGAAAAGCTCTCATCCCCATAGCCCAGAGTGGTAATGGTTGAGCAAACACAATAGAATGCATCCATCAGGTTTAATTCTTCGACTATAAATAAAAAGAGAGTTCCTACCATAATAAGCACCAGAAGAATGCCACCCACCATTATTAATTTATATTTAACTTTGTGGGTCTCGACCTCCTTAAGAATCTCATCTGGATCAGGTTTTTCACCCATGTAAATGGCTCTAACAACAAGGATTTGCTGCTTTTGTACTATGTAATCAGCTGCCTCACTAAGAACTATACCAGCCAGCGCCATGCCAGTGAAGACATAAATGCATGCAAATAGTTTTGCTAATATGCTATCTGGAACAAGGTCCCCATATCCAACAGTGGTCATTGTAACAACAGAAAAGTAAATGGCATCAAGAATCCCATTTGTTCTTTTGCCCTTGATCTGATGTCTTATGAAGAAGAAACAAAGGGTGCCTCCACCTAGGTAGACAGCCAACAACATAACCACATACTTGAAATTGAATCGGGGTTTCTCGAATATACATTCAGGAGCCAAAGGACATTTGACTCCATTTTGTTCAAGGGTATTGGTCTCTGCAGGAGAAGCAGTACCACTGCAAATATTTCTTCTCCGGATGTCCTTGTTTCCATTGACACGATAATGATCTCTCAGCTCTGAAAGCAATGATTCTTTAGCATCTTCACAGGCCATCAGAAAATCAAACTAAGGTGTGTCTGATTCAGGGAAAACCTGCAGAATTCAAATGACTAAGTGATCTGGATCTAACCTTATGCCACATTGTGTCAAAATCACATTAACAACTAGCTAAACATGAATGGAAAATCATTACTTGTAGAAAACGAATTGAATTAAAATATACAGACTTTCACTTCTCTAACAGCTCAGATACAATTCCACATAAACCATTCACAAAACCGACAATCAATTTTCAGATCATGTTGAATCCTATCATTTAGAACCAATCGACTTTCTATTGTTAGATGTGTAATCGAACAACATGGCTCTTAAGAAACTATAAATTTGGTTTCTATGTCAAAAACAAAAAAAGAGGAGAAATATAGAGGAGTAAAACAAGTAAAATGAACGGGAAATTAGTATGATTTTAAGAGATCATCATCATCCCGTATAAATAAGCTACAAATATGAAAAACGAAATGTTGAAAAAAGAAAAGAAAAAGAAAGCAGATGAAGAACTGTTGATGCCAGATTTGTTTTGCTCTATCCTCTGGGCTAGTGTTTATGGGAGAGAGAAATATAATCAATTTTATTACCTAAGAAAGCTGGTTATTGCAAATTCATTGCTCGATTTGAAAACAATGCTTGTACTGTTGCATGTTTCACAGCGAATCCATAATCAAGGGACTGGAAAGAACAGTCATATCCCATAGGACCAGCAACAGTTTCAAAGTGATTAAAACGAAGCTGCGAGATTCACTCTGCTTCTTCCAATTGGCCACTTTCTCACCGCTAATAACCAAGCGGGTCCTTGGGCAGTTTGGCCTCCAAGACTAACCCACGTTGACATGGTCAACATCACAAAGCAAAAACTAGGCTCTGATCTGCGTGATGTCCAATGCCCACAAAGCTCACCAACGTTATTCCAGTTCAGCCATCTACAAATGGCATGCAATCCCAAGTCCCCAAAAATCACGCAGGATCAAGTAAAGAAGATCAGTTGAAGATTAAGAAGAATTCAAAACCTGCATATATAACAACATCGGTCTCGGACTTTCGTTCCATATCTTTGTTCTATTGGCCATAATATCTTAGATCTTTCCGAATCTTTGTAATTCAAAACTCCATCATATGTGGGGTGGAGCTGCTCTGTAAACAGCTTATACATACAGCAATGTACGAACAGTCTGGTTTTGCTATCGAAAACCAAGCCAAACATTTAATCAGAAACAATCTTTTCTTTCAATTTCCGATCTTCATATTCAAACCAAAGTTGACGTGTTGCATGTCCTCGAACCTCCATGATGGCTCACTCTTACGCAGCTAAGCTCATTCAGTTTTATATTGCTGAATATTATTCATTCACACACACACACACAAAAAGGAAAAAAGAAAAAGAAAAAGAAAGAATGCAAACCTCAAAAGAAGAAACATACGCTTACAGACATACAAGAACTTGCCAATTGAAATGGTTTCAAGTATTCATGGAAGCTCGAGTTTCTCTCTTCTTATTACAACGGCAAATTTTGAAATGATTAGATTGATCCCCATTTTCTATTAACTTATAAGCTTTTGAGACTAACATGATAATTCTGCAACATCAATTACCATTTTATGTACAGAAATTAACTTACCATTATACCTATGTGCTTATGTCTTGGGTTTAACGGCCCGGACTTGTGCATGAGCTAGCCTTCTGTTCATGACCAACTTATCATTACCATTTTATCTAGGCATAGGTTAATAAAATAGAGTCCATTAAACCGGACTTTCGATGAATTACTTCATGTTGGTTGTCATCATGAGTTTAAATATTTTATAGAGAAAATATATTTGCAACCGTTAATTATACAACTGCCGCGTAATCGTTTTAAAAAAAGTGAATAAAATATGAGATCCACATGAAAAAAATTAATTTTTTAATAGTAGACCCCACTTTTTATATAAACGATTATGTAGTATTTATGTACTTCACAATTGTATGTAAAATTATTCATATATAAACCCTTGAATTACCAATAACAGTACCTTAAATCATCAATTTTGACGATCACCCCCAAACTACCAAAAACATCTCAATGCCCCTCCATATAAGGAAATGACATAAATACCAACTTTGAGAAAAATTCAAAAAATTTAAAATACACAAATTATAATATTTTTATTTTTTTTGGAAATTATTTTTATTTAAGATTTTAAATTTGCTAGGGTATTTTGTCTTATTTGAGAATATTGAGGAGCACTTTCATCTTTTCAATGAAAGAACTGATATGTTATAACGTCAATTAATGTTATTGTCTTATTTGTCAAAGGAAAATAGAATACCCTATAAATACTTAATTAATTAATTAGGTATTTAGAAATAAAAAATTCATTAATTTGTAGATTCATTTTGGATTATTTAATTTATCATATGTTTAATTTTTTTTTAATATAAGAGTGATTATCAAAATTGATAATATAGGAATTAATTATAAATTAAATAGTAATTCGAGAGAATTTGTATATCTTCACCTTGATAATTTGAATTTTGGACCCACAGAACTTACTAAGGCTCATTCATACAGAAACACTTTCAACCCATCTTATCTAATCTCATTATTACAATTTTCTTAAATTCTCATACAAAATATAATAAACAATTTAACTTTTTTAAATATCATAATAATAATAATAATATTAAAAAATAATATTTTATTTTATTTATTTAAAATTATTTCATATCATCTCATTTCACTATTTAAACTAGCCCTAAATCAGGTCTAATGAACCGAGCCGGGCCTCACAGAGTAGAGGGCCGACTTAAAAGCCGGGACTCGCACGGTAACCACTGCACAGTGACTTGGGCTTGTTTTAATTTGTGGGATTTCAATAGTAGAGGGAAAAACAGGATCTCCCGACTTGGGACCTGGGTTGGGACTTGGGAGGAGAAGAACAGCAACAGCAGCAACAAGGGTTTTAGCATTTCTCTCTCCTTCTCTCTCACTGGTACGATATTTTACACCAATTCTAAGCCTAAATTACTAAGTTTTCACACGTTTTCTTACTATTTTCCTTGTATAATTCTGCTCCAATTTTTCAATGACCTTGCAGCACAAAACCCGTCAATTCTCAAACCATTTGTAGGTCCTAGATATTAGCTTTACCGGTTTTTTCTGTGTTCTTTGCGTATCTTATCCTACCAAGAATAACCCTTTTTGTTCCTCTGTTAATTTTCTGCTTTGTGTTGCATTTGTTCTTCCAGCTAGTTTTTGAGGCTTCGAGTGACTTTAATTGAACTGCATGTATTCAACCCTAGTGTAAATAATGACATCAGTACCTTCAAAAAACATATGGATCCGGCGGCAACAATGCCCATGTGGGGATTGGAAATGTTATGTTGCGTATGAGAGTGATGCTGAAGAAACGTCCATTGCATCTCAATTGATAAAGAATGATACGTCGCCATCGGATGCAATGGTTTCTCCTTATGTTGGAATGATATTTAAGAGTGACGATGATGCATTTGAGTATTATGGAAATTTTGCTAGAAAAAATGGGTTTTCGATTAGGAAAGAGCGATCGAGGCTTAGCCCACAACTTGGTATCTATAAACGTGACTTTGTTTGTTACCGTTCTGGATTTGCACCCATGAAGAAAAAGCCTACTGGAGAGCACCACAGGGATAGGAAATCAGTGAGGTGTGGATGTGATGCAAAAATGTATTTGTCGAAGGAGATAGTTGAAGGGGTTTCTCAATGGTTTGTTGTACAGTTCAGTAATGTCCATAACCATGAACTTTTGGAAGATGACCAAGTGCGCCTCCTTCCAGCGTATCGTAAAATTCATGAGGCAGATCAAGAGCGCATATTGTTACTTTCTAAAGCAGGGTTTCCCATTCATCGTATTGTGAAGGTGCTGGAATTGGAAAAGGGGATTCAGGGTGGGCAATTGCCATTTTTGGAGAGGGATGTCAGAAATTTTGTTCAAAACCGTAAGAAGCTTGTTCAGGAAAATGACGCGTTGCTCACTGAAAAGAGAGAAACTGATACGATGGAACTTCTTGAGGCATGCAAGGCCACAAAAGAGACCGATGAAGACTTTGTTTATGATTTTACAGTGGATGAGAATGATAAAGTTGAAAATATTGCCTGGTCCTATGGTGACTCAGTTCATGCATACACCATGTTCGGGGATGTACTTTATTTCGACACTACTTATCGATCAATCACGTATGGAATGCTTTTTGGAGCATGGCTTGGGATTGACAACCATGGTAGAACCATCTTCTTTGGTTGTGTCCTGTTGCAAGATGAAACACCACGCTCCTTCTCTTGGGCTTTGCAGGTTTGCTGCTGATATCCTTTATTATAACGGTTTTAGTTACGCACTATTATATCCTCTTCTGCAATAATATTTTTCCTTGGATGCAGAGTTTTGTCCAATTCATGAGAGGTAGATGTCCACAAACAATTCTATCTGATCTTGACCCTGGGCTTAGAGACGCAATAAGAAGTGAATTGCCTGGCACTAAACACGTCACTTCTATATGGAATATTTTCTCCAAACTACCAAGTTGGTTCTCTCTCCCACTTGGATCTCGCTATGGAGAATTTAAATCTGAGTTCGATGACTTATATAATATGGACAGCGTGGATGGATTTGAACTTAGATGGAATCAAATGCTTTCAATGTTTGGACTTGGTTCAGACAAACACATTGCTTTACTCTTTTCTTTCAGGACATGTTGGGCACTGTCCTATATGAGAGGCTACTTTCTTGCTCAGATGGCAACACAGGCATATTCAAAGTCCGTAGATGCATTCTTGAAAGGGGTTTTTAGTGCACAAACATGTTTACGTAGCTTCTTTGAGCAGGTATATTAGTTAAAGGTTTCCTAAGCTCTTCTGCTTGCAATAATATATGCTCTGTAGTCCTCGCACTAATGTTTCTTCTTTCACTTGGAACTCTTTCAGGTTGGTATTTCTGCCAATTTTCAAAATCATGCACGTCTAGAGTTGCAATATATGCATCTTAAAACATGCGTACCCATTGAAGAGAATGCACGGAGTATTCTTACGCCTTTTGCCTTCAATGCTTTACAAAATGAATTGGTGCTGGCCATGCAGTATGCAACCTCTGAAATGGCTAATGGGTCCTATATAGTACGCCACTTCAAGAAGATGGATGTAGAGCGTCTTGTAATATGGATTCCAGAAGATGAACAGGTCCATTGCTCCTGTAAGGAATATGAATCTTCAGGAATTTTGTGCAGGCATGCTCTTAGGGTAGTTATAGTAAAAAACTACTTTCAGCTTCCTGACAAGTATTTTCCAAGTAGATGGCGACGAGAAATCTCTCCAGTTGTTTATGAAAATAACGCTACTCAAAATGGTGAGGATGATTGGTTTCGAGAATATCAATGCCTTAGTGAAACTGTATTCGCAGAATCATCTATTACAAAGGAGCGTTCTGATTATGTTCGTAGCGAACTGACCAAAGAACTTACAAGGCTTCTTAATGAGGTCAGAAATCTACCAGAGACTGATGTGGTTGCTATGGGTTTGACACTTTCACCGACTTGTTGATTTGAAGTGGTGGGTCTATGTATTCTAGCAAATGCAACCACTGGATGCTTCATCTTTTGGAGGCAACAGACATGTGGAAGAATGTATGAGTAAAAGCTGATGAAGGTGAAAAAGGGACAAAAACATAATGCATTCTCATTAATACTTCCAATCAAAAGAGGCAATATTCTGGGAATGGCTAATCAGAAGTGTACATTGTGGCTTCCTGTATGAATAACTTGGCTGAAAAGGATGCAGATGAGGTTAGTTAGATACACATAAGATGGTGTTCTTTGTAAAGTGTTCAGGTCGTTTTTAATAATGAAGCAAAGTATAGTCTCCATCTTTCAACGCTCTTATCTTTTCTCACCTTAACTTGGAACAGATTCTAGCTGCCTGATTTAATGAGGTTTAGAAAGTGATTTTTCTTCAGTACAGCCGCCATATTTTTATCTGCTTTTATAAGTTGCATTTTCCCTGAATATATTTTTAGATGCTGAATTTGGAGTAGGTTTCACCATCACGGCCAATTTGTTCGGCGAAAAGGCCGCGTTGATGGAAGTGGTGTGCACCTTTGTTTATATGATTTTACAACGGACAACATGAAGATTGAGGTGCCCAGTCAGTATTTTTTATGAAGTACATATCTCGATAGCTGATACTATGCCAAAATGTGCAGGAGACATGCTGTGTACTTGGGGCTATGCCTCCTTTTCCTAAAATAAAATTTCTTGATTACCAAAAAAAAAAAAAATGTGCAGGAGAGATTTCAATATATAGTCTTTACTCATATTTTTTATCCGAAGCTTTGTGTTGACACTTCTTAATACATCTTAAGTTGAGAATACCAATGAGATTCAAGAAGCATCTTTAACTAGAATTTTGTACCACTAATTCTGTTTTTGCTAAATACCTTGCTGGTTGCCAACGTATTTGTGAGTCGTTTGTTTACACTAGTGATATAATTGGCTTTTTATGTTGATTGAGATGTATAAACCTATTTGTGATGGACCATGTCTTAAAGGAGTGAAATCATCTTGATCTAAGTTCTTCTGCGGATAAAAAAAATAATCTTAAAATAGATGATAATAGCTATAAACTGAAGATTCCTTGTTAATTGGCTATACAAAGTAGAAATTGTCTCGATTACTCGTGTCCTGAGATGAACTCTAAATTACTGATTAGAGTATCATGCAGACTCAATGGACGCGTTTAAAACTGTATGACTAAAATGAAAAAAAAAAAAAAAAAAAAAAGGTATGATTGCAAAGGGCCCCTTGTATTGCAAATGGGGAATTAGCTTCTACAGTAACCGAGTTACTGAAGTGATCTCTTTGTTTTTCTGGATACACCAGTCCTTTTTGCTTACCTGATCATGGACCCGCATTCACGTGCCTCATTTAGATGACGACGGGAGGATACAAGTTGAACTCATCTTCATACAATCACAAGGCCTTGTTTCTTTCATACAAATCCATTTGTTGAACTGTACCATATCATCGACAGAATAATTGACAATTACTTGACACCCACATTCTTGTCACTACTTGTAGGCAGACTAGGGTGGATTTCTTCCATGCATGTTGCAGTGGCCCTCATCAATCTAGGGACCCTTCTAGATCTAGATCTTTCCCCCCACCATACCTGATTTTTAGTTACAGGTAAGAGTTTGATATTATTCATTCAATTTGAATCTGAACTTGAAAGAGGGTCCCCTTTGGGTCTCTAGAGAGACCCTGTCCATGATACGTGGCTCTAAAAATATTAATAACAAGAGAATGGAAATGATGATAGCTGCAAACTTGTAGCCACGTGTAAGAACCACATCGAAGGGTCGGTTTCTGTACTGTACAACATGGTACATGACTGAGAAGGACAAATATCAATTTGCCATATTGAGTGGATTACCCTCTTTATTTTCGAAGTAAAGATTGATCTCAAGACTTATTATTTGAGATCGATATACTTTATGCTTAAATCACTTGAGACAGACCTACATGTTCTCTTTGGAAGGATGGGATTTGAACTGGGGTTCATGTCTTCTTGTAGCTTTGAATCTCTATAGCTCTTAACGTGTCCATTTATGGTGCTCGCATTGGAGGTGTTTGGCTGCGAGGAAAAAAAGTGGCGCGTGGAAAGTTTTGAGTCGGGAGTGAGGAGCATTTTGGTGTCTTTTATACGTCTAATTAAAGTAGAGATGAGATGCTTAAAGGCCGGTTAAAGGCATTCGGTGTCTTTCATTTGTCTAATAAAGGGTGCATTAAAGAAGAGATTAGATGCTTGAAGGCCGGTCAAAGGCGTTATTTTCTTTCTTTTATCGGCTTCCACGCTGCTTAAAAAGCAGAAAGAAAAGGAAATGCAAGTCCTTACAGGTTCGATTGTGGCGACAACACGTCATAAAAGTTCGATATAGGTACTGCGTTCTAGTTTCTTGTTACTGTATTGCAGTACGGTGGTATCATATTCTTGGCACTAAATAGTAACTATTTCGTCCAAATTCTACACAGTACTACTGGACTTTACTTTTCTAGTATTTTCCACAAAACTCGCGAAAGATGAAGTTCCTAATATTTCATCTCATCAACTGCTATTCTCCCCTCTTTACTCTACACCATATAAAAAAAACATTGCTATAAAAATATCTCTATTTCTTATAAAAAAAAATTATAAAAATTAAATGTGAGAGTGAATAGTGATAAATGCATATTACGTAAATCCCTTAAATTTACTTTGAAGCTTAATTTGCTCAATTTGATGAAGTAAAAGAACAAGAAGAAAACATACAGTCACACAGCTAAAGATTAAAACAAAGAACTTAACGACAGAATTAAGCTAAGTTCTACATGCATGAATGCAAGATACATGATCAGAAAGAAAAAGAGCTTAGTCATTTTAAAAAGAGACCAAAGCATTTTGGAGCAAGATAATACATCTGATCAGGATATACGTCATGATTAGACGGCAATTAGTTGACGTTGGGCTTCAATCCTGATTTCTTCCTTCATCTTCCTAATGAATTCTTCGAACTTTTTGTTCAATTCATCATTTGCTTCCGGTGCTACTTCTTCTTCTTCTTCTTCTTCTTCTTCTTCTTCTCGCCCAGCTTCATCTTGATCTGCAATGAAAGCTTCAATTTCTCTTTGTTCATTTTCTGCACCAGAAGACGACCCATCTTCTTGTACTTGTAGTTTTCCAGCTTGATCTGCTAGATTTTCTCCTTCTTCTTCTCCTCCTTCAGCTACAAGAGCGACATTATCTACCGATCCAATACTTCCGACTTGGACTTCCTCAGCAACTGATGTCTTCGTTGCAAATACATCAGAAGCTGAAAAGTCGCCACCAATATCAGTCACAGATGGTGAAGAGCTGCTAGAAAATAAGCTCTTGGCTAGAATAGCAAGAATTGCATTGCAAATGAGAAATATGTATCTCCTTTGGAGGGTGTGGGTGAAGAGTGAAAAAAGGAATGCGGAGAAGTAGACAATGAAGGAATGGGGCCGAAAGAAGCAGAAGCCTGAGGAGTAGCAAAGAAACAAAGAAAATAATGAGACTGAGATAACGGACTGCAAAGTCCTTTTCAAGAACTTGTTGTACTTCTTCATGTTGAACTTGTCAACATTTTGCAGGAGCTTCTGGTCCCGATCATTTTGCTGCATCTTTGTTTGTAGTTTGTATTATGTATATGAACGAAATTAAGGTGTTTAAATGGGTTCTTGAAATGTTATGCTGGGTGACATGGAGTACCTCTTTATTTATAGTAGCCCTATAACAGAGTACTACTATGACTGAATTTACAAAAATGACCATAATAATTGCATAAAAAGGGGGCATGAATAGGAATTTTCCAAACAATCACAAGTCTATATGTATTACACAGTGCATATGAAGCCCAAAATATTCCAGCTACAAAAGCCCAGATCCAAGATGCTAAAGCCCACAGTCAAGCTGCAAGTTGCTTCCCTCTTACAGCAACTACAAGTTGCCCAGATAGATTGCAAATGAGTGGAAAATGATGAATTCACTTGTATTTAAAATTGTATTTGTGTCCTTACTTATTTTTCTTTTTAGTCTTGATAAATACATTTAGATAATGAGTTGTATTCTGTTTTAGGAAAAAACATTCTGTTAGATTGTTAGACCAAACATGTATATAAGGCACCCCCTGTACATTCACAGAGCATTCCAATGCACAATACTGAAATTCAGTCCTCTCAATGCGTCATGCTCTCTTCATCGTAGTGCTTCTTCCCTTCTTTTGGTTTCCTTACATGGTATCGAGAGCCTGAGAGCAATCATCCATGGAAGACCCACCTGAAAACTCTGTCGATTATGAATCCCACCATTCCAATTCTTCCTCAGTTCATACAACCATTAGCCCAAACACCTTTTGTGCCAACAATATGGCCCGTTATCTGAACCTCAGTGATCCCGGTAACCCATTTTTGCCTAGACAATGGCGACAACCTTGCCATCATTCTTGTCACTGACTTACTTACAACTGAGAACTATGCCACTGGTCGCAAGCCATGCGTCGTGCCCTTCGTGCCAAAAACAAAGTGGGTTTCATCACCGGTGACATCCCACGACCCACTGACCCAGCAGACCCCTTACTTGAACTTTGGGAGACTGCAACGACATGGTAGTTTCATGGATTCAAAATTCCATCAGTTCCTTCATTAAATCCAGTGATGTTTTCGTTGATGATGCATGGGATATCTGGCTCGATCTATATGATCACTTCTTTTAATAGAATGGGCCACGCATATTTCAACTAAAGAAGACCCTTTCCAGCCTTCTCCAAGAACACGACTTTGTAAGTGTTTACTATGGTAAACTTAAAACATTATGGTATGAGCTTTCCAATTATGATCCTATTCCCGTTTGAAATTGTGGTACTATGACAACTCTTTTGGATCATTATCAACGTGACTGTGTTTTTCAATTTTTAATGGGTTTGCATGATACTTACTCTAATGTCTATGATCAAATCATGCTTTTAGATCCTATACCTTTTGTTACCAAGGTTTTCTCATTGATATAACAACAAGAATGCCAGCATCAACTCATTCACCATGCCCCATCCCCTGACTCAATGGCCCTCACCATTAAGAAGCCTTTTTCCCTTTAAAAATTCCCATCCCAACCACGGCCTAACCAAAAGAAAGACAGACCTTATTGCATTCACTGTAGAATTATAAGCCATTCCCTTGATACTTGCTTTAAAGCAGGCAATGCCAAGACCCATGTATGTTCCCATTGCCATTTGACTGGACACATAGTAGAAAAATGCTACAAATTGCATAGCTATCCAGGGGCCACAAACTTTTCAACAAATCTCCCAACACTGCAGTTTTTGCTACCCATTCCAGCATATCCCCTCTCCCACCATATGAGGAAATCAGTGATGACAAAGTTGGTTTATCTAAGGCATAATTTTAACAACTAATGGCTTTACTTCAGCCAAAGGAGTCTTCTATCGCTGCTCAGCATTCGGCTAATCAGATTCAGTCCAAGTTACCTCATCCAAATTCTAATTTCTCTGGTATATCTCTTTACTTATCCACCCACAAACAAATTACATTGCAATCCAACACTTTCCCTTGGATAATAGACACGGGTGCAACAAACCACATGGTCTGCTGCCCCGCATTGTTCACATCAATCACAACACTTGTTTCCTATTCTGTAAAATTATCAAATGGAACTGAAGTTCTTGTCACTCATATTGGTAATGTTCAAATCACCAAATCCATTTGCCTCACTGAGGTTTTATGAGTTTCATCCTTCACCTTTAATCTCCTTTCAGCTAAGAAACTTGTCACTTCTCTCATTTGCTGCCTTGTTTTTTTCTCTAATTTTTGCTTTATTCAGGACCTTCTGTCTTGGACAACGATTGAGAAGGGTGAAGTGAGGGATGACCTCTACCACTTGCTACAAATTGAAGTCTCTCCTTCAAGTCTAGCCAGAACACTTTCACAGCTTTCAAACACTTCCTTTACTGTGTCAGCTTCTGTTTTGAACAATGTTGGTGTCACTAACCTTTGGCATTGTCGCTTAGGTTATCTATCTTTTCCTTGTCTTAGTTTGATCATTGTTCCCATTGTAATGAACAATAAATCTTCTCTTAATAGTAAGCCTTGTTACATTTGTCCAATGGCTAAATTGCATCGCCTTCCTTTTCCTAACAGTTAACATAAAACATCTTATTCCTACAGCTACATATGATGGGTCCAGATAATTTTTAACTATAGTCGATGATTTCACTAGAAGTACATGGCTATACCTTCTTCAAAATAAATCTGAAACCAAAAAATGTATGGAGTCTTTCTACAATCTAGCTGAGGCTCAATTTAATCTTAAAATTAACATTTTAAGAAGTGACAATGGGGGTGAATTTCAAATGACTATTTTTTTTAATAACAAAGGCATCATTCACCAGAAAAGTTGTGTTGCCTCCCCCAACAAAATGAGATTGTAGAAAGAAAACACCAATATTTATTGAATGTGGCTCGAGTATTGAAATTTCAAGCTGGTCTTCCACTTGAATATTGGAATGACTGTGTTTTAACAACAACCTATCTTATTAATAGGACACCAAGCCCACTTCTTCAAAATAAAACACCATATGAGCTTTTATTCACCAACCTATGCTCATATGAGAACATTTGGCTCATTGTATTTTGCTTCTACCCTTTCACATGGTAGGAAAAAGTTTGATCCCGAGGTTGCATATGCATTTTTCTTAGATATCCATTTGGTGTTAAAGGTTACAAACTTCTTGACCTTGAAACCAAAACTACCTTCATTTCTAGGGATGTTGTGTTTCATGAATCAATATTCCCTTTCCATTCAATGTCTTCCACTACTACTAACCATCACAATCTGGTTTTTACTAAACCACTACCTAACTTTCTTGATTTTCCAACTTCTACCTCTAACTTTGATCCTAAACCATCCACAAATTCTGCTGCTCCTTCATCAACCATCTTCCAATCTGATTCCCTCCTTCATCCCTCCCTTATCTTCATATTTCTCTCATTTCTAGTTTTACTCCTACACCTACTCTTCGCAGGTCCATTAGACTAAGAAGAGCACCTCAATATTTGTAAGATTTTCACTGCAAACAGGCCTCCCTCCATGAACCAGCTCAATCTTTGTCCGAGTTATGCATAGAAATAACTGGTACTTGCCATCCTCTCGATAAATATCTCTTATATCAAAAATTTCATCCTTCCTTTAGTGCTATTTCAACCACCATCTCTATTGTTTTTGAACCAAACACTTATAAGCAAGCAATAAAACATCATGGCTGGTGCCAAGCTATGGAAACTGAATTAAATGCCTTAGAATAAAACCAAACTTGGATGATCATCGATCTACCTCTTGTAAAAACAAGCTATTGACTGCAAGTATGTGTACAAGATTAAATTCAATTCTGATGGGTCCATTAAGAGGCTAAAAGCCAGGCTTGTTGTAAAAGGATTTACATAACAAGAAGGCATCGATTACACAGAAACTTTATCTCCCATTGCCAAATTGGTAACAGTTTGGGTCCTCCTTTCTGTTGCAGCAATACAAGGCTGGTCGCTACATCAATTTGATGTCCACAACGTCTTTCTCCATGGCGATTTAGAAGAGGAGATTTATATGAGAAAACCTCCGGGTTATACTAAAGGTGGACCTCATCAAGTGTGCAAAATGGTTAATAGCCTATATGGCCTTAAACAGGCCTCAAGGCAATGGTACTTCAAGTTTTCTTCATCTCTCATTGATTTTGGGTTTAAGCAATCGAAAGCTGACTATAGTCTCTTCACTAAAGTAAATGGTGCCTCTTTCACTGCTTTATTAGTGTATGTTGATGACATTATTGTGGCTGGTAATTGTCAAAAATCCATTGCATCTCTCAAATAGTTTTTGCACACTCACTTTAAGATAAAAGACTTTGGTTGCTTGCGTTACTTTCTTAGTTTAGAGGTTGCACGATCCTCTAAAGGAATACATCTATGTTAAAGAAAGTATGCCTTGGACATACTTTCAGACTCGGGTACTCTTGGTTGCAAGCCACTGAAATTGCCCCTTGAATAGAATTTTAAATGAGTAAGGATTCTGGGTAGCTTCTTTCAAATCCTAGTTCATATCGAAAGCTTGTTGGACATTTGTTGTATCTCACAATCACAAGACCTAACATATGTTATGTTGTCCAGCTTTTGAGCCAGTTTATGGATCAGCCTACAACCTCACATTTATCCACAATGCACAAGATTATTCGATATCTCAAAACAGCCCTTAGTCAAGGAATATTACTACCCTCCACATCTTAGTTACAACTTAGAGCCTAGTGTGATTCAGATTGGGCCTCATGCCCTGACACACGTCGATCCGTTACAAGTTATTGCATTTTTTCTTGAAAATTCTCTTGTTTCTTGGAAAACAAAGAAACAAACTGTGGTCTCTTACTCCTTAACTGAAGTTGAGTATTGCTTCACGGCATCCACATGTTCTGAGCTCACTTGGATCAGATATTTACTCACTGATTTGCAGGTCTCACATCCACAAGTTGCCTTGCTCTATTGTGATAATCAAGCGATTTTACACATCGATGCCAATCCAGTGTTTCACGAAAGAACAAAGCATATCGAATTGGATTGTCACCTCATTCGAGACAAGATTCAAGAAGGTAATATAATAACTTCTCATGTTCCCTCCCAAGCTCAATTGGCAAATATCTTCACAAAAGCATTACCTGCCCATCTTCTTAATCTGCATTTATCCAAGATTGCAAAGGAGTGGAAAATGATGAATTCACTTGTATTTAAAATTGTATTTGTGTCCTTACTTATTTTTCTTTTTTATTCTTGATAAGTACCTTTAGATAATGAGTTGTATTTTGTTTTAGGAAAAAGCATTCTATTAGGTTGTTAGACCAAACGTGTATATGAGGCACCCCGTGTACATTCACAGAGCATTCCAATACACAGTACTGAAATTTAGTCCTCTCCATGCGTCATGCTCTCTGCACCGTAGTGCTCTTCCCTTCTTTTGGTTTCCTTACAGTCTGTTGCTCATTAGAATGACCGATCTTGAAAGTAGCAAATGTTAAAGAAATGGAAGATGCTGCTATAAATTAAGGGCTTTATTTGAAGAGTCGGGCTACTCTGCCGCCCAGAGTAGCCTGCTCAACTTTACCGTTTGTGTGTTTTGAGTTTTTTTTTTTCACATTTTTTTTATATATTTAAATATTTTAAAAAAATTAAAAAAAAAATCCTAATACACTTAAAAACACTTACTTCATCACTAAGTAAAAAAAAAAAAAAATTGGTCAAGCGGTCAAATAGAACGGTACAAGTAGGAGGCAAAGTAGTATTTCCCTTATTTGAAACTTCTAGCTACCACCATGCAAATAGCAGATCCGCAGCATTGCGTACATAACACGGCAAGAAGATTAAAGAGCAGCTTCATCATGTTTACCTACTATATGCGTACATATATATGGAGGTCAAGATCTATGTGTATTGTGCAACAACATGGACCCATGCAGCAATGAATTAATGATCAAGACCAGACCGGGATCCACCTTCTTAATTAGTGATTAGGAAAGCACCCTTATTTTGTTCAATATTGCTACAATTTTCTTCTATTCTTAATAACTTTTCACTCTCAATAATTTGCCAATATTGCCTGGTATATTATATACAAAAACGCTTGTTGCAAGCGCCTGGTACAAACGGCGTGCAAACGTGGCTGACGTGGAGACACTTGATGAGAGAGAGACCGATCTAATGAGAGAGAGATGAGAAGAGCTGAGGAGAGAGAGAGAGACCGAGTTGATGGAACTGATGAGAGAGAAATATCGAGCTTATGAGAGAGAGACCGAGTTGATGAGAGAGGAAGAATTCATTTTAAATATGATGTGGCATGTACGACTGCATGCTGGTTGTATCTACCGACTGTATATAGAAGAACTGTATTATATATACATGACACATTTATTTTGTTGGATGCGCACGGAGGTACTACTCTATATCCAACACATCATACGTACCAAATCTAAAGCCTTTTTAACAAGACTCTGTGCCGCACCATCAACGTCCGTTTAGCATTACTTGCCAATATTGCAAATAGTGGGGGATCTTCTTAATTAATTTGTGTCATCATTCAGTTGCCCCGGCCATTCTACTCCAGCAAAACTTGTTAAAAAATTCGAACCACTTGATCAAGAGCATTACCCTCAAGTATTATTTTTTTGTAAACCCAGAATATGGTTATTGGGTCGATGGAGATGCTTGAAGGAAAGAAGTAGTCTACTACTATGAGTAGATAGACTTTGGGGTGAGCACCGATTTAGTTGGAGTTGGATCCTCCTAAATCCGACTCCTACTTTGTTGGAGTTCAAATTTGAATTTTGACTTCGACTTGTGTCGGCTATGATCCGACTCTGGCCTTTTGTGCTTCTTTTTTTTAACTTCATATTTAGCCCATTTGAGAAAGAATTTTTTGTGAGCTTCGAAATTTCAATTTTTCAAAAAATTAAACACAAACTAAATCATTCACTGCTAATTTACTTCTATACTAATATTTTTATTCTAAACTTATACTATAGTGTCTAATTACATGTAAGCATACTATAGTATTACGTATTATTTTTAGTGTCTAATTACATGTTATTATATTATAGTATTATATGATATTATATATATTATACCCGTGTCTAATTTATTTATAACTTATTTTTACACTAGACTTATTTCTAGTGTCTAATGACATGTTATTATATTTTAGTAAATTGATATTATGCGTTATTAGTTTATTATACTAGACTTATTAGTTATTTCTATACTAGTGTCTAATTTATTTTTATACAAGACTTATACTATAATGTTTAATTATATGTTATTATATTAATGTCTAACTTATTTCTAAATTAATTATATAATAGATTTTCTAGTATCTAATTACATGTTATATATTATAGTACTTTAGTAAATTAATATATGTGTTATTAACTTATACACTATACTTGTTTAAATTAATACTTGTATCTAACTTATTTCTATACTTGATTATGTATGGATTAATACTATGATGTTTATATATACTAAATTATCATTAGTTTATTTATATTATAGTATAAGTATATATTATTTTATAATAATTAGCTCATACTAGTATATTATTGAATTTAACTATATAAGTTCTAGTTATATAACTGTAATTAACAATACTAGTATATATTGTAAATATATAGATAAGTATATATTTTTATAACATATGTACTATATCGGAATCAGATTTAGAGTCAGATGGCAAAGTTGGAGTCGAAGTCAGTCCAATGACACCTTTAACTCTGACTGGAAAATTAAAAAAAAAAAGATTCCATCAGATTCTGTTTTATCAAAGTCCGAGTAGAATCGAATTTTTAAATTTTTGCTCGACCCTAGATAGAGTTTAAGGGAGGAAAGAGCTAAAAATTGCACAAAGTAGCATAGAAGTAGTGACTTCGATCGGGAGACCCTCGTAGGACCTCCATGAGCAAGTACACGTACAACGTCGAGCGAAAATCCCAAAAGGCTTGTTAGATTTCATTGGATGTTCACTAGATACGCGTGAAACCTTCGCTTTTTAACTACTGTATGGTGCCTTACAAACAAACTCTTTTCCTCGTCCTGAAACCTGATCTCCGTGAAGTACCCAATGATCATCTCCATGATCTGGTCTAGATCTATTGTTAAATACTAGCACTTTCTTGCTAGCTAGCTAGCATATCTGGTAAGAGATCGATGGTAATGGCACTTCTCAAGATTTAAATAATTTCTGAAATAACTCATCAACTTTAATTATTTTTCCTCTTATTTATGTTGTTCTTTGACTGTTGATAGGGTGGGATTAATAATTTAATATGCATACATATAGGGTAAAAGGCAGACAAAAAAGACTTCGCGTGACATGCATGCATGCATGTGGTCCAATCAAAATTTTACAGGACATTCGAACCTTTCATACACATGAATTTATAAGGGCTCGCTTTCTTTGCAAGATTGAAGATGTTTCTATGAATTATGACGTCACTTCATGTCCAGCCAGGCATCCCCCAATTTAAGCAACCAGCGCAGGGGTTGAATTTATTCTATTTGATGCCTCCTTAATTCGTCTAATCTCTCCTCCTGTAACGTCCAATTGACGGCCTGACGTGCATTTAACAATTCCCAAGTTTGATGCCAGTTTTATATATGATTCATCGACAATATTAATTAAGCCTATATATATATTTTTTTATAATAAGAGGCCGCTCACAATCTCTTGGCAATCATTGTCGAGAAGATTAATTGCAACAAAAACTGCAAATGAGATGAGTGAAAAGGAAGGATGTCATGTTCTTTTTCTATTCAAATTTAATGCACACTCATCTTATAAACAAGACACACAAGCGAAACGCCAGCCATATATATGTATTTAAACCAGGAAATCGGTTCAGTTTCTGATTGCAGTTTTTACCAATATTAATGTCATTGATTCATTTCATCCAGCCGTAATTCTCAGCCAGCCACAGACATCTTATTTTTCAAGAAATCTTGATCATTAAGGTCTCGTTTGTTTTCACAGACAAAACAAGATGGGTTGTTTTCACAGATGAGATAAAATGGATTGAGATTAAAATTAATAGTTGAATAAAATATTGTTAGAATATATTTTTTTAATATTATTTTTATTTTGGGATTTGAAAAAATTGAATTATTTTTGTGAGAGAATTTGAAAAAATTATAATGATTGGATGAGATGAGATTAAATATTGAAATGAGTTGAGAGCGATTGTGAAAACAAACTAGACCTAAATGAACTGATCTCATGATGAATTACAACTGAAGAAGTATGTTGTCATTTATTCTAGCACAAGCTGGGATAGGATTACAGCTTTAAATATAATAATATTTTTAAATTAAATTTAAATTCATATCAAAACTAAAAATCAAAATAAAATTTAAAATAATATTATTTTTATTACGTAATCGTAAACAAGTAATAATTCTAGTATCGTTTCTCCATGCACTTATAATGAAAACCATTCTACATACGGTGTACAGCATACGTTTAAAAAAGTACACTACAAATTAATTAAACCACAGTAGTTTTCGTAGAGATTGGGATCAAAGCCTAGCACGACATGCATGGCACATCATGATGCATGCAGTCCCTTCATTCTGAAACAGAAATATATATAACAGTCCATGCAGGCATGAAGCCATGCATGCACTAATTCGATTCACTATTAATATTGATCAGGCCATAAGAATGCACCCATTGCGTATGCCCTCTTTTCATCGAGATTGCCCTTAAACTTGAGCCCGTACTGCTTGAGAAGAAGGTCCACTTTCCACTCCTCCATCTTCTGGTAGTCCGCCTTCTTGTAGCGAGGGTAGTGGAGAGGCATTTGGAATGCTGAAGGATATATATTTCCTTGCACATGACAACGTTCTTTACTGGCGGGGTGGTGATCATGATCTATAATCTGGTTCCTCTGCATATTATTGTCCTTTGGCGTCCCAGCTAGAACATGGCATGCAGAATGTAGAATCCAGCTCAGGGCCATGTCTCTCTGATCTCTCTCTCTCTCTCTCTCGTTCACCTTAAGGGAGAGGCGAGATTGAAGACTTTGATGCAAGATCGATGTTTGATTGAGTTTTGAAGCAAATTCTGAAAAGGCTGGACTTGTTTATATAATAGATAGCAAGGCACGTAATGCAAAAGACCCGTGAACGACAAAACTGCGTGTCTTGTGCATTAATACAAGCAAATTTCGACCTCATACGCTATTACAATATAATATTAAATCATAAAAGGGTTTGAAATTAAGTTGATTAGTGTTCCTGGTGATCATGGAGGGTACGTGTAATCTTGGATCGATGGTTGTTTGGAGCGCCAAGCTCATGATAGGCGCCTGATCTTGCTATTTTTGATCTAGTGGTTGTAATTAGTCTCTTTTCATATATAACAACAATGATTGAGTTGCGTGTTTACATATATACCAAATATTAATCTTGACATCATTTTCAATAATTTTGATCAGCGATGGCAATCCAACATTAATTAATAAAATTCTCAATGACTGTATTTGAATGTTAAGCTGAGTTGAGTTTTTATAAATAGTAATAAGTTTTGATAGTAGAGTGAGTTTTGTAGAGTCAATCTAAAATAAGTTTAAATATGTTTAAATGTTAAGATGTATTTATAGAAAGTTTAAAAGGGTTGTGGGTTCTACGTATAAAGAAATTTTAAGTTTAGATGAATTTAATAATTTGAGAGTTGAGTATTTAGATTTAAACTTAATTTAAAATTAGATTGAACTGAATGGAAGTCAAATGAATTTAACAACAAAACGGGACCTTAGCGTGACCAAATGGGCTGCCTGTCTTAGATCTGCATATATAGGCTTCGTTAATTTATATGGGCCGGAGAAAACAAGAAAATAAGACAGCCGGGTCAGCTAAGAAGGTCCATTAATATTAGTGGCCGGTTAACAACCCCAAATCGAACATTTGGGGTTGTTAGAGATTCGCTCGATTATTAAATAATTAATTAAGTTCGAACTCAACTCGATCGAACTCGATGGAATTGAGTTTTTCTGGATGTTCGGACTCGATTCGAGTAACACATTAATTCTCATATGCAAACTTGTCTTAAAGACTCAACTATAAATCAAGCTAGCATTCAATTGAGTACGTACGTACTCAGCTCAATTCCACTCGTTTATTACTTTTTTAACAAAAGAAATTGAATTTAAAAATAAAAAAACAAGCTAACATGGTATTCTTACTGTTGGGGTTAAATATATATTATACGATCAGCATGTTTCCCAAACTTTTATATAATCAGGCGAATTTTATACGAGTTTGTGTACGAAGAGTTTACAATAGATATTTAGTTTGATTTATAATTTCTTTTATAAAATGAAATAAAGTGATTTCTTATAAAAAAAAATAAAAATAAAATAACCGATCGAACTTAGTCATATTTGAGCTTTAATTTAGTCAAGCTAGCCGAACTCAAGCCGCCAATCGGGTAGCATTGTTTAGCTACAGCCCAAATGACTAATTATAACGTCACGATTTAAAGAAAGTTATATCCCAACTTATATTCTATAAAGACTATATATTTAAAATCATTATGATTGGTGTCCTTTGAATTATGATAAAGTGTAGCAAATTATCTCTTCAATACATGACATGATTTCCATTCACCATTCTCTTATATTCTATAAAATCACCGTTTATTCTAAAAGATTAAACTGATAAGAAGATATAGATTTTATTATTTATTTTATATCTTAACACTCCTCATCACATGTGAGTCGCAATTCTCCTCAATTCATAATCTAATATATAGAATATTTAATTAAATAGAATATAGTGTAGAGTTAAGATTTGAACTCAAGATATCTATTCGATATCATGTGAAATCATCACTCGTCCCAAGAGCTTAAATTAATAGGAATATATAGATTTTATTATTTATCTTATATTTTAACACTCTCTATCACGTGTGGGCTAGACTCTCCCTCAATAATGAATGAATCTAACACAAAAAAATATTTGATTAAATAGGTAAAGTGTAAAATTAGAATTCGAATTCAAGATTTTTATTCTGATATCATGTGAAATCATAATTTATGTTAAAAATTTAAATCAATAAAAAAAAATATAAATTTTATTATTTATTTTATAACTTATTATAGATTTTTTCCGAACAGATGCTGTGACAAAAGCGAGAACCGTTGGCTGAGGTTTTTGATTCAGTAAACTCATGCGTCGAGCATGAAAAGCTGGATAAAACTATATGATTTAAAAATTTAAATAGTGCAATCGAGGTTTCCGTTCAACATGAAATGGTCTTCATGTATATATGCTTTGATCGGGGAGCCTAATATTACCTTTGAATGCTGAATTGATTTAGATCTGCTGCATGAGGTAAGTACTTCATCGGCCACTTCGTCATGATTATACGTACTCATGTGCTAGGCGTTCATGTATAATATGCAGTAACGACGTTAATTGTTATATATATACCTTAGTGAGAAAAGCTTGGGCCGGATGGAAGTGAAAGAATTATTTACACCGGTTAATAACAAAACGCCGCGTAAGTATTTCAAGATGAGAAACTCTACTCCTGCACGCACTCGATATCCTCTCCTTCTCTCTCACTCTCCTTCCCCTATCTGCGTTCGTCATTTCGAAGCCAACCCTCTCCTTTCTTTCCTTTCTCTCCCTCCCGACCTCTCATCTTCATACGTAGTTTTGTGAATGAGGGGCCCTTTTGGTGCTTTCACCATCCACTTCTTGGTCAAAGAAAAAAAATGAAAAAAGTGGGGCTCAAAATAGAAATAAACTTGGAAGATTTTCAACCTCACCCATCACGTTGAATCTTCTTGAGATTCTCTGTGGCTTTTGATTAATAGCATCACAGCTTTTGCATCATCTTTCTAGCTTTCAAGAGTTTCAATCATGCGAACAAAGTGTTTTGAAAAAAATAGTCATGCAGGTTCCATGACCATAGACCAAATAGAAGATGATGTTTTTGGGGCTTTCACACCCATCCGAAACAGACCAAGCAAACCAAATAGACCTAAAGAAAAGATTGTCAAGAATGAAGGAAATCAAACAAAGAAGCCCCAAGCGGAAAATTTTTTACCTTTCAAACCAGTTCGTCGACGTCGAGTGCTGCTAAAACCAATGCAGATGGAGCTTGGGAGGGAGAGAAAGGAGAGGGTTGGCTTCAAAATGACGAACGCAAGTGGGAGAGGGAGAGGGAGAGAAAGACGGAGACGGCGTCGAGTGCAGAATTACTCATCTTAAAATGCCTACGTGGCGTTTTGTTATTGGCCGGTGGGAATAATTCTTTCACACCGGTCTGAAGCTTTTCTCATATCTTAATTCACCGTGCAACTCTTATAGCGGCATAATTCACCGGTAAACTACGCCGCTAATAAAAAGCTAGTATGCTGCTCCTGCTTTTGGCGGATCTTCTGCATAAAAGCCCGAGTCTCTCTGACCCTATGCATTTATTTCGCTAGACATGACACACCCAAAGCAGGACACATGCATTTTTATTTAGAATTATTTTGATTGTTGAAATGAATTGAGTTAATAAAATATTATTTATTATTATTATTATTTTAAAATTTAAAAAAATTATAATAATAAATTAAGATGAATTGAAAATAATTATTATCTAAACGAAGCCTTAATCTGTAATTAACTGTACGTCTATAATTATGCAGTACATGAAGAGTCTCTGTCATTATGGCAAAGAGAGTTAAAACATATGACAGCAACAAGAAAGCTGCATGCGGCAGCTCTCTTGATTTGAACCTTTTGCCATACCTAATCCAAAGCCTATTAATTAAAGTGCATGCAACGCCGTCTTGGGAAAACTCGCGAGGATTTTATGGTGGATTTTAAGCCATAGATTTATGTCAATAATTATACTTCCTGCAGTTTCAACTCTCCTTTCAAAAATGCATGCTTTGAAAAACTGAAGAAATCCGACCGGAATGTATTCACCGAGGACTGCTTTAGTTGATGATGTGACCCATATGAACCGGCCCGTTATAATTGCTCTCGCCTTTATCGTTGGGTTAAACTGCAGTTTTAAATTCAAAAGACTCCTGCTCCTTTAACATAAAAATCATACATCTCCAGACCCCATGTTTCTCTTCGAAAAGAAATATTCAACACAAACCATAGATATTTGCATCGATCGCAAATATTTACAAAATATTTAGTGCATCCTTATCATGTATTGGAACTAGTAAGATTGCAAGATTGTTCACAATCCTAGATCGAATGAATACAAAAACTTGTTCTTGCTAGTCAACTTTTATTTGTTTAACTGCAATTTAATCCGGCGATTGGGCTCCAATGTCCGCCCCCCAAAGAGATCGATAACTCAGTCAAAGTACTACCAAAGAAACACTGAAAATCCTGAAAACCTTCTCTATACGTGTTGCAAGCCAGCAGTAAATACACTGGCAGGCTGCACGGGAAAAACATTTATACAGGCTTTTGTCGTCTAGTGCTAGTTCTCGATGTAACTAGTGAGCTCGTGCTATAAATGTGGTCACCTCCCCCACATCATTTACGTCCCTTCCATATTAGATTTGCTTGTAGTTGGTCCGTGTGGCCACATCACTCTCCACCCATTTTCTTCTGCGCGAAGTAGACAGCTTTTTGATTTACTAGAAATTCAGCCTTTCTAACAAGAAGGTTCGTTCAAGAACATCCTCAGCAGAGTTTACACCGGATTCTCCTGAAGGTCCCTACCAAGCCCCCCTCTCCTCGACCCCTGTGTTCCTCTTCTCTTTTTTCTACGTACTGCTAAAATGATGGGTTAGCTAGAGTCTTACTACACAACCTCTATTTTCTATATTTTTTTAAATTTTTAAATTT
The DNA here is from genome assembly GCF_004785595.1 of Juglans microcarpa x Juglans regia. Classification (NCBI taxonomy): domain Eukaryota; kingdom Viridiplantae; phylum Streptophyta; class Magnoliopsida; order Fagales; family Juglandaceae; genus Juglans; species Juglans microcarpa x Juglans regia. The sequence continues at coordinate 9,982,289 of NC_054602.1, read as the reverse complement.
TTTAATATTTTTTTTGAGTTTTTTTTTAATTATTTTTAATTTTTTATTTATTATTCATATAATAAATATTTGATAAAACAAAAAAATAATAAAAATTATAAAAAATTATAAAATGTGAAATATTAGGAGATTGTAAAAATTTATTCATCTGTCTAATGCACATTTCAAACGGGACGTTCTCTTTTCACTGGAATTTTTTGTGTATGCTTCGAACACGCAGAAGGCGGTCTGCCAGGATGGGAGGTTTGCCAGGAAGCCTCGGTGTCAGGAGTGTGTGTCTATGCTCTGCAGTTATTACCTTCGCTTTTGTTCTTGCTGCGCTCTTTGGTAATATCTGTCTCTGTCTCTGTCTCTGTCTCTGTCTCGTTGTGTGCAACGATGTGAAAACGAACTTAGATTGATGTGTGATAATTATGCACTAGTTTTGACCTTGTTTGCAACTTGAAGCGTACGTAATGCAGCGGTTGCATGCTAATTGTTTTTTTCTGTTTGACCAAAAAATGTAAAAAAGAAATGACTTGAACAAGATTTTTACTGCTCAGTGATTACGAACATATATTTATGTTGCGTTGTATTACGTACATTTGGTGCATGCCCTTTTCCTTCATCATTTCATTGAACGAGAAAAAAAAAAAAAAACTAGTACTAGTCTTATATATCCTGTAATATCACCTAAAGATACGACTGAATGATAAATAACATATTTAAAGAAAAAGTGCAGTGAGAGTAAAATCTTAACACGTCCGATCCTCCTTTGAATGCTTCGACATTGTTGTCAGCCCAGCATGCAGCTCTAGTCAGCCGTAGCTTAAATGGCAGTGTGCTTTAGTTTCCGATATTGTAAGTATATACGTACTAGACGAGCATCCAAGTATATATGCAATATTGTTCTTTTTAGTTTCTCAAGTCTTTGTCCAGCCGATGACCATCCATGCATGGGGAAACCAATGTTGGTTTCTCTTCTTATCGTTTTAAGGTGATTCAATCCAACTCTGATATTTTTGGTAAAGGACGTGATCACGTCCTAAATTTAAGTTCTACGGACGGTCTGGTTTTCTATACAGCTAGTTCTTGCTCTACTTAAACCAGAGGCTAGACCTAGCAGCTAGACTTTTTTTTTGTGTGTGCATGTTTGTTCAAAATTTGAAATGGGACAGTGTTTATACAATGCAGTGCTGTTTCACACGGAACATGTTGGTGAAGTTGGCATTAGATTGCTGGTCTTTCCCAAGAAGAATAGCACTGCCTTTAGTCGGAAGCTACTCCAATCACCTGGTAAGGTCAACTCTCCACCAAGCTCCTCCATCAGTCATTACTGACAGAAGCCTTTCTTTCTCTTTCACGGGTGGCTAATATATATATACCTGAGACCCAGGGATGAAGCCAATCCTTTAGACATACAGCCTGACTGACTAGTATACGAGAAAAAACTTGAATTTATGACCGGAATTTAGATGATTTATTTGCAATAAAAATGATTTAATATACTAAGAGTAATTCTACTCTTAAGCCTTCTGTGTCTCCAACACCACACACCCGGATGATGTGGAGTTATTTTTATTTTTATTTTTATTTTTACCCACCCCATATCGAGGCACCCTTCACACCCGAAATTTCCATGGACTTCTTTTTATTTGTTTTCCCCTCTCCTAGCCTCTGCGTTTTACCCACCCCTACCCAGGCGCCCTCATCATCCAGGTGATCCATTTACTTCAAGGTTCTCTCTCTCTTCTCTGCAGTATATACGTGCCCAAATCCACCTTTGTCCTTCCCTTTGGAACTTCCACTTCAATTGAAGCCTCTTCAATCTTCCACGATTCTGAAATTCATATATACCCACTCAAAAGTTTCAAACTCTCTCTTGGGATTAACTTTATAATATAGTTTATTCTTTTGGCAAAACTAGTGTTGTTAGAGATTTTGAATGATGGCTCAAAAGCACTTATACGAGCTATTGAAAGAAGACCAATAACAATTCCTTCTCAAGAACTACATTACCGATAGACGCTGCCAGCTCAAAAGGTCCTCACCCAAGACCCAGTTACAAGTCAAGAAACGAAAACCCATCTCCAAAACCCCAAGCTTTGTGGAAAACTTTCACAAAAACATTTCAAGCATCAACATTTCATTTTAATCCACTTCTAGCTTCCACCTTCCAGAGAAAAAAAATCAAAATTTTCTATAAAATGTTACGATTTTGTATTTGAAGAAAACCTAAAATATAAATCTATATAGTGCGAAAGAGAACCTTGGAGTCTGGGTTGAATGGGTCACCTGAATGATTTGGGATTTTGAATGTGGAGGGCGCCTGAGTAAAACGCAGAGGGGAGGTGATGATTCTGAATTTTGAGTTTTTGGGGGAAGTGAAACGAACGTTTTGAAAAAAAAAAAAGGGAAAGTCCACATCATCGGGTGTGTGGTGTTGGAGACAAAAGGGGCTTAAAAGTAGAATTACTTATATACTAATCTTGACAAAAAAATACTCATTTTGACTTTTTTTTTTTTTTTTTTGTTAATGGAACTAGACATGCAAGCTTTACATGATTAATTACTATCTAGTTGTGGTGAGTAATGCTATATACCACACTCTCATCTTATTTTGATCATACTAAGTAGTATGTAGCACATTCATCACTATTAGATGATAAAAAAAATACAATAAATGATCATTTAATGGTGATAAATGTACCACATCTTGTTTAGTGGGATGAAAGTAAGATGGTAGTATGATGTATAAAATTTTCCTTATTTTTGTTCTCTTGAGAAAACAAGAGTTGATTCAATGGTTATGGATAGTATTATAGGTACAAATAAATATAAAAATAGAATAAGAATATAGCATATAGCATATAACGTTTTTTATTGATTAAAAATATATATTTATCACATGTCTACGAATTCTTTGAAGTTGCATTGGTGCAATTCAGTTTTTAACCCTCTTTTAAATTCATTTTAATTTTTTTTTTTTGGGGGGGGGGGTTTAAATACATTTTATAGTTAAATGGTAAATGTAGTCTTTTAAAAAGAAAAATTATTTAAATTATACAAAGGAATAATTTTTAATTGGATGTAGAATATACTCAAAAAATCCATTAACTAAAATAGATAAAATAATCTTGTATAGCCACTTTAAATAAAAATATACGTTATATATATATATATATATATATATATATATCTATATGGGCAGCGCTCTCAGCCAGAATTCCACCTGGGCTTAGCATTTCTATATTTTTTTTTTCTTGTTTGGGTCCATTAGACAACGTACATATCCAATAAGGGCAGGAATAATATGGGCTTAGGTCCGTAAGTTGGAGGCCTTTTTAACTTCTCGTGGGTCTAGAAAGCATCCTTCGGGACAATGCAGCAATCCTAAAGCATAACATCCTTCATCTCAATCCTTGAGATGAGCATGGCATGGGAGTGTGAAGTTGACTAATTACCACACTTTGGCTGCAGACGGAGGTGACATGAACCGGATCGGCACAGCATGCTCCAAGGATGACATTGCCATATTTCAAGGCCAAACAGCCCCACTTCCCGATGGAATCCCAGGCTACACGGTTCAGATTCTTAATGTATGCGCCTCCGGTTGCGGCATTTCCAACATTCACGTCAGTTGTGGGTGGTTCAGCTCGGCCAGGCTGATAAATCCTCTAGTTTTCAGGCGAATTTATTACGACGATTGTCTTGTCAACGACGGGGAGGCTCTTGGTCCTGGAGAAAGCCTCTCCTTCCAGTATGCCAATAGTTTCCGTTACCCTCTCTCAGTTTCATCTGTTGCTTGTTGCTAAAGCACACAAGGCCGGCCACCATGATCCCAATACTACCTATATTTTCTTTTCTATGATAAATATTACGCTATGTAAATGGGAAAAGAAAAAGGACTCGAACTCCGATGGACCTTGGATGTATGTGTGTTTATGCTCATGTACTATCTTTCTGTCCTCGAATTCTGTAAAATTTTACTTTTTATTATTTTCGCACATCATATATTATATTTTTTTATTTTTTTAAAGTTATTGAATTCTTTCACTCATAAAATAAAATAAAATAAAATAAAAAATAAAAAAATATAATGTATGAATCAAAGATGACTGACTTGAGTGAAAGGCCTTAACTCCGAACTCTCTTACGCTTTCGTCCGTATTCAACTCAGATAAGTCTGATATATAAAGTGGGTTGTATTTATTATTGTTGGTTATTTATTTCAAGAGCATTAAATAAGTTATAAATGCTATATTTTAACTTATTTTATATTTCTATTTCTCGAATGCTTGATACCCAACTTGGGAAGATTTTTTTCTTCCGGAAGGCATTGCTCCCTGCGGCTGAGTTGGCTCAAGGGTTTAAGGATGCTATATAATTAATTTAAGAGAACTTGGAAAGGTTTAAACATGAAATGAACAAATCCAATTTTCCCACAATTTGTTTCTGCTGAGGGAACAAACAAAAGGAAGATTGCATAATCAAGGTAATGAAACCTTTTGAGGTACAAATTAACTCACAATCTAATATCCATAATCATAAGTGAAATCAGAAACACCAACCATGGCAGAAAGCACTTGAGAAACAATGAAAATACCTCCCACTAAGATGGTTAGAACGAGAATTGCAGATATGGGGTTCTTAAGCAACTCCACTATGGGTAGGAAGATCGTGTAAATAGCTCCTGTACTGACTGTGAGTGCGTAAAGAGCATATCTTCTGACATTGTCCCAAAACTCTTCCATCAGAGGCCCCTCTGGACCGAGAGCCAACGCCATCTGGTCATCCATTCCCACGAGAAACAGCACCAATCCCAAAGAAACAGCTCCTAGTATCACGAACCTTGAATACCGATTGGGAGAACCTTTTAGAGGTTCCAGCTCCTTCGAGGGAATTTGGCATTTTGGCACGAGTTCTAAGATTAGGGGCTTGTTTTTCTGATTGGATTTTGTCGGGTGAAGTAGAGTACTTTGTCTAGGGATGGTTCTAGTTTTTGAAGGTAGGGTTGCTGTGGGAGAATTGATGGAGTACTGTTTCAGGTATGTTGTGATTTTGATGGGAATGAGAGATGGAGGATGTGAAGATGAATTGGTGAAACTGGAGCAATGAGGCAGGTAGAACTGGGATCTCAGGAAAATTGTCTTCATTTCCTTGAGTTGTAGCATATCTAAACTTCCATAGAAGTGGTAAAGTTATGTGAATCATGGGTAAGAAGCCGTACATGATGCCACCTTATCTTTTATTGCAGAGATGAAGCTTGAAAGAAGTTCATTTGTGGTGAGGAAATGACCACGTTTCCACCCATAGATCTCCAAGAAAAGACTTCACCAACCGGCTGAAAAGTGGACAATTGTAGTCCATTTGTCTTTTATGCAATATTTATAATTTAAAGTCAATGACCAACAAAAGTTGCTTCGTCCTTAATCACTAACAGCAATTTATCTAAAATGACTTCTTAAATTAGTTGTATTTGGATAATGAAATATTTTTAAGTATTTTACGAATAATAATTAAAAAATAATAAAATATTAAATAATAATAAATAATAATGCAGATCAATATCGAGTTTTAAGCTGACCATTTTCTTTTGAAGGCTAACTAGGCTGCCAAGAGACGAGAAATGGCTTTGAAAATTTTAATAAAACATGATGCAATCTTAAATCAGTAAGAACATTCAATTGAACACCATTTCAAATGCTTGGAAGGTTTTATGAGAGAAATTCAATTTATTGAGCCATTGCTTTATTTTACCAATGACTTGCAGCAGCTTCTGAAAACCCAGCATTCTCGATAACTGCTGCATTTTTCTGGGTTGCCACCCTTCCCACAAAGATTAACAACCACTTCATTTATTCATTTTGGCAGCATTTGGACTTTAAAATATATATATATATATATTTATATATTTATATTTTAATATAATCTTTTCTCATAATATATTATGTATTTTCTTTTTATTTTTTTATTTGTGAAAATGAGATTGAAAATGTAGTATGTGTACAATGCTATTCGAAGTTTTGAAGTTACGTTCCAGGTTACAAGGATATCCCTACACGCTTCTCATAATTCCCTTGCTGCCCTCCTCCCCTTTGCCTCCGCCTCACCGTCCCCACCTAATGTCTCGGCCTGCCTACTCCACAACCTCTGTAAACCAGCCGTTCTCTCTCTCTCGGTCGACGTTTTTCACATATTTTACGAACAGATGTCTCTTCTCGGAACTTTCATAGAGATTACTGAGAGACGGTGAAACTCTTCAGCCAAACTGTACTCAGTTTTTTATTTCCGGTCCGGTTGCCCAATCATTGAAGCCCTCTTTTGTTCGTTTGTCTTCTCTGCTTCGTTCCAAGAGCTAGAACAGCCTAACCCTTTTCCGTTTCTGGCTCCTATCTTCCGGTTTATGCCGCTCTTGTCCTCTGAGTTCTTTTCACTTTGGCTAAACCCCAGTCCAAAGCGGCTGTTTGTTAGAGACATGGAGAACGCAGTGTTCTAAAAATAGATTGTGTTTTTGGTCATAGATATTGAGTGGGAGTAAGCTTTGCTCAACTGGGTTTTGTCTGTCTTTTGAGTTTTCTTGAACGGGGTTTGAGTTTTGTGATCATCTAGGTGCCATCTGAGGGTTTTGTGAACTGAGTTTTTTTGCCGTATATCAGAGGTTTCATTGCTGGAATTGGGGGTTTTCAGCTGAATGTGTTAAAAAAAAGGGGCTCCTTGAACTTGTGGCTCTCTAAGTAGCGGGATGTCTGTGAATAATCCTAGTTTTGTGGAATGGGAGGAGCAAATTATATGCCATGAGCGTGGTAACCGTATGATTTATTTTTATCTAAAGGATGTGACTGGAGATTCAGTCCTTGCTGTTGTAGGGACTGAGAGGAGTGTAAGGCACATGACATATGAAGTCTCGGATGAGTTTATGCGGTTGTCCCATTTTGACAAATCCGACAATGTGTGCATGAAATGGCGGGCGAGAAGAGAAGTCGTTGAATGGCTGACATCATTGGTCTCAAGGCATCGTGTTCCATACTCAGAAATTTCAAGTACGTATTCAAGGAACTGCAATTCCATGTTCCTTAATTAGAACTTTATGTTTTAGGATTTAGCTTGAATGGATTAAATGAATAGCGTAATCCTTCATTCGATCAACTCTGAACTTACCATGAAAGCTGACGAAAATATTCCCTTGAGATGTTTTTCACACATAAATTTCAATATTTAATACGACTACCATATATATGTGGGGCTTAGGACGGTAATTTGGATGTGTTTTACGATTTAGTGGTTGGGAGCAATTTCCTATGATGGTGAAATTTGAAAATCATGTGGTTTTGCCTTACATTTTGCCAATGTTGGCCCGGTATTATCCATCTTTGGGGATATTTTGAGTTTGTTCCAGCTACATATTTATTATTAGATTCCTATGTAGAATGAATGACATTGATTCATTAATATTCCCGAACTCAACGTCGGTGTTGTCGCAAAAAAATTGCACCAAAAATATTTTCAATGTCAAAGAAGACTAGCACCTGAAACATTCATATTCAGGAATACAAAGCGCATGCAAGAATGTGTTCTACAGTAGGTAACAGTTCTCAGAATTATAATTTTTGTTACCCCTCAAATTTAGACAGCATCCTTTATGTAAGTGTCTACTCTTGCGTGAAAGTAACAATTGCACATAGTTGTTACTTGAAAGAATTGGTCTTACTGAAGTTGTGTTTGATTCAGTTTTTTATAACCCCGATAGGTGTAGAATTTCATTAACTAAACATTTTCATTAAAGTTTGTCTGAAACCTTCAGATACATACCATGTGTGTAGTCGTGGCAAATTATTTAAGTTTTTTGGCAATGTCTTAGTGCATAATTCATCAACAATATTTGGTATCTGATTTTCTTTTTATAAGTAAAATTTTATTGATAGGAGAAGGCATAGCCCAAGTATACAGGGAGTATACACCGAATATGCCTAATTATCACTAAGCACTAGTGAGAGATACAAGCAAATTATGAAAATTGTCCTCATTACAAGTAATGACCGAAGCCCAAGAAAATAAAGTATTATAAAAGAATCTCTTCAGCTCATCCAAAGAATACTCCCAGTCTTCAAAGCACCTCTTATTTTTCTCCATCCACAAACATCACATAATACAATGAGGGATCATTCTCCACACAGCAGCAATGTGAACATTTTCCCTAATACCTGTCCAGCGCTGAAAAATATCCATAACTCTTCAGGCATAACCCATGTCACACCTGTCCGATTAAGGATCTCATTCCTCAAACACCAAGCCACTTCACAATGTAACAAAAGACGATCCACAAATTCCCCATCTTTCTTGTATAAGAAGCACCAATCCGTAATGATGAGACCACGTTTCCTCTAATTGTTAGAGGTGAGAATTCCCCCAAGAGATGCAGTTTATATAAAGAAAGCAATCTTAGGTTTATATAAAGAAAGCAATCTAGGTTTATATAAAGAAAGCAATCTTAGGGGGTACTTTACAATTCTAAATAGCCTTCCAAGGAAAATAATGATCATTAGAGAATCCTGAGGGGACCTTATAAAAGGAATGCACCGAGAACCTTTTATTCCCACCAGGAGTCCAAATCATCCTATCCTCCAACACATTGCCAAACAACATAGCATACAATGAATCAAAAAAATCTGTAAACATTCCCAATTCCCAATCATGAGCCGCTCTTGAAAAACTAACATTCCAATGGAAAGAACTATTGGAACACACCAACAAGTCACCCACCGCAGCCTCTGTCACTAGAAATCTGGCAGAGCATGAAAAAACATGCTTAAGAGTCCTTTCACCACACCAAATATCATGCCAATAATAAACTCCATGACCTCTTCCAACCGAAAATCTGAGACAATTGGAGAACCTCTCCCATCCAGAGCAAATATTTTTCCACAACCCCACACCATATGTCCCCCTAACTTCATTAGAACACCAGCCCCCCTAATAATCCCGTATTTTGAATCTATGACTTCTCTCCACAAACACTCCCCTTCCCGATGATATCTCCACAACCATTTCCCCAAAAGTGCTTTGTTGAAGACCCTCAAGTTACGCACCCCCAAACCACCACAAGGTACCAGGGAACAAACTTTATTTATTTATTGATAAGTAGGAACAAACTTTATCCCAACCAACAAGATGAAACTTTGCTTCCTCCCCAATATTTCCCCAAAGAAATTAAGAAATTTTTCTCAATATGAGAAGCGACACCTGTAGGTAACAAAAATAAAGAAATAAAGTATATAGGGAGGTTAGATAAAGTGCTATTGATAAGAGTTAATCATAAAGTGCTGTTGATAAGAGTTAATCATAATATGCTATTCGTAAGAGTTAATCTGCCGCTCTTTGACAAATAGATTCGTTTCCAACCTGCCAATCTGGTAACAATTTTTTCTAACACGCCCTCCCAAATAGATTTCACCTTGAAAGCAGCCCCCAACTGAGGACCAATTCATCAAAGTTGTCAGAATGTATCTATTTCATCATAGTTGTCACAAAAGTTGTTTGCCCATTAGCAATGTATTCTGGCATTGTTTTCTTCTTTCTTTCATTCACTAAATAATGCATGTTGGCAATTTTTTCTTTTAATTCCACCGGAGAAGATTTTATTCACTTATTGTTATCCGCATTTCTTGTGTGCATGTGCAAGTGTGCACAATTATATGTATCTATTGGCGTAGTAAGTCTTTTAGTATTGATAACTCATCATTTCCCATGACTAAATGTTTGCGGTAGCAGTTTTTGTTGTCGGTCTTAAAGTTTGTACTGTAACGAATGGTGACTGATCAAATTGGAAGGTTTATAATTATAGACCAATATGGTAACTCTGGCTTTCATTAAGATTCTTCTGAATTCTTTTTAGATTTCGGTTTAGATTATAGAAATTAACCTCATTAATTGACTTGGAATCATCCGGTAGAAATTTTTATTTTAAGAGCTTTATGTCATGTTTCTTTGTTCCAAGGTTAGAGTCTAAGAAAGTCTTTTTCCAATAAAAAAGTAATTTCTCACGATTGCGAAAATCTTATCAAATATACAATAGAGATTTTGGTATCTATATTCCTGCCTTATTCTTTTTTTGATAAGTGCATGTCTGGGTTTTGATGCAATCATAACTGCTGTCTGCCACGTCATCTTCTTCTTATACTTCATTTATATTTAAAATTCCCATTTTACCCAGCCTGCTAGAGAGAGAGAGAGAGAGAGAGCTCAGCCTGTTATATTTCACCTCCTTTCCATGCAAGAGAGGTTGTTGTTACGTGTTCGTCTATCTTCATAAGCTCTTTCTGCCACATCCTCCTGCTATTTTTTGATATTTACAAACCACTGCATCCACTTGACAGAGAGATGCTATGAGTTTGTCAATATGATCTGGGGACAATGACTAGGAAGAAGGTATTGTATTAAACCTGAAACCTATTATCTACCAATTTTATTTTCTTCACGCTTTGCGTTGTTTCTTTTTAGTTTTCTATGGATGTTACAGATTCTACCTTTTCTTCCTAAATTTATAGCCCCAATCCTTTTTTTTTTTTTTTGGCTTATTAAAGCCTTCACTTATCGCGCCTTTCTTATTTTGTGATGCTCAGTATGAACTGAAGAATTCTCTTCCACAGCTTCTGTTCACGGGGTGGGCATACAATTCTTTGATTTCATTTCTCACCTGTTGCACTGTGTGATAACCAATTTCATTAATTTTCTGATTCGATCAGAAAGGTAGGGCATTTTCTTGTCCCATCTGGCAAGGAATTAGGTTCCAATAATTGTTCTGGCATTTTTCCCACCTGTTAAATCTATGGAATTTTGGCTCATGTCAACTGTGAATTTCTGAGTTCTGACCACACATACGAATAGACATTTCATCTGTGGTTTCCATAAATTCGTTTAACAGAGTCTGTAAGGTGCATGCCACTTATCTAGAATCTAGTATGATGGGGGTTAGCATGCTTCATTCATGTCTGTTGGGATTTGGTTCTCTCTTGTTTCAATTAGTCTAGATTAGCAGGTGCAATTACCAAGTAGGAGAAAGGCAGGGTCCAGTTGTCAGGCTTGGTTTTTTTGTTAGTGGAGCATAACAGGATAGTCTTTCTTTAATTCTGCCGAGTTCAGATATTGTTTATGGAAATTGCTTTCCCTTTACCCAGGAGACCTGGGTTTGATTCCAGGCAACAGAATAAAATTATTTTTACTGATAAAAAAATTGCTTTCCCAATAAAAAGCCACCGATAGCCTCCATTTAAAATCGGTTTTCTTAAATGGAACCAATTAACTTTTGGGCTGTCATTAAAAGAAATTATGGTAAGTTTTTGCGAGCATTTAATTCGCAATTGCCCTATATATGTTATCTAGTTCGCCTAAGGTGTCATTATGGGATACCATACTGGAACTATGTTTTCATTCCCCATGTTTCAGGTAACATTAGAATGAGAATGACAGGATATTTCCAAAGTGTTGAGCTACCCGTGCTTATCTAAAACTATGATTTATAGAGGGTTTAGTCCTGAGTGGGTTCAGTTACTGTGAGCATTTAAACCGGGCTGCTTATTCATTATTCAAACCTGCTGAAACCAAACAAAAAACAATTGAGGGGTTCAAATTGGCGCATTTCGATCTTGGTCTGCACCTACACCCCTTTACATTGTCACTTGCCAGCAATGAATGGATTAGCATTTGATGGTTAATCTTTTATAAATTTATATGTTTAATTCAAACCTGCTGAAACCAAACAAAAAACAATTGAGGGGTTCAAATTGGCGCATTTCGATCTTGGTCTGCACCTACACCCCTTTACATTGTCACTTGCCAGCAATGAATGGATTAGCATTTGATGGTTAATCTTTTATAAATTTATATGTTTAATTCTGCTTTTAGTCATCACACTTATTTTTGCATGGTCTTCTTGTCAACATCTTCTTTTTCATATTCCTCAAATTGATTTCATGAATTTAGTCTGGCCCGTTTGGATTCAGAGTTGATCTCAACTCATCTCATCTCATCTCATCTAATCATTACAACTTTCCCAAATTCTCACACGAAATATAATAAACAATTCAACTTTTTCAAATCCCAAAATAATAATAATATTTAAAAATAATATTCTAATAATATTTTATTCAACTTTCATCTCAACTCATCTCATCTCAACTCACTATCCAAACCTCACCCTGTATATTATGCTGTAATGAAACTTGCCTTGTAGTAATGAAGTGTGTTTCCTTCCAAAGAAATCTCATCATGTGTTTTAACAGATTCACCAATGATTGACTCACGACAAGCTTTAGGATCTCTCGAAGTATCAATGACTGGATCCTGTGCTCGTCAACCTTTCTTTCCGGATGATATGGTATCAGTTTACTGACGTTTATTTTCTACTTCCTCGATTTAGTTTTTTTCCCTGTCTTATCAAAATTTTGTATTCTTCATTTTAAATCCAGGTTGTAAGAAAATTGAGAGCTCAAAATTCAGACATTCTATGGTCTGGCGATGCTTGTATCTGTGCCAAACAGCTCAAGCACTACCCAGCTTTTTGCAGGAACAGAACAACCATAGCTGTAAGCATCAATGCATTGATTATTTATCCTATATCTAGTAGTGGTCTCGTCTATGTTCATATCCTCCAGATTATATTCTTCTTTTTGCTTTTGTTTTCCTTGGCGTTCAGGTACATTCATTTGTATATATTATGGCTGAAGAAGGAAGTCAGTATCTTGGTTACTTGGAAGATATGTATGAAGACAAGAAAGGACTCAAAAAGGTTAAAGTGCGGTGGTTTCACCACAATAAGGAAGTTGAGCGTGTAATCCCTCAACTGGATTCCCACCCAAGAGAAGTTTTCATCACACCTCATGTTCAGGTGATCAGTGCTGAGTGTGTTGATGGTCCTGCGACAGTTTTGACTCCTAAACATTATGAAAAATGTGTGGCTACTGGTGCACCTAGTTCTTCATCAGGAATCCACATATGCTTTAGGCAGTTTAAGAACAATAAGATCAAGCCCTTTACTCTTCCTAAACTGTCTGGGTATTCTAATCAAGCTATCCTCTCTTCCATAGACGGTTTGCTCATCACCAAGCAAAAAGTTAAGTGCCATAACTTGAACATGGAAGATGAAGAAGAGTTTGCACAAGATGATCCTTTGAGGGTGGGTACTAAGAGGAAGAGAAGCTACAAGGGTTATCAAGGACTTGAAACTGGTTCTGTTATTGGACATTCATTCCCTAGGAATCAGATAACAGAGTGTGAACCAAAGCTCCCAAAGTTGAAATTGAGATTTTCAAGGAGAACAAAGGGAAAGAAGATTGTTGAACCCAAATGTCCTGTTTCTTTCAAGGTTGATGACAAGATAGAATTTCTCTGTCAAGATAGTGGCATTCGTGGCTGCTGGTTTAGGTGTAAGGTCTTGCGGGCATCCCAGAAGCATCTGAAAGTTCAATATGATGACGTGCAGGATGCAGATGGATGTGGCAATCTAGAGGTATGCAAGTGGTTCAGAAAGTTATGTTTTGAGTTTTCCTTGGCTGTGTTTTGGAATGAGACATAGGTTGTGGCAGAGACAAATATCAGGTAGAGTAGTTTTTTCCTTTTGGGCACTGCCTCCATGATACATCGCACAGAAGTTTTGATTACTTAAATGAGTGGTAAATAGTTAACTTGGCAATCTTCTCTGCTTCATGGATGAGTTCTGTAATTCGTGTAATGACTGAAATATAATTGATAGTAGTTGTTGGGTATACAACCTGAGAGAGGTGGTCCGTCATCCCTCGATTGGTATCAACATGTGCATATACACTGACTGTTTCCTTTGTTGTAAAGAACTGGCCAGGAAAGAAATTAGAATTTTGATGGTTCTGTTTATATGTAGGAATGGGTCCCTGCTGCTAGAGTTGCAGCTCCCGATATGTTAGGCATGAGATGCTCAGGCCGCCTGACAATTCGGCCAAGCCCTCCAGAAGATTTTACCGACCTTGCATTGGAGGTTGGTGCCCCAGTTGATGCATGGTGGAGTGATGGCTGGTGGGAAGGTGTTATAACTGGAGTTGACACCTCTGGAAATGACAATTGGCATGTTTACTTCCCCGGTATGTTCTAATGCAACAGCATCTGGCGCACTTAAGTTATTCTTGTGACAATTTAATGGGAGCACATGGCTCATTGAGCTGCTCTAATAAGTTGATGAACAATATTGTATTTGGGTTCTGCCCATCAGTTACAGTGAATGATGTAACTTGCTCTTTGATCTTAGGGGAAGACAAGGTTCTGCAGCTCCACAGAAAGAATTTTCGACCTTCCAGAGATTGGGTACGGGACAGATGGGTTGATATAAAGGAGAAGCCTGACATTCTCAGTTTATGTGAAAATGCCAGTCGTAACTTGAAGCTTTCAGTGTGTTCTGCTATGGCTAAAGCATCTGGGTGTGGTGGCTCTACACTCATGGAACCCGAAGTTTATGCAACACCCAAACTTGAAGCAGTTGAAGAACAGCAAGAAATACCAGATTTAACCATTTCCAAGGAAGTCCTGGATAGAGTTGAGGGTCGTGGGGATGAAAATGGTGATAATAATGCCAATGGTGATCTTGGTTCTGACAAAGATGTGAACAGCTGAAGCCTGAGAACGGATAGCCAAGCGGTTTGTCTAATATGAAGATTTTTGACTTTGATGATAGATGTTTAAAGTTGGGCTCCATCGAGTAAATTAGGTGCATGACTGCTGATCTAGGAAAACTTAAGAATTTCAAAGTCCTGAGTATCTAACATCAGGAGCATTGGCGGGGTGTACAGCAATATCTGTGGCAGGTTTTAACATTGCGGCATGAAGAGTAGCATTTTATTTGCAATCTAAGTTCAAGATAATTATGTCAGGCTAGACAGTAGCCGCTCAATTTCGCTTTTAGAAGTCACCTGGTGTTTTTTGTGCTAGCAAGTTCTGGCATCGTGCTCTTCACCATATAGTTTCAATATGTCAAGTATAGTCTCGAGTTTTCAACTGTAAAGCTTATTTTACATTAGGAGGAAATTATGGATTTGCATTGTTGCCAATGTTGCTCTCTCTCTCTCTCTCTCAATAAATATTACTGAGATGCTTTGTGGCCATAACCCATTTGGTGCCCCTTCATGTTCATGTCCAAGAATCTGCAAATTCAGCTTTACGTTGACAAAAAATTTCGGGTCTAGAAAACTCTTTTAACAAGGATCGTGATTTGAAATTGAACCCCAGGTTGGAGCAAAGCGGATCAACCCCTAGGAATCCTGGGGGACAGAGAAGCACGTCGAACTTGCCCTAACCATGTTCTTGTTTGGAGATGTTAGTCCCATTACTTTGCTGTGCACAAAAAAATAAATTGAAATTAAAAATGCCGCAAAAACGTATTAAATTTATGTCCTAAAGGTTGTCATGCAGGCACTTGCTGTAAACACAGTAGACAACTGAGTTGGAATGTACAAGGAAATTGCAGGTTCTGGACGCTAGTCTCCCTTCCAGTGAGCACACTATCTCGTGTGTTAGCAATTATTTCTGGTAGAATTGGAGTACAAACTCCACTCTAAAGCATGTGGGGAGGGAGAGAAGTACATAAACATGATAACTTGTACCAGCTACACCTTAGCCCACATTGGTGAAGAAACGGATCTTCCCTTCACTAATAGAAGTCAACTCATTCCGAATGCTTTGTATATATACCCAATAACTATTAATCATTAAAAAAAGGCAACGCAAAGGTAGTGCATGTTCTTAATTTCCATGGAAAAACTGAGATAAATGAAATAATTTACCATTAAGATCAATAAAAATGTAAAGCACGGGATGGGAAGGTTTCATGGTTGTGCAATCCCCTTTTTCACAAGCATATCATAAACCGTGTCAATTTTGCTAGGTTCAAGCTTGAACAAGTTATGGGCATCGGATTTCTTTGCGACATTACCCCTGATGATTTCGATTGACATAACCTCTTGCATCTTAAGATAAAGAGGTGGGGGTAGCTGAATCTCGCTGCACAGCCGCTTCTCCTGTCAACACATGGAAGCAGATTGATGTCAATGTTTACTAAGCAGGAAGTCAATTTTAGGAACGCGGCAAACAAACAGAAAGGTGCCCATATGTTTTCTTGATAAGTAAGAATTAGGAATTAGGAAGTTGGAACTAGATACTTACACTTTCAGACAATAGATCTGCCCTATAACTGCCCATTATATCTAAATCATTCACAGAGGTTGGAGTAGCCTGTCCTGCTGGCCTGGAATTTAACTCCTTGCCAGCAGACTCTGAAGCCATGAACGCATTTGGACCAGCCTGAGTGCTTGGACCAACCTGAGAGCTTTCTTTTGCTCTACAAGCATTTTCTTCAGCTTCCTTTTTCCTTTTCTGTTCAAGGTATCTATCTGCCTCAGCTGATGTGCGGCAACCAGCAGCTCGAGCTTCCTAAAAATATTTTTTTGAGTTTCTTGAAAAGAACGTAAAATAAAAATTATGCAAGGAAGACATTAGTTTGACAGAATGAAGCATTCTTTTAGTGTCCAGCGTTAGTCTGTGCATGGATGGCATAGAATATGATATCATGGATGGCAACTTTCAAGAATAAAAGCCAATGCGGTATGCTTGTTTTATACAAAAGACTTTGGATACAACATATAACTGATTTCAGGCACAGCCATGTTTATTTTCTGAATAATTATACTTATCATCCCCACACACCACACACTTCACTTAGTTTATTTTATTTTTCATTTTTCTTATAACAAGTATGAGATGTATGAATGATAAGTAGAATAACTCAATTAATTTAATAAGAATAAAATAAAATAAAAAATAATCTTAAAATATGTAAAGTGTGGCATGGGATGATAAGTATTATCCCTCTTATTTTCTAGTGGGGCAAGCCATGTATTATACCTTAAGTTCTTGAATTCTCTTCAGTGTCCGATGCTCTGCAATAACAGTCTGAAGCAGATCCTCATGCTCTTCTTTGTTATGAAAACGCATGAAGACATCATATTGCCGACAGATTGCCCTCTCTTCAGGTAAGAAGTCCTTCTCAAAAGAATTTGGATATAACAAATTTCTTTCTAATATGAAATCCTTCCTACGCTTCCTCTCATCAAGCCTGCCAAAAAGTTTATATTAACCATAGTGAAGATAGAGGTGACTGAGTACACATTTTATAAGTATGAACCAGCAGGATTATGCCATATTATTAAATTGTCTAAAAAAAACCTCCATACAATGAAAGCTAGCAGAAAAGAAAAACACTCGATAACCAGATGAAGAACATTATAGAAATTATGCAGAAAAATTTGCATCCTGTTTTCTTAATGATTTTGTGATGGTAATGCCCCAATTCCAGTTCTCCTTTATTCTTTTTCATCTGTACCATTATGCAAAGTTGGTGTAACACTTAAATTCCGTGTTATAAGTTTCAAAACTTTCTTCTTATAAGTTCTTAAATTATTTACTCCACAAACAACTTTTTTTTTTTATAAGTATTTACTTCACAACTTTTTTTTTTTAAGTATTTACTCCACACACAATATATATTACTTATAAAAAAAAACTATATGTGTAAATAAAAACCAATACGAGAAACTTATAACAATTTTATTTAAAAATTTTATTATATAAATCTGCCAATAAGAATTAAAATCAAATTATTAAGAACACTCACCTCTTTGAATAGATTCGTAGCACTCTCAACTTCAGCTCACGTTCATCCTCTGTGTCTGTATCCTTAAATTCCATCTCAGCCAATAATTGTTCAGCATCATTATCATATTCAGGATCAAACTCCTGCCTTTTGGGGTTATAGCCACTCAACTCAACTAAAGAAGGACCCTCATTCACCGAAGTGTTCCGTTTCTTTCCGCTAAGGCTCCTGTCTGCATGGGGATCTGCCAAGAGCATGAACAAACGTAATTTAATATCCCATGGCTTTATCATAACCATATAGACTATGAATGCAAAACCAATCTTTCAACCTTTTGGTACATGCAAAAAGAAAAGTGATGCATAGAAGGTATCAATTAGATACAACAAACAAACAAATTGCAATGTTGCCTGTCGCATTCATTCAAGAAAATCCTTCAGCTACATGAATAGTGATATTTATATAAGAATAATGATAGGATTACTACCCTTCTACTACTACCCATCTACTACTATTTTTGTATTTGATTTTTTTTAATTTTTTATTTTACTTAATGATTAAGGAAGTGAGTATTAGTAAAATTGTATATTTTTTTAATTTTTTTTAGTGATTAAGGATATTAAAAAAATACTTAAAAGAAAAGGATAAAAAAATAAAAAAATAAAAATTGGAATGCACTTGGATAGTAAATGGGGGTAGTAATAGAGTAGTAACCCTATCACTACCCTTTATATAAATTAACACAACAAAATACATAACTACCAATAAACATATGCCATCTGTAGATTATGTGTCACACCTTCCACTTTAATAACACCAGCGCCATCTTTGACCTGGGCTATGTTTGATGCCTTCTTGTTAGCAGCTGTTGACGCTGCACTTGAGCCACTAGAGCGGACCTGAGATTCAACCTCTGAAGCACAAGAAACAAAGGCACAGAATCAAAAGATCATATACCCAACCTTTAATAGAATAAATCATTTGATAAAGCATTCAAAACTAGTCGGTTATATTTTGGCTCACCAGAAATTAAGCTTGACAATAAGCGTCCAGAGGAACCACCTTTATGTGAATCTTCAACTCTGAGTGAATTGATAAAAATCATATAAAATGGCATCTCAACTAAATTGCATAAAGCATCCATGGAAGAGAACGAGAGCATACTTGACTCTTGAAGGAGAAAAAGGAGATTCTTCCTTCAAATTAAGTTCCCCTATCATAGGAAATCCTGAATAGTCACAGGCAATTACCCATCACTAAAATGAATAACAGTCCCAATCATGCAGAATGTGCAGACTAACAACCAAGTATTGGCAACCTAATTGCTTCCCAAGTCCCCCCGCCCCCAGAGTTACAAATATCTTGTAATCACAAGGGATCATTCTATAAAGTGTGGCCTATGGCTATGACCCTAATTGGCCAGAGGGTCAGGTACCGATTGGCATCTAGGACATGATAATAACTTTTCTTGTGTAGGACTCTTGCATAAATATGATAAACACCAGTTAAGCAAGATTAAGAAATGATAAACACAACAAAAAAGGATTAATGAGTTGACGTAAACATGGTTACACACCTTTCTTGTCCTCGCTATGTCCTTTAGCCATAGCAAGAAGCTCCTTTCTATTTTTTCCGACAACATGAGACATGTCCTAAAAAGATATGTTCCACAACTTACTCTTCTAAAAATTTGCAATTCTGAAGAGAATTCATTTTTACAAGATTTTCAAGATGTCATACCGGAAGAGGGAAGTATGGAGAGCTCATATATACATTTGTATTGTGTTCTATACATTCTTCTTTGCTCTTAGTCCCTACATGCTCAGCAACTTCTGCCCAGTTACCCATTCCATACATTTCGATCCCCTGAAATAAAAATGTTGTTGCCACAAGTCAAAATTGACTCCTCCATGTACCACATACAGTGCTGAAAAAATAACTAGGATCAGTCAAACCAAGATAGAAAGTACCTCTAGGAGCAGTATTTCGTCATCTGCATTCCAGTCAGCACAAATAAGAGGGAAAGATAAATTGTCCTGTTGAAATGAAAATACATTAAAGCTCAAGCACAAATCTACATCCTCATCATGACAATATGGATACAAGTCTATATTAATAACTTAACACCAAGCAAAACTCAGTCTGCAAGGTATCAGCAGGAGGAGATTTTTTATGATATCATTACTAACCATAACCCTGTAAGGGTGATTGCTCTTATGAGGTGTCATCTCAGCTCCAACAGAAAAACACTCAATACATAGGTCAAAATCAGGGCACATGACACACTTGATTCGGATCTTTCCTGTAATGTCTTTGTTGCAATAATTGCAGTGGTATAAAGCTCTTTTCCCTTCGCTTATTCCTTGACCTGAGTCAAAAAGGGGGCCCGGGAGAAGAAAAGGAATGAAGCTTAAAAAAAAAAAAAAAAAAAAAAAAAAAAAAAAAAAAAAAAAAAAAAAAAGAAGGAAGGAACGAAAGAAATGGAACTAAAAAGCATATGGACAGCAACAGTCAGCACCTAGTCGCTAACAATGATGAATTGATTAGAAAACCATCAGCACCGTCATATTGTCATGGCAGCTTCTACAATATACAAGTTTCGAAAGCAAGCCCTGTTCCTTTGCCATTGGAGCTGAAGCCTTGAGGCCAAGTACTCTAACTCCTTATAGGAATATCAACCAGGACTCAAAACAAATGAGAAAAACCCGTGCCTGGGCAGTGCCTGGGCAGAACCTCAATTGACTCTAACAATAAGTCAGTTGAGTTTTTGGCAGGTCTTCCACACATACTTTTAATAAAATGCTTACTACCAGATAATGACATAGACATGAGGGGTGTAGGTATGCATGGAAATGCTGTGGGAGAAAAATGGGGGAGGTCATCAAGAAAACCATGCCATCGGATTTAACTTCTAAAAAGACTACATTTCAAGTTATGTAATGGTAGAAAAGTACCTGCAGCTGAAGATTCTGAATTTTCACCACTGGAGGCATTCTTTTTTCTCCTTGATCTGCATCGCAAAAAATTTCTGTTCAAAATAAAAACTACACCAATGTGCCAAATGTAAAATAAAATCAATGAACAAGTAATATGACACACTCATACAAACATACAAAGTGATGCAGAGGGATCCGGGCCTGATGATGCACATTTAACAGATTTTATGTTGATAGCACTGGACTACCTCGAGAAGGCAGATCAACGGAAAAAAGATTGGCGGGTTGGAAGCGGCTCTACTTATCAAAAGGGGGGAGACTAACTCTCATCAAAAGCACTATCTCCAATCTTCCTACATACTTTCTATCCTTATTCCCCTTACAGGTGGGAGTGACCAATCGGATTGAGAAATTGTTTAAGGCTTTCTTGTGGGGTGGCATGGGAGAAGAACATAAATTTCATCTAGTGAGTTGGCAAAAAGTTGCTGTCAGAAGGAGTTGGGAAGCTTGGGGGTGCGCAATTTGTTCTTTTTTAATAAATTCCTCTTAGGGAAGTGGCTGTGGAGATTCCAATTGGAAGAGGACTCATTGTGGAGATTGGTTATTGCTCGGAAGTATGGTTGTGATTGGGAGGTTGGTGTTCCAAGGAGGGTAGGCGTATCTATAGTGTGAGCCTCTAGAAATGTATTAGAAAGGGGTGGAAGGTGCTTGTAAAACACACTAATTTTGAGGTGGGAGAGGGGACAAGAATCAGTTTTTGGTTTGATGTATGGTGTGGTGAGAGAACTTTATTTTCTATTTTTCCAGGTGTTTTCAGATTGGCAGAAAATCAGCAGGCCATTGTTTCAAATGTAATGTGTGTAGCCAATGGTCATGTACATTGGAATACGATCTTATCCAGAAATGCACAGGACTGGGAAGTGGACGAAATAGCAGGTTTTTACAGCCTTCTTTATTCCAAGAAGATAGGAGGAAATGGGAGGGATAGAATGTTGTGGAAACATTAGGGGAGCAAAAAATTTTCTGTTAAATCCTTCTACAAAGTGTTGGCAGCTCATCAGCCCATTCAGTTTCCTTGGAAAGGTATTTGGAGAGTCCCCGCACCCTCTTAAAGTTGCATTTTTTACTTGGACTGCTGCTTTGGGAAAGATTCTGACGGTTGACAATCTAAGGAAACGAGGGATGATCGTGATGGAGTAGTGTTACATGTGTAAAAGCAACGGTGAATCAATTGAGCACCTTTTCTGCATTGTGAGATGGCAAGAGAGTTATGAGCGGGTATTTTTAGCCGAGCTGGGTTGTCTTGCGTCATGCCTAGAGTGTGGTGGAACACTTTTAGCATGTTGGAATAGGCATCATCACTGTTCCCAACTGGCAGCGACATGGAGGATAATTCCTTTGTGCCTATTGTGGTGTATATGGATGGAAGAGGTGCTTCAACAAGAAGGAGAGAAATGTAGGGAAATTATGGAACATTTTTGTATTTTCTTTAGTTCAATGGTAAGCTGCTATTGTATTAAAGGGAGGGAAATGTTCAGGAGTTCTTGCTTTCTTTGTAGTTTTCTAGAATGTAATCATGAGTCTCTTTTATATACTTACTGTGTAAATGGGCGTTGCCTAGCTTCGTAAAGTTTCTTACTTAAAACAAAAAAAAACAAAAAAAAAAAAAAAAACCGAATGTATAATCAAATTGATGAAAAGAACAAACAAAACCAACTAACAATGCAAGCTCAAATGTGAATTAAACTTTGGAAAATTTGGAATTATTAGAAAACACATAAGTACCTTTGGGTGGGGTCCTCATCAGCAGAGTGGAAATTTCCACGTGAGCGGCCCATTGAATTCCGAAGCTGAAGAGTTCAAGAACACTAGTGTAATATAACACTGCCGGCTTCAATCGAAAGTCGCACGGAAGGATGAGCAGGAGACTAGCATTAATAGGGCCCAGTAAAACCCTAAATTCCTCAGGCACCGTGACTTCGTTTTGATCCTGTAAAAAATGGGTAATCATGGGTCGAGCTCAAAATAACACATTTCTGAGATTTTTGCTGCTTTTTGAGAATTTTGGATTTCGAGAAAGATTTGGATTTGGGTTATCTCATAAAAGCTCAGATATTGTTGTTTCCTATTTTGGTGGCTGCAAAGAAAGCGCTAACAAGTTACAAAACTGAGTTTCCTTACTAACTTACTATGTTCCAAAGTCACAGGTAAAGTCAATCTGAGTTTTGACTTTTGAGTTATGCACTTATGCTACTTTCTGGGACCCGAACTCAACTAGGAAGAAAAACCATGTTTGTGTGGAAAGAAAGTAAATTGCAACAGCCATGAAAACTTTCAAATGGGCCACAAACAAAACAGTTGGAGTTGATTTGGGCTTTGGATGACAATCATTGATATAAAGGCAAGCCTCTTTGTTTTGGGTAATTTAGAGCACTCCTGAATTTTGTAAAATATATATATATTTTTTTAAAATATAAAGAAAAATGGTCAAAAATCTATTTCATTAGATCATCTATTATATTTCTATTTTACATTTAGTTACAGTAAATTCTCTACATGTAGAGGTTACTGTTCATTCCTCTAAATAATTTTTTTTTTTTTCTCTCTCATTTCATTCTTTTTTTTTAATCTTATTTTCATTTTTACCATTTTATCGCTTTTGCATAAGTTATACTCTCTTATCTCTCTAGTTTTGATAGTGTTAATAATAAAGGCAGGTATTTTTTTATTATTTTACTCTTTTTTTAAGTAATTTAAATTATTACATAATACATAAAGAAATATTACAAATATCAAAATATATTATGTATAGAGAAATATTTGAAATATATGATGTGTAGAGAATATAATATTTGAAATAAATAAAAAAGATTAAAAAGTATAACATTTAAATTATTTAAAGAAAAAATAAATAAATTGATATATGACATATTGAAAAGTTAGTATGTAAAATAGAAAAAATGGATTTTAGTGATGTATTTTAAAGGATAGGATAAAAAAGCCGTTGTGAGTGCTCGGCTAGTTTAGTTATATAAAATCAAATTATCTCATTTCATTTCATCTCATATAATCATTATAAATTTTTTAAATTTTTATATAAAATATAATAAACAATTTAATATTTTCAAATCTTAAAATAAAAATAATATAAAAAAAATTATATTATAAGAATATTTTATTCAACTTTTTAACAAAATATTTTATCTCATTTTATCTAAACTGTATAACCAAATGAGGCCTAAGTTAAAACAATTAATTTGGTATGCCGCATTACAATTAGGGTTGGGCGGCCAGGCTATGAAATTCAACATGCCCGTCCAATTCGCCTTGTCAAGAAGACAAGGACAATGGTATTGGCATAGCCATTTAACATTGTAATGAAATATTTAACTAATTTGAGACAATAATTATTTGCAATATTTAACTAATTTGAGAAAATAATTGTTTGCATTGGATTAGAAATCAGTAAATCATTTTAATTATTAGCTACAATAACTCAAAGAGATATGGCTTTAATCATCATTTTTTTTAATCTTTTCTCCTCTTCCTGGACCTAACAGTAAGCTGATCCTCTCTATCTTCAAGCATTTTGATTGATTAGGGTTTGTTTGGAAAGTGAAATGATTTTATCTCATATCAAAATTCTTCAATTTTTTTTTTTAAATATCACTCAAATATAAACACTTTTTAATTTTAAAATTTTAATTTTTTTCATCTAATTATTACTATTTTTCTAAACTTTCAAATAAAACATAAAAAATAATACTATTTTTTAAAATTTTAAAATAAAAATTATATTAAAAATTATATTCTAATAATATTTTAACTTTATAATATTTTTATTTAATTTAATTTTTCTCCTTTCTTAAGACTCAATAAAATATCTTAACTCAAACTATTTAACTACTATTCATAAACCATTTCATTATTATTTACAATACTCTTATATAATCTCACTTTCCAAAAGAATTCTAAAGAAATGATTAAAAAATATTTTTTTAATAATATAAATAAAAGAATGACTTATTTTAAATAAATTTGCCTATAACATTGCCCAATCCAATACCAATGATAAGGGTGTGAGATGAAAAGATTTACGTCTTATTTGGTTATACAGATAAGATGAAATAAGATAAAAAAAATTTATAAATAAAAATGAGATAATCTGCTAATAATAATGAAATAGTTTGAATTAATATTTTTATAGAGTCTTAGAAAATGAGGGAGAATATTGAATAAAAAAATTATAAAATTAAAAGTGAGTGAGAATATAATTTTTAATATTATTTTTATTTTGAAATTTGAAAAAACTAAATTATTTTTTATGCTTTGTTTAGAAGTTTGGAAAAAATATAATAATTAGATGAAAAATCTGAAAATTTGAAATAAAAAAATATTTGTATTTGAATTGGTATTTGAATGTTGAGACGAGATCATAAGATGAAATGAAATAGTTTCAAAAATGTGTGAAACCAAATCAGTAGATGGAGTGATATTATTTTTAGAGGTTTGTTACTCATCACAGCCACACACCATATACTTATTTTTATTTATTTTAATTTTATTCATCCTAAACTAATTGATTTCTTCTATCCATCATCCATACATCATACATTTAGTAAGAGAAAAAAAAATTATGTATAGTGTGAGGATGATGAAGAGAATTTATTTTTATTTTTATTAAGATATCTCGTATTATTATTTCCAGCAATGCGCGAGTCAACGACTAGTTATTAATATAGCATTGATACCTAGACCCGCGACTTTATTAATTTGGTCACTCAAGAAATTGATTTACAACTATGGCTTAAAGTTCTTGGTGATTAAAAGACAATTTCAAGGATCTGTCCATGTTACATGCATTCTATACGCCAACATATTAACTTAATTACCATTATATCTCAAAGATAAAAAGAAGCAAGTTTCGATTTTCTTACCCTTTGTATATATTAATATATCCTGATAAGGTTGCCATCTACACGGTGGAGTACTCGGCACGTATGGGGCACACTGAACTTTTGACCAAAATAAAATTTATTACGACGATAATGAAACCAGTCGTCATGCCAAACGTCACTCTCAGAGGTGTGCCACGACCACCACGGCACCACCTTAATTGCTCCTCTCCTCTAAACTATCGTAATATATTCTTGAATCTTCGGATCTCAATTACGATACAAGCACTATGGTGTTACCGAGAAATTTCTTGTTCTTTGCGTGGTCAATTCACTTCTTCACCTTGTATTTACTATATAGATCCCATACTTCGGCTTCCCATGGCATCCCAACCCTTCGTTTCCTTATCTTTCAGCCACTCTACTTTTTTTTTATTCTGTGGTGTCTTCTTCTGATATATGTTCGTTTAATCAATTCTAGCCTCCATAACACACTGCAGAAAGTTATTGAGAGCTCCCTCAAACAATAATGGCGGCTTGTGCTGTTAATTCAAGAAGTGAAACTTCGACCAGTTCTTTTTCTTTGGACTCCAACCACTGCCAGGTGAGTAATACTTGTTGCCGGCCCCTATTTTGCAGACCCAATTCCTCAAATATTGTTTCATGTAAAGCCAGCAACCGGACCGCCGGGAATAAACTGTCAAATGCCTCGAAAATCGTTCTGCACAATGAGGATGAAGAAGAACAGGACGTGCTTTGGTTGGAAATTAGAGAGGAAGCTTTGCATGATATTGAACAAGAGCATGTATTGCATGAATACTATTACTCATCTATACTGTCACATGTTTCACTAGAGAGCGCGTTGGCGGATCACCTAGGGATGAAGTTGGGAAATGCGCATATTGCTAGTGATACGCTTAAGGGAATTCTCTTGAGCGTTTTTGCTGAAGATCAGGAGATCAGGAGAGCCATCAGGGATGATCTCAGAGCTGTAAGAGAACGAGACCCGGCCTGCCTCGGTTATGCGCATTGCTTGTTGAATTTTAAAGGTTTTCTTGCATGCCAAGTGCATAGGGCGGCACATAAACTGTGGTCAAAAGGTAGGAAAGCCATGGCAGTTCTGCTTCAGAGTCGGACATCTGAGGTTTTTACGGTGGATATTCATCCTGGAGCTACAATTGGAGGGGGGGTGTTACTTGATCATGCCACAGGAATTGTTATTGGAGAGACTGCAATCATAGGAGACAATGTTACAATTCTGCATAATGTGACATTAGGTGGGACAGGGAAACTTTCCGGGGACAGGCATCCTAAGATAGGCGATGGGGTTTTCATTGGTGCAGGAGCTAAAGTTTTGGGTAACATAGTAATTGGAGAGGGTGCTAAAATTGGAGCAGGGGCAGTGGTTCTAAAGGATGTGCCTCCTAAGGCTACTAGTGTTGGAAACCCAGCTAGATTGATTGGAGGGAAACAGAAACCCATTAAGCTCCATCACTTCTTGGAGGATTCGGTTTTCTGAGATATTATTGTTGAAAGCCTCTTTCACTTTCTTGGTGTAGACTACCTCCATAACACTCTGTTTGAAGATGGCTGTTAATATTAGAGGGATTGAGTTAATAATGTATTGTAATGGATACTTTTTTGTCTTAAATCATGTGGTGATGTCTACTTTCCGAAATAATAAACGAGAAACTTACAAAGAAGTGATAACTTATCACTCTTCCTCGAATGTGTTTCTCAAGTTTTGTGTATATATTCTTCTGTATTTGATAGGGCTCCACTATTTCTATGCTTTCATCACTTTGCTTCTTGTCCTCTCTTTGATTTAGCAGTTAGAGGGTGTGCAGAAGATCTAAAGTTCATAAATTGCCCCCGAGGCTATGGAGGTTGCCACCAATAGGAAACTAGGCTCACTACTGCTTTGTGCTCTTCAAGTACTAGCAAGGAAATATGGATCCCTCATGCACATACAAGATACAACAGGATGAACTTTCTGCAGCTGTTATATCATCCCCTATGATGGCCACAGAGGTCACGAAGACCCATGATCCTACCATTGTGCAGAGACCAGAACGCTTTGCCCCTAAAGTTGTGACCTATGATGGAACAAACATTGCCTTTTCTCCATGTGGTGATTACTGGAGGCAAATGCAAAAAATATGTACATTGGAGCTCCTGATTGCAAAGATGGTCCAGTACTCTTCTGTTTAAGAAAAAGAGGTCTGTAATCTTGCAAATCTTCGGGTATCGAACGGCAACAAATGCAAAGATCAAGAGATATTACTATTGTTGACCAATGAAGTAGAATTCTATGACAGGAGTTTTTGATTATTCCCTTCACTCGTATTTCTCCACACGATTAATTGGATGAGAGATTGATTAGAGGAGGTTTTTATCGAAACTGACAAGATCTTTAGAAGACATCATCAATGATCATCGAGAGAAGCAGACAAGTGCAAAGACTGGCAAGGGTGAACCAAAGGATGAAGATCTCGTCAATGTATTTTTAGGCTTTTGGCAGAGTGGTAACCTTGGTGACACACAGATATATAAAGATTGCATAGGTGAAAGGAAATATCATAGCAGAGAATCAACTTAGATCCCCCTAGATTCTCACCTCTCTCTGTGAATATATATTTTCCAAAAAGCCTATTCTGGCAGTACAATATCTTCCTTCACATGCAGGTTACATATATACTAAAGCTATTTGAGAAGAACAAAGTGTTATTATTTATTGAGCAATGTTACTCATCATTTCAATTTTTATCATCTTTTTATCATCCTATGATGTGGTATTAGGTGATTAGAAATTATTTATTACATTTTATTTGTGAACTTATCATTTAATGCCACATCATGAGATGATGGAAGAATGATGAGAGTTGAAATGATGAATATATGCTTTCTTATTTCTTTCAGTTCAGAAGATATTACTATTGGCTTGATATTTACTTGGCAACACCAGAACTGACATAGATATTAGACTGCAAGTTTAATTTGACATATTAAACTTTATCAAATTGCAAGTAGTCACAACACTAACAGGAAATTGCTCTATTCTATACAATCCATTTGTTTGATTAATTATGTGATGGTGACTAATCATCTACTTATGCATAACTCCATAAAACATCACCAGTGTGAGATAAGATGAGAGATATAATAGATGATGTTTCTCTCAGTTGCATTAAAATCCTACAAAAGTGTCATAAATACCTGCATTCTCAACGTTCTAATTAACACCTTAAAAGAATCATTTTTAATAAAGGTAGAAGACTTCGTTTATTCATAACGGGACATTACAACTTTAACTTGAGATATATAAAAAAAAATCAACTACTACTTTTAAGGTTCCCAAATGCACAAATTTTTTTATGGCTAACATGGTTTAATCTATTGATGTAACTCTTTACAGACAAACTGTCTGAGATAGCACTATGTCCTAAGACAGATTTAAAAAACCTTACATTTCGTCCTAAGACAGAATTAAACAACTCAACACTTTGTCTAAGACCAAGGCCGGCTCAATAGGTTGGGAGCCTAAGGCTAAAATTTTGATTGAGGCATTTTTTTTAAAAGTAAAATTAAATATATTAATTTTTTTTTTATAGAATAAATATATTAATTTTAATTTTTATATTATATTCTTATTTAAAAATAATTTCTATGGTTTTGCAAAATAAAATTATTAATTAAGATTTTATACCAACTTTTCAACTATAACTGACTTAATCTTTATTATAAAACTTTCAATTTAAAGAGGAATTTATCAAATCTAGTTTTACATGACGTGCTTTAGGCTCTTGGAGCTATTGGGAATATAATTGTTCTCAGCTATTCTTAGATGTTCTCAAATTCTACTTTTTCTATCTCATTTTTCAAAATCCAAAAACATACCTTAACTTAAACTATTTAACTATTATTTATAAACTATTTCATTACTATTCACAAATATCATAATATATTATTAGTATCCAAATGAATCATAGAAGAAATTATAATCATTATTATCAATAAAGTTATATAAATAACCTACACATTTGGGAAAAGTGGACCCTTGCCTCTACAAATGATTATACAAAAAAATTTATGAACATTCGAAATTTAGATTTTACTATTTATAATTTTTACATTATATATTAAATTAATAATGACAAATAATTATTATATAGGATATTTTTAAAACTAATAATGACATAATATCTATTTGATACTTTTGATATTCTCATTAAATTAATTAATTTTTTAATTAGAGATTTTTTTTCTATTTAAACAATTCTACTTAATTTTTTGGGGGCCTTTTTCCATCAGAAGCCATAGGCAATTGCTTAACTTGCTTAATGGAAGAGCCGGCCTTGTCTAAAACGAAGTAAAAGACACACTTTATAGACAAAATCCAAGAGACTATGTGTGTATGTATATATATATATATATATATATATATATATATTTAACCTAAAATAAAAGAAATAACAAAAAAATGTAAAAGATACATGAGAAAATAGTGAATTACAACTTGAAAAGCTGTAAATCTGCATTTTCAACTTTAGAGGAAATAAAAAATGCAAACATCGAGATTGTGGTGGCGCGTAAGGAACACACGCCACCCTGGAAGTATGGTGGAACGTCAAATTTAAAGAAATCGATGGCCTAGTCCCAGAAAAGCTATATGTGGCGGCAATAGAGCTCCCCAGCGCGTGGATGTCACGCGCGCATTTTGGGCCGTGTGTGTAACTCGCGCCGCTTCATTCGATGTGATTTTTTGTCCGTCTGAAGGATCGACGCCTTGTGAATCTTGCAATGAGACGTGTGGTGGTCTCCTGATTTCGAAAAACAACATATCTGCATTTCGCCTTACTATGAACAAAAAAAAAAAATCTAAAAAAATAAAATAAAAACTACAGGGAAGAGGGAGGAGGGAGGGAGGAACTAAAGCTCTAACCCCTCCTTTGGTCTTAGTTTTTTAAGGGGGAGGGGGTTGGGGCCAGCAATGTAAAGAGAAAAATGAGAGAGCGAGAGGGTTTTTTTTTTCCTTATTTTACCCTAAAAGAATCATTTTACAAACATTTATGAGCACTGATGCATTATTGAAGACTAGGGTTGAATGTGAGCTATTTGATTTTGGTTTTTCCTGTTGGCTTTGCATCTCTAAGACCAATGAGAGCATCCTCATTAGCTTGACCAAAATTGAAATATGACTAAAATCTAGATAATATGTGCCAAAAAGATCCCATATTGGATTGAGCATCTTTAAAATAATTTGGATTTCAGCTACAGTGTTTCACCAAATATAGCTAACTGCAGTTGCTTCATCAAATATTAAAATATTAATTTTTCACTCCAAGCAAATAAATTAATAAATTAAAATTTAATTAACATTTAACATTTAGAATAGAATTATTATTAACATTTAATTGGTAGAAATACAAAATGTGATAAAAATAAATTATTAAATTAATAATATTTTATTATAGAGTGGGTAAATGGATAATCTAAAATAGAGATTGAATTTAAATAGAATAGACAAATATAAATTCATATGATATTAAGCTAAAGTTTGAAGATACATTTGACAAATCCAATGAAAATGCTCGTAATTGATCTTCCCTGATGGTTTTGGAATAATTTATATTTTTCTCCAAATTAGCTATGAGTTTATGTCTAGTAAGAGGATTGGCTTAGCCAAATGATATTAGCTAAAATTGAGCCAATTACACTTAAAATCTTCCTATATTGGATTAGGCATTGTTATTTTAGTTTGATGATGAGCTATAGTAACTCAACAAACATTTACAGTAACATAGCCATTCTTAATTTTATCTTATTTTCTCTCTCCAAAAAACTCCTTCAACCCGCGAATCATCCCTCTTTCTCAATCCTGCGTCCATCACAGCTCATTCTGGTTCTCCAAGTTTATATCACCGTCACGAATGAGACAACTTTAAAGTACCTTCATATTAAATAGCAGGTATACTAATTTTGACACAGACATTCTACCAACTTAAGATTAATGAGGAAGACGTGACAGGAAGCGAGGCAAATGAAAATCTTTAGTCAACTTAAGTAGATATTTGGATTGGGAAAAGTTTTTTTTTTTTTCCATTTGTTCACTTGTTTTAACTGTTAGTTATTTTTTATTTGTTATTATTATTATTTTTTACTTAGAAATTAAAGAAATAATTTTAAATATATTGATATATTTTTTTTTATTTTTTTACAAAATAAAAATGTATTAAAAAAATGTAAAAAAAAAAATAGACTGGATTGCATGCCCAACGATAAATACTGGGCGGCAGAATAGCATTATCCATTTGAATTTGAAGGTCAATAATGATCAGATAGTCTAGAAATAGTGCATGATGGAGATGGAAGAGAAACTATGCAGGCTGGAAAATTTTTCTAAATGAGATATCTATTCTTAAATCGATGTGTAAAATATACTATTCACATTATTTAAATGATAAAATTTTATTTATAAGATTTAAATTTTAAAATTTATCTTCTAAATCAAAATAGGTCATATAAACATTTTATTAAGCATACACTACGCACTAATTTTGCTAATCATAAATTATGAAAATAAACAATACAAGAAAACCTTTCAACAAACGCTGAGATGATTAAAATCCTTTAGAATCCAAATCATGTATTATGAAATCTTCGATAAGATTAATACACAGTAAGATGACGTGGCCCAACAAAAACAACATAATTCGCTATGAAAATTATATAGGTATTAAATCTCGTATCAAGGGCTGTTAAGATAATATGTAAACTAATCGATAACTGGAAAGCAATAATTGTGTTAAGATAATATTTTCTTCCTTTGATTTGGCTCCTAAAGAGATGCAGAAGATCATCCAAAGTTCAGAAATTGCCCTCGGGACCCAGGAAATTGCCCTTTATTGGGAACTTGCACAACTTGGCTGGATCCTTACCACACCATGCTCTACGAGAACTGGCTAGAAAATATGGACCGCTCATGCACCTGCAACTGGGTGAAGTATCTGCAGTTGTGGCGACATCCCCCAGGATAGCCAGAGAGTTCTTAAAGACTCGTGACCTCGCCTTGGGGAAGAGGCAAGAAGTTTTTGCAGCTAAGACTTTGACCTATGATGGCTCAGACATTGCCCTTTCTCCGTTCGGTGATTATTGGAGGCAAATGCGAAAAGTTTGCGTCATGGAACTCCTGAGTGCCAAGAGGGTCCAATCCTTTTCTTCTCTTCGAGAAGATGAGGTTTGTAATCTCATCAAGTCTATCCGCTTATCTTCAGGATCATCGATCAATTTTACAGAAAAGATTTATTCTTTAACAAGTACCATCGTATGCAAGGCAGCTTTTGGTAGCAAATGCAAAGATTCTGATGTATTTATATCGTTGACTAGGGAAGCAATATCCGCAGCAGGAGGCTTTGACTTGGCCGATTCTTTCCTTCACAGAAATTTCTTCGTGTGATTACTGGAACGAGAACTAAAGTAGAGGAGATGCATCGGAAGCTTGACAAGATCTTTGAGAACATCATCCATGAGCACAAGGAGAACCAGAAGAGTGCAGCAATTAGCGAGGTTGAACCGGGGCAAGATCTTTGAGGTCCCCATTACAGCTAAGAACATCAAGTCTGTCATCTGGGTTAATGTGTATATCTGCTATCATTTTTTTTTTTTTTTTTTCGGTTTTTAAGGAAGAGGACCCAATTTTATTAATAGTCAATATCAACTGGACATCTGAATTACATGTAATCATAAAATTCAAACCCATTCATCAAAATAAAATATAGAATAACTATTTTTTTTTTAAACATGACAATCTAAAATACGGCAAACCTATATAATCCATTCTCAACAAACCTCTCACCTCCAGCGGCAACTCCATTATGTTATCCCAAGATCTCGGCACCCATACGTGCCGAATAATCCGCCGGGCTATTCCCTTAGCCATAAACATGTTGCACACGATAAACGATCAGATTTAACATATCCATGATTTCGTCCCAATAATCTTCTACACA
This sequence comes from Juglans microcarpa x Juglans regia, assembly GCF_004785595.1. Lineage (NCBI taxonomy): Eukaryota > Viridiplantae > Streptophyta > Magnoliopsida > Fagales > Juglandaceae > Juglans > Juglans microcarpa x Juglans regia. The sequence continues at coordinate 9,948,802 of NC_054602.1, read as the reverse complement.
CCAGAGATTACAACGTGCTCCTTTGATCCAGTTAACCACAACCAAAGAATCAAGCTCCAATATCACACGAGATGCTCCCAGTCTTTTAACCTGTCGAAGCCCATGCAATAGACCCATCATTTCTGCATAATTATTCGAACCTGTCCCCACTGAAACTGCAAAAGCACATAACAGTTTTGCTTCCTTGTTCCTCAGCACACCACCTGCAACTGCACAACCAGGGTTCCCATGACTGCAGCCATCCATATTGAGCTTAATCCAACCTTCCTCCGGCTTCTTCCAGTACACCAGTTTTGGAGGCTTCCGCTTCGTCTGTTTAAAAGGGGTATTCAAAGCTACAAAAATTTCTTCATCTCCACGGGAAAGACACCGTCCAGCACTTAACTTCTCCCCATTTCGAGCAGGCCAGAACAAAATATATCTCCATACCTTATCAACGGAATCTGCAATGCCTTCCGTACGAGCTCTACATCTCCTCATCCATAAACACCAAATGATTATTTCCGGCAACAGTCCAAGCAGCTGGCTCGCTTTGAGACTTCGAGATGCTCTACGAAACCATTCTTCCACCTAGGGGCGGAACTCGAAAATCTAGTTTGGGGGTCAAGTTAAGAAAAAATAATTTTGAGAGACTAAATATTAATTTTTAGATAGTCTTCTTTATAAAAACACTTTCTAAAATCTAATTTTCATCAAATTTTAAAAATTTAGGAGGGGGTTTTAAGGTAGTTAGCCCCTGCTTCCACCATATCCTTCCAGCTCCTGCCTTCCACGACCCCTTTTAAAAAAGCCTTTGGATACACTATTCGTTACTGTTGAGGGAAAAATTAGTTGATTGGCATATTCTTGTGAAAACTTGTGTAAAATTGAGTTATAACAAGCGTTAAAGCAGTGTAATATGAAAAAGATTGAAGTGTGCTCAACATGGCTCAACTGGCACTCGACTGGCGCTCGAGTGGGACCTTCCAGAGAGGTTCCCTCGACGTGCGCTCGACTCAGCGCTGGATCAGAACCCATCCAGAGTGGTTCGCTCAAGATGCACTCGACGTGGCTCGAGCAGAACCCATCCAGAGTGGTTCGCTCAAGGTGCGCTCGACATGGCACTCGAGCAGAACCTATCCAGAGAGGTTCGCTCGATTTGCACTCGACGTGGCGCTCGAGCAGAACTTATCTAGAGAGGTTCGCTCGATGTGCGCTCGACGTCTCGCTCGAGCGGTTTCAGAAGACAACGTGCGTTCGACTTTCGCTCGACACCTCGCTCGAGCCAATGTTCAAGACAACCTAAAATTCATGATTTTGAGCGCCGTGTCTTGTTGGGACTATAAATAGAACAGGTTATTTCTGTTCTTTGGTGTGGAGAAACAGAGCAAAAACCCTAGTTGCCTCAAGAGCCATAGAGAGAAGCTTTTCCACATTGTTGAATCTCTCTTGGACAAACACATCTCCACCACACCACACTCAAGATCAAATCTTATTCAAAGTCCATTGAAGTGGACGTTTTGTTTGGCCGGAAGGTTTCCAGAGCTGCTAAGATCGAAAAGTTCTCGAGAAATGCTATAGAAAGGTCAGAGTTCCGACACTACATGCGTGTAGAGATCAAGTGGATCACTCGTGATGTTGCAAGCCAAGTTTAGGAACTACAAAGGTTTTGTGAGTGTCTCTATATTGGTTGTAACAAACTTTTTCTATAGTGGATTTTAGGTGGTGGCTTACACCCGGAGTGGTTTTAGAATTTGAAGACGTTCTTCAAATGAGTTTCCACTTCGTGACCAAATCTCTGTGTTGATTATTTGTATGATTTGTGTCATCTTTTAATTGCTTCTTATCATCAAATTTTATTAGATTATAAAATTTGAACTGCACCTATTCCCCCCTCTAGATGTTGTATGTGATAGAACCACTGCTTTTTCAGTTACCACAGAATACCAAGGCGTTGTGATACATTATCGAAACAAATTACACACCACCTCAGAGATACAGAAACCTGCCAGCACATGAAACAAAAACTCTCAACCCACACTATCATAAGTTTTCGACATATCAATTTTAAGAATAACGTTTCCACCACGCACTAGTTTATTGATGCAATGAACCATCTTCTGGGTAAGACTAATATTCTCAACTATGCTCCTCCCCTTAATTCTTGAGTACATCCGCTATCATGCTAGAGTTGAATCCAAAGTAATTCTTGGGTTCATTCACACTTGTTGTCATTAATATTTCTCTTTTCTTAAGAACAATCTGTGAATATTTCCAACTTCATTCCAGGACATGTTTGCTGCCGGAACTGATACTTCATCAACCACAGTTGTTTGGGGTATGTTAGAAATGATGAGGAACCCTACAGTTCTGGAGAAGGCACAAGCTGAGATAAGACAAGCCTTCAGAGGAAAGAAAAAGATCCATGAGAAAGACGTTGGGAATCTAAGTTACTTAAAGTTAGTGATTCAAGAAACTCTGAGGTTACACCCACCTCTTCCCTTGTTAATCCCAAGAGAATGCACAGAGCCATGCGAAATTGATGGATATGAGATACCCGTCAAAACTAAAGTCATCATAAATGCATGGGCAATTGCAAGAGATCCTGTATATTGGAATCATGCTGAGAGTTTCATGCCAGAGAGGTTTGCTGGTAGTTCAACTGATTTCAGAGGGAATAGCTTTGAATATATCCCTTTTGGTGCAGGGAGGAGGATTTGCCCGGGAATATTATTTGGTCTTGCCAATGTTGAACTTCCTCTTGCTCAACTGCTGTATCATTTCGATTGGGAACTCCCAGGCAGGACGAAACCAGAGGATCTGGACATGAGTGAAACCGTTGGTGCTGTTGCCGCGAGGAAAAAGCCCTTGTATTTGATTGCAACTGAATTTACTCCTTCACTTGACGAATCCCACGGCTGACTTCCAGGCTCACTACACGATCTGGAAGATGAAGGAGGTATTATATCACATAATCCATTTATATCGGATTTTACCCTTTAGCACGTTAATTAATCGCTGTACTAGAAGTTAAAAGTGTGTTCCAGATAGTATTTTCTTGAAGAATCTTTAGTGTTGATTGCTGGAAAATTCATCTTTCATAAAGGATTGTAAAAGTGAATAATGTATCTGCATGCCCAGGCAAGGTTTTAATCTTACGTGATCTTTTGAGATTCATGGTAATTGGTTGCCTTCACGTTAGTTCCCAACTCCAAATCTCGCCTGGCCTCCTATTCTGACTCTGTATTAGCAGCGCGCCTCTGTAAAGATCTGACAGCATGAGCAAGTAGTCACAAAACAAACAGGAAATTGCTCTATGGACCTTGAATTTGTTTTTCCATACAATTCCGTATAGAAGATAATGATCACCAATTATTGATAAGGCTCAAGATGATCCTGGAGCAGTTTTTGGAACACGACTCAAATAAGTAGGCGTAGTACTACAGGACTCAATAAATGTCCACCCAAATATGCACACTGCAAATGAGTTTTTTTTTTTCTTCTTCTTTAAAGTATTTTTTAAATATTCATAACCATTAAGAAAAAAGTAAAAAATATATATAAATTACTAAAAGTCACTTCTTTAATTATTAAGACAAAAATGAAAAATAAAAATATATAAATGGAGACATTTGGTAGGTATATTTAGAGTTATACTATCATTTTATCTGAACTTTTTTTTTTTGGCATAACTTAATAAAACATCACACTGATATGTTAAAATGCTCGAAATTCATTTTGAATATGTGAAAATGATTTGAATTTGTTCATCACTCTATTATGATGTGATGTGGCATGAGTCTAACATCTGAAAACCTTTGGCATGATATTTTGATTATGTTTCTAATTTTTTGTTTATGAGTTCACCCACTTTGGAAACAAAACAGTTTTTCTATGTGATCTTTCTTGTGTATACACTCGTGCCTTTGAGAATGATAAGGTGAAGATTCACTTCTGTTTATGCTCGATTTTGCCATCAAGAATAGCACAACCCTACTACGGGGGTTAAACATGGTATATGTTCTGATATGATGTCTTTGTTCTGTTATGATAATGTTCAATTATGAAATGCCAAATGACTTTTGTATATGAATACTTCTGAAATTGTCGCTTTGATATGATAACATGTTTTGTTCTGCATTTGAAAACTAAAAATGTTTTGTTCTGTATTTTGAAAATTAAAAATATTTTGTTCTGCATTCTGTACTATGTAAATGACTCATGTTTACAAATTAGTATATATTCTCTGTTTAGTGAGTTGTTGATAACTCATATCTTATATCCACAATATTTTCAAGTGTTTTGAATGTCTCGACTAATGATAAAAAATAGAAAGCAAAGGCATGGCTATGTAAGTATAGATGATTAAGTATAAAGAAGGTACTTTAATTATTAGAGAGTTTATTTAGTAGATTTGTTTTGTTTTGTTGACTTAGTATTTTAGAAGGCTGACGATTATAATGAGACTTTGTGGTGTCTTAGATTAGTTTTATTAAAGTAGTTGATTTGAAACAATAAGTTTTATGTGTAATTGAGAATTTGAAATTTATATTTGTATTATAAATTATGATTTTAGGTGATAAGATGTAAGTATCCGGCCAATGGATTACGGGATGTTACATTGGTCAACTTAGGCATTCATGATTGGTGTCATATCTTTGGATTTGAAGGTACTCATCTTGCTTGTTGATTTTGGTCTCTTCACATATTTTCTTACATGTATGTTCATGGTCCAATCTCATTAATTCCCAACGACTGTGCATGAGATAATATTATTTCAAATAATCAGACTTTCTAATTAACGTGGATGAGCTTGATCAAAACAAATATTAGAATTATCGCATCATTAATTGTATGTTATAAAATATTTCGAGTAATTCTAACATATTTTAAAATATAAAATTTACAAATATAATGATATGTTATAAACATGTAAACTGCAGTGCCATTAATTTGCTTCGTTATGCGCAATTTAATTGAAGCTCAACGAAATTGTACGGTCTTATTTTATAATAACAAAATATTTGGAATTGAAAGTGGCAAGAGTTTTAAATGATTAAAAATCCTAATAATTCACAATAATGTCGCTTCCAGATTATACTTGGTATCCCTAACAGGGTTTCACATTTAAAACAAAAAATTATTTTATAAATAAAATGACAATGTTTTGTGTTTAAACCTCTCCTCTTTAAAATATTTTTTGATAAATTCGAATATTCAGTTACAATCCAAATAACTGTATATTCAAATTTTTATACTCGGGTATCTGCTCAGATTATAACCAAGCTAATCTAGACTGGTAGTAGCTCGGACCGCATTATAAATCTAGATGCAAATCCAAATATAGCTGGTTATCCAAATTTGTCCCGACAAAACCTTTCAACAAATGTAGGTTGTGTTTGGGTAGTAAAATGATCTGAAGTCACTCTACAATTATTTATTATTTTATCACCACTTTTCTCGTAATTTTTACTACTTTTTACTATTATTTAGTATTATTTAATACTTTATTATTCTTTTTTCACTATTATTCATAGATCACCTAAATTCAAATCATCATGTTATTATAAAAATATAAGATAAGATTAATACCCAATAAGATGACGTGCCCCAACAAAAACAACATAATTGGTTTTGAAAATTATATAGGTAATTAATATCGTATCAACTGCTGTTAAGATCGATAATATATAAACTAATCAACAACTGTAATGCAATAATTGTAGTAATCCAGTGTATTTTATTCTTCTCCCACCTTGTGGGTGGCTATCAACTGTATCGATCTTTGCATAAAACAAAACTAAAAAAGTCAACATCTCACCAACCGGCTCGTGGAGAAATTGTAACTTTGGGACCATAGCGAAAGAAATTAGAAGAAAAATCACTTATTTCTCACCTTTCTTTCATGATGCTCCAATATTATTCCTTGGCTCTCATCGCTTCCCTCTTTCTCCTTCCTTTGATTTGGCTCTTAAAGAGATACATAAGATCAGCCAAAGTTCAGAAATTAAGTCATGTAAATATTTTATTAAGCGGATTCTAAGCACGACTTTGCTAATCATAAATATGAAAATAAACAATACAAGAAAACCTTTCGACAAATGCTGAGATGATTAAAATCCTTTAGAATCCAAATCATGTTTTATGAAATCTACGATAAAATTAATACACAGTAAGATGACATGGCCCAACAAAAACAACATAATTCGCTATGAAAATTATATAGGTGTTAAATAGATTAACCATGTTCTTGCTCCAATGTTGTACCAACCGCAGTTACGATAATATGTAAATTAATCATCATAGGAATGCAATAATTGTGTTAATCCAGTGTGTTATATTCTTCTCCCATCGTCCGTACCGTCTAGGTCACTAACCGTAAGACTTTTGTATTTTAAATATTCATCTTCATTGATTATAAAAGTTTACACAGTGCTCTATTTATAGAGTTGATGATGCCGAGAGTAGTCTGGCATTTTAACAAACATGAGGTGTGTGTGATTCCTATTGCTAGCTATACAAAATATCTATAACAGAAAATATTCCCTTTTGTACATGCAGGATTACAAGAATATTCTAGAGAGAATGTGCAACAGAATTTCATGAAGTAATATTTCTGGAAGGTTCTTGCAGTTGAGGCTGGTCATTGTGCGCAACTGAGGTGGAGCTGTGAGTCATGGATGAGCTGGAAATTATTGGTTTGCTGTCACCCTTTCGCAAGTCCAGTAAGGGAACCATGGTGAGACTCGTTCTTAAGGTAAGAAACCGAGAGGAAGGCAGTGGCTTTGTGAGCCCATCAACAAGCTGGTCCCGAGAAGAGATAAATGACACATGCAGTGCTTTTGATTTAACTCGATCTCTAACAAAATGAAAATCTATTTCCATGTGTTTAGTGCGGGAGTGAAGAACTGGATTTATTGAGAGATAAGTTGCCCCCAAATTATCATACCATAAAGCGGGGGGATGAGAAAGAAATACACCAAGATCATTGAGCAGTGATTGTATCCAAAGTAGTTCAGCAATGATATTGACAAGCGCCTTGTATTCAACTTCGATACCTGATTGCGCTACTGTTTGTTGCTTTCTAGAGTTCCAGAAATGAGATTTAGAAAAACACAATAGCCACCAGTTGAGCGACGGTCATCGGGACACTTTACCTAATCAGCATCAGAAAATGCATAGAGATGATAAGAATTGAAAGGCCGAATATGTAAGCCATAATGGGCAGTGTGTTTGAGATACCATAGTATTCTCTTCACAGCTTGCCAGTAAGGTAATTTAGGAGCATGCATGAATTGACAAACCTTGCTCACAGCAAAGGCAACATCAAAATGTGTAAGTGACAGATATTGCAAACTGCCAACAGTACTTCTATATAGAGTGGGGTCAAAAAACTCGAGACTGTCATTTTGAGAAAGATGAGCGGAATAGGCCATTGGAGAGTTCACGGGTTTGGCCAAATCCATGTTGGTTCTTTTCAAGAGATCAAAAATGTATTTGGTTTGAGATAAATCAAATCCAGTGGGCAGTTTATTAATCTCAAGACCTAAAAAATATCTAAGTGAACCCAAATCTTTTAATGGAAAGGATATGCTAAGTGATTGAAGAATATAGGAGATAACAGTTGAACAAGAACCAGTGAGAATAATGTCATCTACGTAAACCAAGATAAACATAGTGACAGAGTGATGATTGTAAACAAACAATGAAGGGTCGACAATGGAAGCAATGAAACCAAGCTCAAGAAGTCGGGCACTCAACTTGGAAAACCAAGCTCGAGGTGCTTGTTTAAGACCATAGATGGCCTTATTCAAGCGACACACATGATTGGGGTAGTCTGGGTTGATGAACCCAATTGGCTAAGACATGTACACTTGTTCTTGAAGGTCTTCATGGAGAAATTCATTATTAATGTCTAATTGTCTAAGGGATCAATTTTCAGTAACAACAACAGATAAGATGGTGCGGATTGTAGTGGGTTTAACTACTGGACTGAAAGTTTCAGATAAATCTATACCTGCCTGTTGATGGAAGCCCTTTGCTACTAATCGGGCCTTGCGCCGTTCGATAGAGCCATTAGAGAGCCTTTTTGTTAGGAAGACCCATTTGCAGCTGACGAGATTGGTGATGCCAGTGGAGGGAACTAGAGTCCATGTGTTAGTCTGCAAAAGAGCTTGAAATTCGTCAGACATAGCGGTCCTCCATGGCTGATGTTTCACGGCTTCTGTGTAAGAGGTTGGAGATTCAGGAATAGTGCTGGTTGTGGTTAAGTAGCTGCGAGGGGTGGCCATAAGACTGTGTCGTCAGTGAACTTGCGAGGACAAGTGGAGTTTGTATGAGATCTGGTTATGATGGGTAAGAACGTAGGAGATGTGTGTGAGGGGTTTTCGAAAACTTCAGAAGAGATGGAAGACGATCTAGAGAGATCGGGAGCAGATGTGTTTGGGTTTGGGTTCTTATCGGGTCGAGATGTGGGATTAGAGGATGAAGTGGCGGGGCTTGGGTGGATATTGGGCCTAGATGAGAGAATGGAATTTTAAGGAGGTGGATTAGGAGTGTTTTGAGTGGGAGTTGGGTTGTGGGCTGAAGGAGGCCTTTGTAAGGGGAGTGTCGAATGAGTAGGAGAAGAGGTTAAGTTGGGAGGTGGGCCAAGAATTGAGGGAAGTTGAGTAGAGATGGTCTGAAGGTTAGTGTGTGTGGACGTGGGGTAGTGGGCAAGAGGAAACTGAGATTCATCAAATACCACATTTCTTGAAATATAGATTCTTCCAATAGAAAGGTCAAAGCATCGATATCCTTTACGAGAATCGCTATAACTAATAAACAAGCATATGGTGGATCTAAGGTCCAATTTATGCTGGTTGTATGGTCGAAGATGAGGCCAACAGGTAGTGCTGAAGACCTTGAGAAAGGTGTAATCAGCTGGCTTGGAGAATAATTTTTCAAAAGATGATTTATGATGAAGAATGGGTGTAGGGAGCCGATTTATTAGATAGACAGATGTATGGAAGACATTAGCCCAAACTTTTTTAGGGAGAGATGCATGAGCCATGAGTGCTAGTCCGGTCTCGACTATGTGCCAATGTTTTCTCTCTACGGAACAATTCCCTTTGTTTGAAGCAGTGACTAAAGAGATTGATATTCCCCACCCCAATCACTTTGCAAGGATATGATTTTGGAATTAAAGAGTAACTCAACATGAGCTTGAAATTGAATAAAGACTTTGACAACATCAGATTTTTATATTAAGGGAAACTACCAAGTATAACGAGTAAAATCATCTAGACAAACTACATAATAATGAAACCCATCTCTAGAAATAATGGGGGCAAGGCCCCATACATCAGAATAGATGAGTTGCAATGGTTTGGTGGAATGTTGATAAGAATCCCGAAAGGTTTGGTGGAATGTTGATAAGAATCCCGAAAGGGTTGTTGGGAGCTTTTGGCTTGGCAACATGCTGAACATTTTGAAGAAACATCACGAGTAGAAACTGGCAGAGAGTGAATGGAGAGGATACGGTGGAATAACTGAAGAAAAAGATGACCCAGTCATGAGTGCCACTGAGAGGTGGTGGTGCGCTCGCAAACAAGGGCCTGAGGAGACGAAACCGGAGCTGGAAAGGAGTAGAGACCATCATGGGTGAGGCCACAAAGGAAAAGGTTCCCCGTCTTTGAATCCTTCACAAGAAAATGAGAACCATGAAACTCAAAGAAAACAAAGTTGTCAATGCAAAATTGTCGAACCGAAATTAAGTTCTTGGTGATATGTGGTACGTGTAACAGATTTTTCAAAAAAGAAGAAGTAGAAGATGTAGGAAAAACAGAGTCACCAATATGTGCAATCGGTAGAGCATTTCCATCACCAACTCGGATTTGATCATTGCCACCATAAAGGGAGGATTGAATGTTGAGATCTAAAGTGAGATGATTTGTGGCAGCGGTGTCAGGGTACCAAGATAGGTCAGGAGATGAGCTTGAGGTAGTGTAGTGTGCAGATAAGTTTTTAGGGGGATCACTTTGAAAAGAATAGTCAAACCTAGAGTAGCAACGTATGGCAAGATGGCCAACTTTGCCACAGATTTGACATGTTGGTTTGTTGTGAGGTAAAGGAGATGGAGAGTGGGGTGATTGAGGAGAATCAGAAGGTGTGTGACGTCAGCCAAGACCACGGTAGCCACCTCGAAAGGAGGAACCACGATTGAAGCCTTGGCCATGAGTGGAAGAATTTGAGGTAAAATTTGCCAAGAAATTTGTTGGGGTAGGAAGATGATTGGAGTGAGAAAGTCGATTTTCATGAGTAAGAGTAGTAGGCTGTATAATTCTTCAGAGGAGAGTGGTTCAACACGAGCTGTGACAGAGGTCACAAAGGCATCGTAATCACTGTTTAAGCCAGCGAGAAGGTAGGAGATGAATTCAGGGGAGGAAAAGGGAGAACCAATAGCACTCATTGTGTATGAGATATGTTTTACTTTGCCAAAGTAATCTGAAATGAAGGAGGAACCTTTGGAAATTGTGGCTAGCTGATAACGTAATTGAATGATGCGGGCATGGGAGTGAGAGGCGAAAAGTCTTTCAAGAGCAGCCCAAGCATCTCGGGCAATTTGGTGACCAACAACTTGGGCAATGAGGTTGTCGGAGAGGGAGGAGATTAAGGCACTTAGGATGAGCTGATCTGTTTGAAGCCAGGTGAGATATTCTGGGTTGGTGGTGATGTTATCCGCAAGAAGGCGAGGAGGGGGCTGGACAGAGCCATCCACGTAGTGAAAAAATCTCTATCCTTTGAGATAAGGTATCATTTGAGTGTGCCATAATAGAAAATTATCATTAGTAAGTTTTACAAAGACAAGGTGGGAAAGATGAGGAAGAAAGAAAGGAATGGGTGGGTTGGAAAGTGAGGATTAAGGAGAAGGACGAGGAGGAGGAGGGGGAGGAGGAACTTCAACCATATGAGACGCTAGTCTTCGAATAGCTTTGGTACCATGTAAGACTTTTGTATTTCAGATATTCATCTTCCTTGATTATAAAAGTTTACACAGTGCTCTATTTATAGAGCTAATGATGTCGAGAGTAGTCTGGCATTTTAACAAACTTGAGGTTTGCGTGATTCTTATTGCTAGCTGTACAAAATATCTATAACAGAAAATATTCCCTTTTGTACAAGCTGTCCATATTTGTTTCCTTGATTTACTCTTCTGAATAATTAGCTTAATATTTGACAGATTGTATAGGGATAACATTAGCATATACGTAGTTCTTTCCATGTATAGAATCCCTTTGTACAATTTATATAATAGAGAGCAATCACAAGGCCAACTATTCGGCCATTCATACAGCATTTTTTACTTATCTTGACATGGTATCAAGAGCAGGTTGAATTTTTTTTTCTCTCGATTTCGTTGTCACCCACGTGAATAATTTTTTTCTTGGTTTCGTGTGTCGGCATCTTCTGAGTCTTTGCAGCACATCTCGGCACCTTCTATTTCTGGTGTATCACACTCGACGTCAAAGCTTCGTGTTTTCAGGATTCTGTTTCTGGGGTAGTCTCTGTCAGTAGCTTTTGTCTCAGTTTTGGGCATTTTTGGCACCCTCTCAGTCTGTCGACATGTTCTTCTCCTAGAGTGGCGTCTTTCGGCAGCCTCTGTTTAAGGTCTTGGTATTTTTTTTGTTCTCAGATTTTTTTTTGGGAGTCTTTTTCCTAGATTGAATGGTTTTGGAATATTTATTTTTTGGTTTGGGTTTTTTTTTTTGGCTTCTCTCATTTGTCGGTAGCAAGTCCTTCTCTTAGTTCCTTTAATTTTTTGGATATTTTTGCTTTGTCTCAGGTTCCATTTATTTGCAATGGACTCTGCACCTGTGTGTGTCAAGTTTACAGGCAAAAATTAATCTACTTGGACTTTTCAGTTTGAACTTTTCCTCAAGGGAAAAGACCTTTGGGGCCATATTGATGGCACAAATGTTGCACAAACATCCAACACTGACAAATCCAAGGATGTTGTGTCTTCTCCTTCTTGGGCCGTGCTTGATGCTCGGATCATGTCTTGGCTTCTTGGTTCGGTGGAGCCACACATTGTCACCAACTTGCGGGCTCATCGCTCCTCTCAATCCATGTAGAATTATTTGAAGAAGGTTTATCATCAAGATAATGATGCTCGTTGCTTTCAGTTGGAACATGCAATTGCCATGTTTCAACATGGTAGTCTTTCCATTCAAGACTACTACTCGGCATTTTTGACTCTTTGGCATGAATATACTCATTTGGTTATAGCGAATGTTCCTATTGCCACTCTTTCAACTATTTAGAAGCTTCATGAGATTAGCAGGCGTGATCAGTTTCTTATGAAACTACGCCCAAAATATGAATCTGTTCGCTCCTCTCTACTGAACAGATCTCTTGTTCCCTCTCTTGTTATTTGTTTTGGTGGGTTACTACGCGAAGAACAACATCTTAGTACTCAAGCTATTATGGAGCAATCTCATGACAGTTCCAGGATGACAACTGTGGCTTATGCTGCCCAAGGACAAGGATCACCTATGACTTCTAAAAATTTGCAGTGTTTTTGCTGCAAGGAATATAAGCATATTGCTACCAATTGTCCTAAAAAATATTGTTCTTATTGCAAGAAAAATGGTCATATTATCAAAGAATTTCGTATCTGTCCCCAGAATCGTCAGGCCCAAGCATTTCAGACTTCTGTTACTGTTCCTCCCACAATGACTTCTGTAGCAAATGACTCTTCCTCAGGTGCTTCCTCTAATCTTGCACCTCCTACCGCAACTTACTGCACCCCTGAAATGGTGCAACAAATGCTAATTTCAGCATTATTTGCGATGAGATTTCAAGGTAACAATTCTACTACACTTTAGTACGTAGACTCGGAGGCTTCTAATCACATGACGAATACTCCCACAACTCTGTGTCATGTTCGGCCCTATGCTGGTCAATCTGCCATTCAGACTGCCAATGGCAGTTCTCTACCAATAGCTGCTGTCGAAGATGCCTCGTCTACATTTACTAATGTGTTTATTGCTCCTCATCTTTCCACGAATCTTATTTTTGTTGGTAAATTAGTTGATAACAATTGTGCTGTTAATTTTTCTGGTGATGGTTGTGTTATGCAGGACCAGGAAACGGGGGAGTCGATCGCGAAGGGACCTAAAGTGGGGCGCTTGTTTCCACTATTTTTACCTGTTCCAACATTTTCTCCAGTTTCTTCTATTAAGTCTTTTGCCTGTAATAATGTTCCTGGTCTGAGTATAGTGTGGCATCGTCATTTAGGCCATCTCAATACTCAGATCTTATCTCATATATTGCACTCTGACTTTCTTGATAATCAAGAACGTTCTTCTTTATCTCTTGAGTGTGATTCTTATAACTTTGGTAAAAGTAAAACTCTTCAATTTCCTTTGCATGCTACTAAAGCTTCTCGCTGCTTTGATCTTATCCATGGTGATGTTTGGGAACCATCCCCGATTAGTTCATATAAAAAATTTAAATATTATGTGACTTTTATTGAGTTTACCCGGAGTTTAAGTTTCTGGAAGGTTCTTGCAGTTGAGGCTGGTCATCGTGTGCAGCTGAAGTGGAGCCGTGAGGCATGAATGAGCTGGAAATTATTGGTTTGCTGTCATAGATGACAACTGCTTTGATCTTTGCATAAAACAAAATTAAAAAAGTCAACTTTTCACCAGATCTGGGTTCGCTTTCCCGATCCGCGTGCTAATTTTCAATGGCCGCTCCACCTGCTAGAGCTCGAGCAGATTACGATTACCTCATAAAGCTCCTCCTGATCGGTGATAGCGGCGTGGGTAAGAGTTGTCTTCTTTTGCGTTTCTCGGATGGATCGTTTACCACTAGTTTTGTTACAACCATTGGAATTGATTTTAAGAACTTGATGGCAAACGAATTAAACTTCAAATTTGGGATACTGCTGGTCAAGAGCGGTTTCGAACAATTACAACTGCATACTATCGTGGAGCCATGGGTATATTGCTTGTTTATGATGTCACTGACGAGTCATCTTTTAACAACTTTAGGAATTGGATTCGTAACTTTGAACAACATGCTTCTGACAATGTCAACAAGATACTGGTTGGTAACAAGGCTGATATGGATGAAAGCAAAAGGGCTGTTCCTACCTCAAAGGGCCAAGCTCTTGCTGATGAATATGGAATCAAGTTCTTTGAGACAAGTGCAAAGACAAATTTAAACGTGGAAGAGGTTTTCTTTTCAATAGCTAGGGATATTAAGCAAAGACTGGCAGATACTGACTCAAGGGCTGAGCCGCAGACGATAAAAATTAACCAACCGGATGCGGCATCAGGGGCTGCTCAAACTGCACAAAAATCAGCTTGCTGTGGATCTTAAACAAATCGTGTGGAAGAAGGGGATCTCAAGGATACAAGTTCAGGGCTACCATTTTGATTGGAAAAACAATATAACTATGTCTTCGGTTTGTATTGTTATTATCTTAAGATCACGCCTCAGTTGGGTGTGAATGGTAGATCTTCGAATTTTAATTATATATTATTTATTTACCATCGAAAAAAAAAAAAAAAACTTTTAACCAGTCCGCTCGTGGAGAAACTATAACTTTGGGACAATAGTGAAAGAAATTAGAAGAAAAATCGCATCTTTCCCACCTTTCTTCCATTATGCTCCAATATTCATTGGCTCTCATCACCACCTTCCTCCTCCTCTTCCTTTGATTTGGCTCCTAAAGAGATGCAGAAGATCATCTAAAGTTCAGAAATTGCCCTCGGGACCCAGGAAATTACCACTTATTGGGAACTTGCACAACTTGGCTGGATCCCTACAACACCATGCTCTACGAGAACTGGCTAGAAAATATGGACCGCTCATGCACCTGCAACTGGGTGAAGTATCTGCAGTTGTGGCGACATCCCTCAGGATAGCGAGAGAGTTCTTAAAGACTCATGACCTCGCCTTGGGGAAGAGGCAAGAAGTTTTTGCTGCCAAGACTTTGACCTATGATGGCTCAGGCATTGCCTTCTCTACATTCGGTGATTATTGGAGGCAAATGCGAAAAGTTTGCGTCATGGAACTCCTGAGTGCCAAGTGGGTCCAATCCTTTTCTTCTCTTCGAGGAGATGAGGTTTGCAATCTCATCGAGTCCATCCGCTTATCTTCAGGATCAACGATCAATTTTACAGAAAAGATTTATTCTTTAACAAGTATCATCGTATGCAAGGCAACTTTTGGTAGCAAATGCAAAGATTCTGATGTATTTATATCGTTGACTAGGGAAGCAATATCCGCAGCAGGAGGCTTTGACTTGGCCGATTTGTTTCCTTCCAAGAAATTTCTTCGTGTGATTACTGGAACGAGAACTAAAGTAGAGGAGATGCATCGGAAGCTTGACAAGATCTTGGAGAGCATCATCCATGAGCACAAGGAGAACCAGAAGAGTGCAGAAATTAGCGAGGTTGAACCGGGGCAGGAAGATCTTGTAGACTTTCTTTTGCGCCTTCAGCAAAGTAGCGGCCTTGAGGTCCCCATTACAACTAAGAACATAAAGGCTATCCTCTGGGTTAGTATGTATATCTGCTATCATGCTAGAGTTGAAACCTAAGTAATTCTTGGGTTCATTCACACTTGTTGTCATTAACATATTTCTCTTTTCTTAAGAACAATCTGTGAATATTTCCAACTTCATTCCAGGACATGTTTGCTGCCGGAATTGATACTTCATCAACCACAGTTGTTTGGGGTATGTCAGAAATGATGAGGAACCCTACTGTTCTGGAGAAGGCACAAGCTGAGACAAGACAAGCCTTCAGAGGAAAAAAAAAAGATCCATGAGAAAGACGTTGGGAATCTAAGTTACTTAAAGTTAGTTATTCAAGAAACTCTGAGGTTACACCCACCTCTTCCCGTGTTAATCCCAAGAGAATGCACAGAGCCATGCGAAATTGATGGATATGAGATACCCGTCAAAACTAAAGTCATCATAAATGCATGGGCAATTGCAAGAGATCCTGTATATTGGAATCGTGCTGAGAGTTTCATGCCAGAGAGGTTTGCTGGTAGTTCAACTGATTTCAGAGGGAATAGCTTTGAATATATCCCTTTTGGTGCAGGGAGGAGGATTTGCCCGGGAATATCATTTGGTCTTGCCAATGTTGAACTTCCTCTTGCTCAACTGCTGTATCATTTCAATTGGGAACTCCCAGGCAGGACGAAACCAGAGGATCTGGATATGAGCGAAACCGTTGGTATTGTTGCCGCGAGGAAAAAGCCCTTGTATTTGATTGCAACTGCATTTACTCCTTCACTTGACGAATCCCGCGGCTGACTTCCAGGCTCCCTACACGATCTGGAAAATGAAGGAGGTATTATATCATATAATCCGTTTATATCGGATTTTACCCTTCAGCACGTTAATTAATCGCTGTACTAGAAGTTAAAAGTGTATTCCAGATAGTATTTTCTTGAAGAATCTTTAGTGTTGATTGCCGGAAAATTCATCTTTCATGAAGGATTGTAAAAGTGAATAATGTATCTGCATGCCCAGGCAAGGTTTTAATCTTACGTGATCTTTTGAGATTCATGGTAATTGGTTGCCTCCACGTTAGTTCCCAACTCCAAATCTCGCCTGGCCTCCTATGATCTGGTTGTGTAATATTAGCAGCGCGCCTCTGTAAAGATCTGACAGCATGACCAAGTAGTCACAAAACAAACAGGAAATTGCTCTATAGACCTTGAATTTGGTTTTCTATACAACTCCGTACAGAAGATAATGATCACCAATTATTGGATAAGGCTCAATATCTCAATAATTAGACTTATCATGTAAACTTAAACTCTGTGTTCTCCGTTATATATATATAATAGACAAGGGACAATGTAGGGTGCACAAATGTCCACCCACATATGCACACTCCAAATGAGTTTTTCTTTTTTCTTTTTTCTTTTTTTTTTCTTTAAGTAATCTTTAAATATTCTTAACTACTAAGAAAAAATTAAAAAATATATATAAATTCACTAATTGTCACTTTCTTAACCATTAAGAAAAAAATAAAAAAAATAAAAATATATGAATAGAGACATTTGATAGGCATATTTAAAAGTCATATTTTCTGTTTGATTAATTATGTGATGGTGACTAATCATCTACTTTGCTCCTTTTTTTTAAAAAAAAAAAAAAAAAAAAGAGGACGGCATCTCTAATTTATTAAAAGAACCCTCACTTGTGGCGGAAGAATATCTTTATAACAATCACCAAAAAATTCAATATTATCAACACGCCTCATAAAATAAATACAAATGCAATTATGAAATACACACATAAGGTAAATTGAGTTTTTCCAAACGAATCCATCCTCCAAGCTTCTGCAGAAATTCCCTCTCATTATTCCAACTCTTACTTTCACCATGCGCTCCCAGTTTTACATAAAATCAGCTGGAGAATTTCCTTCCCTAAAAATATGAGAGAGAAAAGTTCAAATCTTGAAGGCCTTGCAAAATCATATCCCAGTAGTCCTCCAAGTACCATATTCCACATCTACCTTGTTTAAACCAGTTAATCAGGACCATAGAGTCTATTTCGATATCCACCTCCATAAGACCCATCCTCTTGCAATGTTTGACACCTTCCAACACACCCAAGAGCTCGGCATATTTATTAGGCCCTGGAGGCAACGAAATAGAGTATGCAAGAAGTAAATTCCCAGCATAAACCCTTATAACCCCATCTGCACCAGCGACACTAGGGTTTCCTAGTCTGCATCCATCCATGTTCATCTTCACTCTTCCCTCTCTTGGTTTCATCCATTTCACCCCCCCCCCCTTTGCACATTTGTCTCTCAGCAGCAGGCAGCACCGTAGGAATATTTAAATCCCGAAGAATCAACCAATCCGTTCTAGGAGTTTAGCCACTTTCACTAAGCTTTGACCAATGAAAGAAAGCCAATACTTATCTACCCAGACTTTCTCCACCGAGACACTAAAGTCTTCCATACGAGCCAGGCAACATCTCGCCCAAAGTCTCCAACTCACAATAATTGGTAGAGAACCAATCAGTGTGCCGATTTGTGTGTTGCGTTTGGCCTTCCGAAACCAATACTGGATATGATCTTTCCAATTTCTATGTCTTACATTGACAAGTCCGAAATGTCTTCCACATGTTCTCCATATTTTCTGTGCAAAATACCCTGCAAACAACACGTGATTAAAGTCCTCGTACCCTCCTTCCTTGTAACAGTCACACTTATGCACTATATTAATCACTGCTCTTCTGATACGATCATCTACACTTAAGCAGTCATTAAGTGCCTTCCACACTTAAGCAAACACTATGAACTTTTTTTTTTTTTAAAGGAGGACGACACCTCTATAACTTTATTAAAAACCTTCATTTATGGCGGAGGAAAAACCCCAAACAAATGAAACAAAGAACAATGTAAAAAACATCAAAACAAAACACAAAAGCAATCTATAGCCTAATACTAGGCAAACCAAGAAAATCCAACCGGAGCAAACCCTGAACACGGTGAGGCAAAATCATCAGAGCCAATGTATGTACAATTTTTTCCCTCTTCCCCCTGTCTTGCCAGAGAATCCGCTACCTTATTACCCTCGCTAAACTGATGTGAAACCATGTAATAAATACCATGAATCACAAGATCCTAGCCGTTAGCCTCCCCACCACAAACGAAGCCCCCAAATACCAAATCGGAAATGTTCCCTCCACAAAACCAGTGATATGTAATAAGTCTGATCCCCTTATCAAACGCAGCTTCTTAGACATGAACATAATAGATTTTTCAAAACTAATTTTCTACCTAGAAAATCGTTTATACAGCACTAGCGTCTTGAGAAGCCGTCTCATTGATCTTCTATTACCATTAGTAAAAATCAATAAATCATCCGCACAGAGAAGGTGTGAAATCAATAGAGCCCCCTTTGGATGATAGAATCTATCAATCTTCCCATCCTCGAAACTGTTTTTTAATAAATGAGATAAGACTTCCTCCATAATAATAAATAAGTCCAACGATAACAGATCCCCCTTGACGTAAACCTCTTGAGGGTTGAAAATAAATCCTTATAAGTACCATTCATCATAATGGAAAACCAGGGAGACTTGACCCAATTTTCCACTAAACCACAGAATTTACTAGAAAATCCAATAGCATACATGACTTTTAGAAGAAAATTCCAATCCACTGAATCATACACTTTAGTTATATCAATCTTCACCATCACATTCCCCCCCCCCCCCGGTCGCCGCCGCGGAACTTTTTATTAATCGACTACACCATCTCCTGAGCAATGGTAATATTCTCAAAAATACTTCTCCCAAGTATAAAAGCACCTTGCTCAGGAGACACAATCTGAGAAAGAAAACTAGTCATGCAATTCACCAAAATCTTCTAAAAAATCTTATAGGCCACTAAGCATAGGCTAATAGGCCTAAACTTATCAAAACTTCTTGGATCCTGAACTTTAGGAATCAAAACAATGAACGACGAAGAATAAAAATGTGGCAAAGAACTACCTACAAAAAAATCTCTTGCCGCCTCCATTAGGCCCCGGACTACCCCATTTCAGAATCGATTCCACTGCATTTTTAACCTCCATTTCCAATGGATCCCTACACAAAAAACGTTCTCTTCTTCCAAAATAACCTTATTGAAAAATTGTGAAAGATCAACATGATTGCAGGGCCTGTCCCCATTAAGAAAGTTTCGAAAATAATCAACTATCGATGTATGCACTTCCTCCAGTGAACTAAGCCTTATTCCATTGTTTAATGCCATCAATGAAACCACCACTTGACTTCCATCTCATAATAGCATAAGCATGAAAAAATTTCAAGTTCTAGTCTCCCTCTGAAAGCCAGTTCTTCTTTGCAATCTGTGCTAGCCAAATCTCCACATTATCCTCCCAAAAGCGTAATTCCGCTTGAGTGGCAAGGAACTTAGCTTCCAAGTCAAGACTAGACCCTTCTTGCATCATGTCCTCCACTTGCTCCAACCTTTCTTGTAAGCCCGTAATAGTCCTCTGCACATGCCGAAAAACACTCCTATTCCAGAATATCAAAGCCACCTTGGTTTTCTATAGCTTAGAAGCTAATTTATAAAGCCTTGACCCTAATGCGGGCTCGCTCCAAACTCCAGCCAAATACTCATGAAAAGAGTCATGTTTGCACCACATGTTTTGAAAACGAAAAGGAGAGAGGCCATACTTAATTGATAGATTCTCAATAGACAAGATCATTGCACAATGATCTGAAGACTTCCTAGACAAAAACTCCAAGGAAACCGACGGAAAACTCCTAAGAAAAGAGAAGTTAATAACACCACGACAAAAGACTACCACTAGACAAGATCTCAATTAAGCCACGACTGTTTAGACAACCACTAAACTCACCCATATATACCATGGATCTAGGATGCCCTCAAACTTTCTCCCCATCAGTTCTAATTGCATTAAAATCACCAACTACCAACCAAGGTTGTTCCTCAGTCTGAACTCTCTCTAAGTCTTGCCAAAGCTCCCTTCTTTCAATATAAGAACATTTAGCATATACAAATGTCAACAAAACACGCTTGTTACCCTTCGAAAACCACCCAGTGATCATTTGGTCAGACATATCCACTTCTTCCATCTCAAAAATATCCCGCCAAAAAATCCACAATTTCCCACCCATGGCCTCATTAGAACAAAACTATGGAAAACCAGAAGAGCTAGCAAATTTTTCCATTTTGTTCTCACCCTCAAAAGGTTTCAAAATAGCAACAATAGACACATTAAACTTTCTGATCAAACTTCTCAGCTGTTTACTGGACGTGCCAAAACCACGTTCCAAACCAAGAGATTGCCTATCATAAATTCAGTTTAGAGGGCCGAGATAAGACCCTTTTGTGACTATCTCACTGCACCCCTACACTGCAATTTTCTAGCACCAAAACATCCACACTTAGAGATTCATAAACCTCCTGTATGGCAACTTGAATACTACACTCACCATACAACAAACAATCTCCTCCTTGTGGCAACTCAACCCCTATCCCATCACCCAAAAAAACACCAAAACCACACTCTTCCTGCAACATCACAAATTGGCTATTACCCTCCATCGGCACATTTTCAACCACTTTCATTGTATCTAATATAGCCTGTTCACCCTCCACCCTGTCCTCTCCCGAATCCTCTGTCGTGTTCTCCTCCCTCACCTCTTTTTTATCAGTAGGAAGAATATGTACTAACTGCACATTCCCACCCTACGATCCACTTCCTTTCTTAGTAGGGCCCTGTTTGATTACACCCCGTCCATCTTCCTTCAATTGACTCACTTTCGGTAAACCAACATAACATACCACATCCGTATGACCTCACCTCTTGCATTTATTGCAATAGAACTGTAATTTCTCATATTTACCAATTTGCCAAATTTTCTTATTAGCCACCACAATTGGAAAACCCTAGATCAATTCATCCAACAGATCAACCTCTACACAAATCCTCGCACTTGTTGCCCTGGTTCGATTCATCGTAGCATTATCAGTCCCAAGGTACCGACCAAACCTACTAGCAAGAATTTGAAGACAATCCTGGCAATAAAGATGCATCAGTAAAGATGGCAAAAAAATCCACTGCGCCGCGAGTGAGGGTTCCTTATTAATATCAAATTCTTTAGTCCAACAAAATAATCAAAAACTACACCCATCTATCATCCGACCTTCCCTAGCCCATCCATGCACAAAATCTTGTTCGCTATTCATATGTACTAGCACATGATGATCGTCCATGAAACAAATCGTCGAAATCTCCAACAAACCCCAAGTCTTCACAATCGAGGGCCTAATAACATCAATCGAAGGCCTGATTCGAAGAAACTTTAAAACCAAAGCAAAATGACAAAACAAAAGTCTTCTGCCACCTTATTAATTTCCACTTCCATAAAAATGAATCCCAGTTCTCCATGGACTTCAACTGGTTGCCTCATAGTCATCTTAAAACCTGAACTTAACTTCGTTTCAGACAACGCTTGAACGTAAGTCCTTTAAGACCCATGCACCCCACCATGCAAATCCCCAGAAATACCAACAGTATCCGAAAGACCATCCAATCTAGGCCCCAATGGTGCTTGCAACACCAGAAGGCCTGAGGGAGCTGCCATATGCAAAATCCTAGAAGAAAATGGCTAAATACGCCAAAAATAGAATGCTCCGTGAAAGACAGAAAATCAGTTTTCCACACACACACATACGATAAGGCTTCCTAGACATCACAAGTGTGAGATAAGATGAGAGATATAATATATAATGTTTCTCTAAGTTGCATTAATGTCCTGGAATAGTGTCATAAATACCTATGCATTCTCAACACTCTAATTAACACCTTAAAAGAATCATTTTACAAACATACATGAGCACTGATGCATTATTGAAAGAGAAATTCTGCTTTGCGCACCTTACGTGGCTTTTAATTTAAATGAAACAGATCATTTCATTAAAGTGAAAAATAGAAAACAAAACTTGACGCCCCCTTCATCAAAGATTCAGAACATCCCCTTCCTCAGAACACTACAAATACTTGTTCCCTTCTCAAATCAACTTCATTGTAGCCATCACCGTCACCATTGCGTGCGTAGCTCCCCATCACCACCAATATCGCCATCCCCTTCCTCAAGAGAGGACCCCCTGTTCCTCAAGCTCGCCATTGCCAAGTACTCAAGTTAGGCAAGGAAAACACAACTTTTTTGTTCCAAACAAAAAGCCACACTTGCTTATTCTAACATCACAAAGCATGTACTAGGCACAACAAAGTTT
This sequence comes from Juglans microcarpa x Juglans regia, assembly GCF_004785595.1. Taxonomy (NCBI): domain Eukaryota; kingdom Viridiplantae; phylum Streptophyta; class Magnoliopsida; order Fagales; family Juglandaceae; genus Juglans; species Juglans microcarpa x Juglans regia. The sequence continues at coordinate 9,926,024 of NC_054602.1, read as the reverse complement.
AAGATGAGATAAAACAAGTTCAAAAATCATATTTGCACAGAGAGCATGAAGAGTAACAACATACCTAAACTAACTGGATCTTACTGTTTGGTGTTGCATTTGAAAAATCAATGGACTAAATTAATAGTTTTTTTCTTACAAATTTAGTGTTGTCATGTTAAGAACCCTATCAGCACACTATAAATTGTTTTAAAATATAGTCTCAAAGCCATCACCCTCCTCAAGTCAAGTATTACCAGAAAAAATTACATATCCTTTCCTGATACTTTTACACAGCCCCACACTTGTGCTAGCCATGTACCTCATTTATACAACACCCACGCCAGCACAACTAAGAAACCTTCCATTTCTAACTGAACTAATAGTTTTTTTCTCTTGTATGCAATGAAGTTATCTTGCCCATAAAAATACTTTTGCAAAAAATCTACCTTACGTACAAGAAGTGACCCTCATTGATTTATCCAATAAGCCTAAACACTAGAGGAGCTTGTCAAGCCCCACAATCGACAAACGACTGCGATGAGAAATAAAAGGAGAAATGGAAAAATAGAGAGCCAAACCAAGTCAAGCACAACCAACAATGGAAAAACATAGAGCCAAACCTTGGATGAGAGAACGTCGATGGGCAGTGGATGAGGAGGTTGTCAATGGGCAGTGGAGGAGGAGGTCCCCAATGGGTGCCAATGGGGAGGGTGTCGATGGGCACAACCAAGTGAGTATTTCTGATTTCTCGTCTTTGAAGACCAGAGGCAGTGGAAAGTTTTTTGATTTCTTGTGGTTGAGGATGAGAGGCAGTGGCTATTTGGTCATTTAACTGAAATACACGTGCGCACTTGTGTAGGACTGCAAAGGAGTCCTAGAATGGGGACTGTACGTAGCACAACTAGGGTCCATTAAGTCCAATTGAAGTCCCCACGGTGAATGGTGAGTTCCAAACTTCCAATGCCACACTGTTGACAATTTTTGGTATGTTGCATGAACTTGGATCTACCATTTTCTATCAAGTAATTTCAAAACAAAACAAAATATTTGAAAAGCATGTCTACCACCACCACCACCCTTCGTTGGCAGTAGGAACCGTAAGCCACTACCTTGCACCACCACTATTCGTCCTCTGTAAACCATCGAGAGTCTATGTTTCACCACACGAAAACAGAGCAAGCACCTATATTTCTAAAGCTTCTCCACGCATGCTGCCACCCTGCACCATGAACCCCAAGCCACCACCGCATGTCCAGGAGGCCACTATTTCCCCAAGCCAAAATTGCACGTCGGGAGCACCCACTACCCCCTTTTCACCACCCTTAAAGCCACCACTTTCTCATAGAAACTCCCACCACTTCCTTAGTCCTCGGCCAGCCCAGCTCCTTACTCCGTCGCTTGTCCCCTTCTCTCTTGGTGAGTATGGACTCTCCTCTTCTCTCATGGTTTTGGTCTGGAGGTTTGTAATTTCATATTAATAAATTATATTTGCAATCGTGGAATGCTCAAGTGTTATGTAATCTCTTTGAAAAAAATGAATAAATATGGAATCTCCATGAAAAATAACTAATTTTATAATAGTAGACCCCACTCTTTTTCAAAAAGATTACTCGGTGCTTGTACACTCCACGACTATATCTAGTATTACTCTTTCACTTTCTTGGTGTAGACTACCTCCATGACACTTTATTTGAATATGGCTATTAATATTAGAGGGATTGAATTAATAATGTATTGTAATGGATATTTTTTTTTTGTCTTAAATCATGTGGTGATGTCTACTTTCCAAAATAATAGACAAGAAACTTACAAAGAAGTGATAACTTATCACTTTGCCTCGAAAGTGTTTCTCAAGTTTTGTGTATGTATTAAAACAATGAGGATCCCAATGTCATATGTACTATTATCTTTGCTTTTCCGTTTTGGGTTAAATTATCACTTGTTTGAGAGTTAAGTTGATGGAAATAGGTGAATTTATCTACGCATATTAAATCACCACTTATTCAAAGTGCTCTCTTTGTGAAGTTTGCTTGGCAGTTCCTTTCCCAGAATTCTCTGTGGGCAAGGTATTTTAGGGCTAAATATGCTAAACATGGGATTGTGGCTGAAGCTGGAAGGGCTTGTTCTAGGTCTATCTTTTGGAAGAAAGTGGCAGAAAAATTCTCGTTGCTGGTCCATAACTCAAGGTGGAAGGTTAGAGAGGGCAATATATCTTTTTGGTATGATAAATTCATGGAATGTGGAACTTTATATGAAATGGTGGAAAGTATTAATGAACCGAATTTGCGTGCGAAGGATTTGGTGATTAATAATACTTGGGATGTCCACAAGATGAATCATTTAATTGGTGAGAACTTGACTAGAGAGGTTGTTAATTCTGTAGGCAGTTTGCAATAGGCTCAGGATACTATGATTTGGCTGTTGGATAAAAATGGGTTGTTTTCCTCCAAGTCGGCATGGGACATCATTCGAGTGAAATTCCAGAAATTGGACTGGTCTTGTTGGACTTGGAGCAAGTGGATCCCAAAAAAAGTTTCTATTTGTATCTGGAAAACAGCTTTTAATTGTCTTTTAGTGGATGCCCAAATTAGAAAATGTGGTATCCCCTTGGTATCATGTTGTAATTGTTGTCATGGGGGGCATGAGGAAGATCTGGAACATATGATTAACAAGGGAGAGTTTGCGATGGAGGTGTGGAAGAGAGTATATGCGGAATTGGGCATTCATTTCACTGCTCTACAAGGGTGAGAGGAAAGAGCTCAAGGACTGTTTAATAGAGCTTCTCGGCACTCCCAGATGGGGATACTATATTTGGTGATCCCTGTTGTGGTCATTTGGCAATTGTGGAGGCTGGGCTGCAAGGTTAGAAATTAGAATGGAAGGTACTTCTGAATCCTTTTCTTTGGTTGTTGGAAATATCATGTACTGGCTGAATCATATTGCCAGCAACGTGAATAAAGTCAAGTGGTTTTTATGTGTGGATAGAGCTCTGATTTCCAGGTTGGGTGTAAAAGTCATGGAACCAAAAAATTGTAGTGCTCGAGTTGTGAAGTGGGTTAGACCTCCAAGGGGAAGATTAAAGCTTAACCTTGATGGTAGTAGCTTAGGGAACCCGGGACTCGGTGGTGGAGGGGACATTCTTCGTGACTGCAGTAGTGAACTGATTTTTGCTTATTCTAAGTCGTTTGGTGTTTGTTCTAACAATGAAGCGGAGCTTCATTCGGTATTGGAGGGCATTATTAGGTGCAAGGAGTTGGGTTTATTTTCTATTGATATTGAATGTGATTCTTTGGTGGTGGTTAATTGGATACTGGCTAAAGCTTGTATAGTTTGGTACCTTTGGGATTTTTGGGACAAGTTGATGATTTTACTTGGAAATTTTGATTACAATATTAGTCATTGTTTTAGAGAAAGTAATCAAGTTGCAGACTGTCTTGCTCGTGAGGGGGCTTATATGGTTAGGGAGGCACCTCAATTAGGCTGTGAAGCCAGAGGGTTGTATAGGTTGGACTGGGTGGGTTTGGCTAACATTCGTTTGTCTTGAAATTTTTTTATCTGGGTTTTTTGGCTCTTAGGCTTGTTTTGTTCCTTTATTGGATGGGGGTTTTGTGCTTGGTTGGTTTGTATTTGGGTGGTCATTTTTTGTACACCCCCAGATGCTTGGCTTGTAAATTGTGATTTTCCTCCTCCACAAGTGAGGACTATTAATATACTTGGGACGGGGCCACTCATTGGGGCTTCCAGCTCTTAAAAAAAAAATATCACCACTTATTTCAAAATTTCAGTTAATGGGAATATGTGAATCTGATTATTTAACTTGTATTCTAACATTTATGAGTATGTTTTTTCTCAAGGTTCCGGTGACTTTCAACATCTTTGGATCAAAAGAGTCCAAAGCTGTTGCCTTCTAGCTTTTGATAAACTACTAATAACAGCAGTTGAAGTTCAAAATTTATCAAAGAACCATTTAGAACAGTCACTGGTTTCTCTTCTGTATTTGATAGGGCTCCACTATTTCTATGCTTTCATCACTTTGCTTCTTGTCCTCTCTTTGGTTTAGTAGTTAAAGGGTGTGCAGAAGATCTAAAGTTCATAAATTGCCCCTGAGGCTATTGAGGTTGCCGCCAATAGGAAACTTGCACAATTTCACAGGCTCACCACTGCTCTGTGCTCTTTAAGTATAACTAGCAAGGAAATATGGACCCCTCATGCACATACAAGATACAACAGGTTGAACTTTCTGCAGCTGTCATATCATCCCCTACGATGGCCACAGAGGTCATGAAGACCCATGATCCTACCATTGTGCAGAGACCAGAACGTTTTGCCCCTAAAGTTGTGACCTATGATGGAACAAACATTGCCTTTTCTCCATGTGGTGATTACTTGAGGCAAATGCAAAAAATATGTACATTGGAGCTTCTGATTCCAAAGATGGTCCAGTACTCTTCTCTTTAAGAAAAAGAGGTCTGTAATCTTGCAAATCTTCGGTATCACTAGTCCACCCTGCTGAATAATTTTCCTCTTTTCTGAGTGCCATTATTTATTGGATATCGAACGACAACAAATGCAAAGATCAAGAGACATTAATATTGTTGACCAATGAAGTAAAATTCTATGACAGGAGTTTTTGATTATTCCCTTCACTCGTATTTTGTTGTGCTACGTGCGGCAATTATGATGAATAGTATGGAAAAGAAAAGTAAGAAAAACAGACAGATTTAACGTGGTTTGGCAATGTGCCTACATCCACAAGAGCGGGGGCTGAATTTTCACTCCACTCCGCTCTGCTTCACTCTCGACATCAACAGTTTTCTCTATATACGTATTCCACTCAATATGAGCCACATACTACAACATATTTCTCCACACAATTAATTGGATGAGAGATTGATTAGAGGAGGTTTTTATCGAAACTGACAAGATCTTTAGAAGACATCATCAATGATCATCGAAAGAAGCAGACAAGTGCAAAGACTGGCAAGGGTGAACCAAAGGATGAAGATCTCGTCAAAGTATTTTTAGGCTTTTGGCAGAGTGGTAACCTTGGTGACACACAGATATATAAAGATTGCATAGGTGAAAGGAAATATCATAGCAGAGAATCAACTTAGACCCCCCTAGATTCTCACCTCTCTCTGTGAATATATATTTTCCAAAAAGCCTATTCTGGCAGTACAATATCTTCCTTCACATGCAGGTTACATATATACTAAAGCTATTTGAGAAGAACAAAGTGTTATTATTTCTTTCAGTTCAGAAGATATTACTATTGGCTTGATCTTTACTTGGCAACACCAGAACTGTATTTCATATTAGACTGCAAGTTTAATTTTGACATATTTTATCAAATTGCAAGTAGTCACAACACAAACAGGAAATTGCTCTATGGACCTTTAATTTGGTTTTCTATACACTCCAATGGTTTGATTAAGTATGTGATGGTGACTAAATCATGTACGTATGCATAACTCAATAAAACATCACGAGTGTGACATAAGATGAGAGATATAATAGATGATGTTGCTCTCAGTTGCATTAATATCCCGCAAAAGTGTCATAAATACCCTAGCATTCTCAACGTTCTAATTAACACCCTAAAAGAATCATTTTACAAACATTCATGAGCACTGCTGCATTATTGAAAACCAGGGCTGAATGCGAGCTACTTTGTTTTAGTTTTTCCTGTTGGCTCTGCATCAGATGGTTTTGGAATAATTTATATTTTTCTCCAAATTAGCTATGAGTTTATGTCTCCTAAGAGGATTGGCTTAGCCAAATGATATTAGCTAAAATTTAGTCAATTAAGGGCTCAATTGGATACAGAAACTATCTTGTCTCATCTCTTCTCGTCTCGTCTCATCTCATCATTACAATTTTTTTAAATTTTCATACAAAATATAATAAATAATTTAATTTTTTTAAATCTCAAAATAATAATAACATTAAAAAAAATATTTTAATAATATTTTATTCAATTCATCTAAAATCATCTCATCTCATCTCATCTCACTATCTAAACGAAAAATAAAAATCTTCATACCTTGAATTAGATAGTTATTTTATTTTGATGATTTAGTACAGTGATTCAATAAACATAGCGATCCACAGTAACATGATATTATGATAACCATCCTTTATTTTATTTTCTCTCTCCAAAAAACTCCTCCCACCAGCGAATCATCCCTCTTTCTCAATCCTGCGTCTATCGCAGCCCTTTCTGTTTCTCCTTTATTGAGCGTTTGATCCTCCTCATCCTGGTTCTCCAAATTTATATCACCGTCACAAATGAGACAACTTTAAAGTACCTTCATATTAAATAGCAGGTATACTAATTTTGACACAGACATTCTACCAACTTAAGATTAATGAGATTTAAAAAAAAAAAAAAAAAAAAACCCCTAAGATTAATGAGGAAGACGTGACGGGAAGTGATGAAATGAAAATATTTTGTTTTTCTAATTTATCTCCTGATCGTATTAGGTTGTGTTTAAATGTTAAAATGGATTGTGTTGAGTTGAAATAATAAAATATTATTAAATATTATTTTTTAATATTATTATTTTGATATTTAAAAAAATTAAATTATTTATTTTATTTTGTGTTAAAATTTAAAAAAATTATAATAATGAGTTGATAACTAAACGTAATATATAAACATTAGTATGGTTAAATATAGTCATTGGTTGTGCAAGTGTCATTCACTTTTTCAAAAAAAAAAGAGTTGGATTTATCTTAATTTTTTTATATGAATTTCATATTTTTTTATTTTTTTATTTTTAAATACACTATATTTACGATAACCAAACGTAATATATAAACATTAGTATGGTTAAATATAGTCATTGGTTGTGCAAGTGTCATTCACTTTTTCAAAAAAAAAAAGAGTTGGATTTATCTTAATTTTTTTATATGAATCTCATATTTTTTTATTTTTTTATTTTTAAATACACTATATTTACGATAACCAAACGTAATATATAAACATTAGTATGGTTAAATATAGTCATTGGTTGTGCAAGTGTCATTCACTTTTTCAAAAAAAAAAAAAGAGTTGGATTTATCTTAATTTTTTTATATGAATCTCATATTTTTTTATTTTTTTATTTTTAAATACACTATATTTACGTACTCTATAATTATAAATATAATTTCAAGTTTTTCATCTCTTTAATTAGTCAACTTAAGCAGATCTTTGGATTTGAAGGTCAATGATGATCAGACAGTCTAGACATGTTGGAGATGGGAGAACAAACGATGCAGGCTGGAAAACTTTTCTAATTGAGGTATTATATTCTTTAACTCGGGATGTAAAGTATACTATTTACATTACGTAAATGATAAAATTTAATTTATAAGATTTAAATTTTAAAATTTATCTTTTAATTAAAATTAAGTCATGTAAATATTTTATTAAGTATATTCTATGCACCGATTTTGTTAATCATAAATTATGAAAATAAACAATACAAGAAAACTTTCCAACAAACGCTGAGATGATTAAATTCCTTTAGAATCCAAATCATGTATTATGAAATCTTCGATAAGATTAATACACAGTAAGACGACGTGGCCCAACAAAAACAACATAATTCGCTATGAAAATTATAAAGGTATTAAATCTCGTATCAAGGGCTGTTAAGATAATATGTAAACTAATCGATCACTGGAACGCAATAATTGTGTTAAGATAATATATTCTTCTCCGATCGTCTGGGTCGTGATGACTGCATTGATCTTTGCATTAAACAAAATTAAAAAAAGTCCACATTTCACCGGTCTGCTTGTGAAGAAATTATTGGCTGGTATGAAAGAAAGATAAGGTAAGATAAGATAAGATAAGATAAGATAAGATGAGATAATTTTATATGATTTGAATAAAATATTATAAAAATATTAATTTTTAATATTATTATTATTTTAAAATTTATAAAAAATTAAATTATTTATTATATTTTATATAAAAATATAAAAAAGTTGAATACGGTACGGTGATTGATTTTATATCCAAACCACCCAATTTTGGGACTATAGTGCAAGAAATTAGAAGAAAAATTATCTGCGTCTTTCCCACCTTTCTTCCATTATGCTCCAATATTCATTGGCTCTCGTCACCACTTTCCTCCTCCTTCCAGTTCCTTTGATTTGGCTCCTAAGGAGATGCAGAAGATCATCCAAAGTTCAGAAATTGCCCTCGGGACCCAGGAAATTACCACTTATTGGGAACTTGCACAACTTGGCTGGATCCCTACCACACCATGCTCTACGAGAACTGGCTAGAAAATATGGACCGCTCATGCACCTGCAACTGGGTGAAGTATCTGCAGTTGTGGCGACATCCCCCAGGATAGCCAGAGAGTTCTTAAAGACTCATGACCTCGCCTTGGGGAAGAGGCAAGAAGTTTTTGCTGCCAAGACTTTGACCTATGACTGCTCAGACATTGTCTTTTCTCCATTCGGTGATTATTGGAGGCAAATGCGAAAAGTTTGCGTCATGGAACTCCTAAGTGCCAAGAGGGTCCAATCCTTTTCTTCTCTTCGAGAAGATGAGGTTTGTAATCTCATCGAGTCCATCCGCTTATCTTCAGGATCACCGATCAATTTTACAGAAAAGATTTATTCTTTAACAAGTACCATCGTATGCAAGGCAGCTTTTGGTAGCAAATGCAAAGATCCTGATGTATTTATATCGTTGGCTAGGGAAGTAATATCCGCAGCAGGAGGCTTTGACTTGGCCGATTTGTTTCCTTCCAAGAAATTTCTTCGTGTGATTACTGGAACGAGAACTAAAGTAGAGGAGATGCATCGGAAGCTTGACAAGATCTTGGAGAACATCATCCATGAGCACAAGGAGAACCAGAAGAGTGCAGCAATTAGCGAGGTTGAACCGGGGCAGGAAGATCTTGTAGACTTTCTTTTGCGCCTTCAGCAAAGTAGCGACCTTGAGGTCCCCATTACAACTAAGAACATAAAGGCTATCCTCTGGGTTAGTATGTATATCTGCTATCATGCTAGAGTTGAATCCTAAGTAATTCTTGGGTTCATTCACACTTGTTGTCATTAACATATTTCTCTTTTCTTAAGAACAATCTGTGAATATTTCCAACTTCATTACAGGACATGTTTGCTGCCGGAACTGATACTTCATCAACCACAGTTGTTTGGGGTATGTCAGAAATGATGAGGAACCCTACTGTTCTGGAGAAGGCACAAGCTGAGATAAGACAAGCCTTCAGAGGAAAGAAAAAGATCCATGAGAAAGACGTTGGGAATCTCAGTTACTTAAAGTTAGTTATTCAAGAAACTCTGAGGTTACACCCACCTCTTCCCGTGTTAATCCCAAGAGAATGCACAGAGCCATGCGAAATTGATGGATATGAGATACCCGTCAAAACTAAAGTCATCATAAATGCATGGGCAATTGCAAGAGATCCTGTATATTGGAATCGTGCTGAGAGTTTCATGCCAGAGAGGTTTGCTGGTAGTTCAACTGATTTCAGAGGGAATAGCTTTGAATATATCCCTTTTGGTGCTGGGAGGAGGATTTGCCCGGGAATATCATTTGGTCTTGCCAATGTTGAACTTCCTCTTGCTCAACTGCTGTATCATTTCGATTGGGAACTCCCTGGCAGGACGAAACCAGAGGATCTGGACATGAGTGAAACCGTTGGTGCTGTTGCCGCGAGGAAAAAGCCCTTGTATTTGATTGCAACTGCATTTACTCCTTCACTTGACGAACCCCACGGCTGACTTCCAGGCCCACTACACGATCTGGAAAATGAAGGAGGTATTATATCACATAATCCGTTTATATCGGATTTTACCCTTCAGCACGTTAATTAATCGCTGTACTAGAAGTTAAAAGTGTGTTCCAGATAGTATTTTCTTGAAGAATCTTTAGTGTTGATTGCTGGAAAATTCAGCTTTCATGAAGGATTGTAAAAGTGAATAATGTATCTGCATGCCCAGGCAAGGTTTTAATCTTACGTGATCTTTTGAGATTCATGGTAATTGGTTGCCTCCACGTTAGTTCCCAACTCCAAATCTCGCCTGGCCTCCTATTCTAGGGTGTGCGTGGATGTTACAGTGAGTTGAGTTGAATTGAGTTGTGATGATAAAATATTATTAGAATATTATTTTTTAATATTATTATTATTTTGAAATTTGAAAAAGTTGAATTGTTTATTATATTTTGTATTGGAATTTGAAAAAGTTGTAATGATGAGTTGAGATGAGTTGAGATGAGTTGAGGTGAGTTTGGTAACCAAATGCACCCTGACTATGTATTAGCAGCGCGTGTAACACCCCGTATTTTAGTATATTTTAATGAAGGAATTATTTTTATTGATTCAGAATTTATTCTCTTGTTTTAAAATTATTGGATTTTTAATTAGGCTATTTTTATGATTTTTAGTTTACGAAAATTATTTTTTTGAAGTGCTTTCTTTAGATTAATTACTGTGGGATTTAATTATTTCAATTTGACTTTACCATTACGTTTAAATTATTTTATTTAACTTATGGTTTTGAAATCGTTTCCGTTGGATCATTTTTGTTACCCAAGTTATGAGGATTGGACCTCATTTCTTTTCCCTCTATTTTTTCTTTTCCTCCTTTTCTTTTCTTTCTTTTCTTTTCCTCCTTATTTCTCCTTCGATTTCCTCTCTCCCGCGCGCGAAGCCCAGCCCCCTCCCTCTCTCTTTCGTCCGTTCCTTCTTCACCACCCAACGCCGCCATGCGTCGGCGGTGGTCGACACCGCCCGGTCCCCCAGCCTCCCCAGCTGCCGACGAACACTTCCCTCCAATCTCAACCTCCCTTGCGCCACCGTTAACCACCAGCAGCCCTTCAAAGCCGCGGAATCACCTTCGCTCCAGCGCCGCCGTCGCGCCACCATTGGCCACCACTTCTTCACCACTTCATCATCGACCTCCAAGCAACCCATTGGACCCAACCCCACCTCCGACCTGTCACCGGTGAAGCACATCCAACTCCATTTCCGTTTTGGGTATTTTTGGCCTTAAACCACCATTTGCGCCGCCACCCACGGCCAACCATCACCACCACTAGCTTCACCGACATTTCTAGGCCCTACCCTATCAATCTTTGGTCTTCGTTTGAACCCGTTAAAAAGTGGGTATCTGTGACCCACGGCCACAGTGTATTTTGCACTGTTCTGTAGCTGTTTTTCCACTTCTTGCGCCTCCGTGATCCTCCAGAAATTATTATATAGTACTGTAAGTATTTTCCTAAGAATTCTCGTGAATTTAATGTATTTTTGCACTAGCACATTACACTGTATTTAATTACTGATTGGTTTTGCCGGACTGAGTCCGAGGAGTAACGGGGTTGATTGGATTGGGTAATGGAGTTGTTAGTATGATTGGTTTAGACTATGAGATTTGTTGGCTATTCGGGTTTAAATATTGGTGTTTCGTGTATGACGTGGGTTGTGGCGGATATTGATGATTTTAAAAAGTGATGACATATTTTTGGAATTACGAGGGTTTTAAGTTTTGAGGAATTAAAATAGGTTATTTCTGAAGTTTAGGCTTAAATATCGAAATACGTGATTGATTGGAAACTTACGGAAATTACGTCATTATTTTTATAGGTGACGATCTATAGTCGGCTCGACATTTTTTAGGAAAATTTTGGAAAAGTTAAGTCGTCCAGGTAAGCGGGGTTCCTATGCTAGATTTGCATAAAAAGAAATGAACTGAGGTTGGTTTGTAAAAATGTGCATGTTGTTTTAAAAAAGAAAAAGTGAAAAACAACCTCAGTATATGTTTTGCATTCCCTCATGAGATACGTATGAAAGAGAAAAGAAATGTTTTTGACATGAAATGTGTAGACATGAGCAATATTTGACATGTTTCCAAAATATGCAAAAGAGCGAATATGATATCATTGAAATTTTTATGCATGTGATATGAAATGATTTGGATCTGTTTTTGATTAAATAGAAATTATATGAATATCTTTCGCACGTGTTTTGGTATGATATGGATATGATAAAACTTTGGCATACTTATTTGTTTTGAATATGGTTCTGATATGATGATACTGTTCACGTGATATGGTTGGTACCACCATGATATGATATGAGTGCACCCACTTTGTTTCCAAAGTGGTCTTTTTACATGTTCTTTCCTGTGTGCACATTCGGGGCTCCAAGATTGAAAAATGGGAAGTTCACCATATGATACTGCCTGGTTTGGCCACCGGGGATAGCACAACCCTACCACGGGGGTTAAACATGGTATATGATATGATATGATAAGATGAAAATATTCAGTTATGTTATGCCAAAGTGTTTTTGAATATGAAATGGATTCTTAAATATGAATTGTTGATTTTGAGTATGAAAAGTTTGAAAAGTCGCTCTGATTTTCTGATAACATGTTTTTATAAGATCTGCATATAAAAATAAAATGTTTTTGTTTCTGCATACTGAACTTTCTGAAAAGGCTCATGTTTACATACTAGTATATGTTCTCTGCTTACTGAGTTATTGATAACTCACCCTTTATCTCCATCATCTTTTTTAGATGATTTGAATGTTTCAGTTGAGGATCAAGGATATGGAGCATGGGTGAGAAGAGTTAGAATGATGGTTTAAGCATAGAAGATTTATATGGGTATTGAATGTTTTCATTCAGTAAGCTTGTTGGGTTCTGATGTTGTGATTTGTTGTGAGATTGATGTTTATATTAAGACTTTGTATTGTCTTAGAATAGTTATTCTGGAGTAAGTGATGTAAATATATGAGTATTTTGTGCGATAGAGAAAAATTAGAGTATGTACTATGTGGAAGAAAAATGATTTTTAAGTGACATGAGTTAACTCTCCAGACCCTCGGGGACGGGGCGTTACAGCGCACCTCTGTAAAGATCTGACAGCATGAGCAAGTAGTCACAAAACAAACAGGAAATTACTCTAGACCTTGAATTTGGTTTTCTATACGACTCCGTATAGAATATAATGATCACAAGGCTCAAGATGATCCTGGAGCAGTTTTTAGAACTCGACTCAATAAGTAGACGTAGTGCAGGACTCAATAATTGTCCACCCAAATATGCACACTGCAAATGAGTTTTTTTTTTTTTTTTTTTTTTTTGAAGTAGTTTTTAAATATTCTTAACGAAAAGATTAAAAAATATATATAAATTCGCTGCCTTAGTCCTCGACCAGCCCAGCTCCTTGCTCCATCGCATGTCCCCTTCTCTGTCGATGAGTATGGACTCTCTTCTTGTCGCATGGTTTTGGTCTAGATGTTTGTAATTTCATATTAAGAAATGATATTTGCAATCGTGATATCCGCAAGTGCTATCCAATCTCTTTAAAAAAATAAATAAATATGAGATTCACATAAAAAAGAATTAATTTTTTATTAATGGACTCTACACTTTCTCAAAAAGATTACAAGACACTTATTCATTCCATTACTATATTTAGCATTATTTTCCGGTGAAATTTTTTTTTAGAGAAGAATAAGGTCATTTGTCTCACAAAAATCATTTTCTTCTTCGATTCGCATTGTTTCATTAAATGAATACCTTACATTTAACATTAATGCGCAATTTGGTGCACAAAATCATTTGCAAAAAGACTTTTCCCTCACAGAATTCCTTATTTTTTCAGCCTTCCTAATGAGCCATTCATGTTTATGATTAATTCCCAAAACGCCCTTGTCATTAGGATGTTTCCATGTTGGGCCTATTTTTATATTTTTAAAAAAAATGTACAAAAACACCAATCATAAAAAAATATAATACACATTCAAGTTTTGCAGGCTTCACAATTTTACCTTACACTATGGATTGTACTAATATTCTTTTTACATACTCAAAACAGATCCAAAATTATGAGCTACTAATATGACCAAAACACATGATCTCCTTAACACAAATGACAACCCATTAGCTCCAACGAATATATATATAGGATTGATTCATTTTGTGGCGATGCAGTTGTACCCTAACACAGACATGAAGTCTTGGAACATAAGATATACTCCATGATAGAATTTCAAAAGAATATGAAATTGGGAGGTAAATAGGACACAAATCTGAATATAGCACTATCTCATGAAAATAGGCATCGACTGTGTTTTATAATATACAGTTTCAAACCAACTAGAGAAAGCATTCTGCTTGATAGTTGTTCTCTCCAATTCGCACTATTTATTATTTACCCTAATCCCCTTGTGTGATCCTACCTTTATAATTGGTATGCTCTACAAGACCTATTGATATAAACCTCTATAGCTAAGACCATTACATGCTAACTGTAACTGTAATATACAATATCAAAGACAAATTTTGTAAGAAGCGATGGAAAATATAGTAAATGTATTGGGAATTCCATAAGTTGCATGAGCTCTCACCCAAAACCACTCTAGGGTTGTGAAATTCATCATTAACTATCCCTATCAGATATGTCATGCATCAAAAAGAAAAGTTTGCATTCTAAGAAAAATATGTCAAGTACAATAATAGCAAAGCAAAAATAGAATGAAAAGTAAATGACCCTTCAACTCATGGAAATTTTGATAAAAAACAGAGTACAAAAGAATGCAAAAAAAAAAAAAAACTGGACTCTTATTTATTTGCACAACATAGCCCCACAAAACTGGCTACTACTCAACTTCTTTCTCTTGCCACTCTAATTAGAGACATCCATTGGTAGCAAAACCACATGAGCAATGGACTCTTATTTATTTGTTTGACTAGAGTTGGAAAAAAGAACACAACAAAATGATTGCATTTTTTTTTTTTATTCAATCCCACATGGCCATCTGATGCAGACCAAAATTAAGGATGAAGCAGAGTATCTGCAACCATTCTTGGCCCAGACTTAATGAGGTCCGGATACAAGCACATACTGTAAGTGTTCACCTATAATCTAATACAAGTTATTACCCATTCCAGGATCAACTGGATGGCTATCAACACGGGCAAAACGTGTTTCCTTTGCCAACAACCCAAAATTTTACAACAAACAATTGTTCTGGATATGCCTCAAGATGACGAGACTTGAAGCAGTATGTTCAGAAAAAAACAAAAGTCTGTCAGGAAATGTATGCCAACACATGCATGAGAGAGAGAGACCTGATGGCCATTATAACCAGCAGCTGTGCAGGCTGCAGAAGATTCTTCTTCAGTGCTGCAACTAACAAAGTGATTGGACGACCGAGTTTAAATTCAAAGTCGATGTGAATAAGCTGCGGCCATTTGATTTTCGCTGCAAATAGTTACTTATTGCAACGATTTTATTTGTAACAAAATGAAAATCGCTGCAAAAGATTATTTTTCTTCTGGTATACTACTTATTATTTTATCATTACTTTTTATTATTATTTAATATTTTATTATTTGTTTTTACTATTATTCACATATCATTTGATATCACATGAATTCAAATCATGTTATTATAAAAATTTAAGATAAGATTAATACCCAATAAGATGACGTGCCCCAACAAAATAACATAATTGTTTTTGAGAATTATTTAGGAAATAAATAGATATTGGGTATCTCGTATCAACTGCTGTTAAGATCGATAATATATAAACTAATCAATAACTGGAAGGCAATAATTGTAGTAATCCAGTTTATTTATATTCTTCTCCAGTAATACTCGGGTCCAACACTAAGTTATTTTCTAATTTTTTATTTTTATTTTTGGATTTAATGCACTTGCAACTGGGTGAAGTATCTGCAGTTGTGGCGACATCCCCAAGTTAGCCAGAGAGTTCATGAAGACCCATGAACTCGCCTTTAGCAAGAGGCAAGAAATTTTTGCAGCTCAGATTTTGACCTACGATGGCTTAGACATTTGCTTTTCTCCATTTGGTGATTATTGGAGACAAATGCGAAAAGTTTGCGTAATGGAACTCCTGAGTGCCAAGAGGGTCCAATCCTTCTCTTCTCTTCGAGAAGATGAGGTTTGTAATCTTGTCGAGTCCATCCGCTTATCTTCAGGATCACCGATCAATTTTACAGAAAAGATCTATTCCTTAACGAGTACCATCGTGTGCAAGGCAGCTTTTGGCAGCAAATGCAAAGATCCTGATGTATTTATATCGTTGGCCAAGGAAGCAATATCTGCAACAAGAGGCTTTGACTTGGCCGATTTGTTTCCTTCCAAGAAATTTCTTCGTGTGATTACTGGAATAAAAACTAAAGTAAAGGAAATGCATCGGAAGATTGACAAGATCGTCGAGAACATCATCCATGAGCACAAGGAGAACCAGATGAGTGCAGCAATTAGCGAGGTAGAAAGGGGGAAGGAAGATCTTGTTGACATTCTTTTGCTCCTTCAGCAAACTAGCAGTCTTGAGGTCCCCATTACAACCAAGAACATCAAGGCTGTCATCTGGGTTAGTATACACACACATATAGAGTAATGTAATCTGCTAGTAAGGTGTATAGAATTTTCAATATATATATATATATCATGCTCGTTATAAAAGATCAGTTGAATCCCAAGTAATTCCTCGGTTGATTCACACTTGTCATTTACATATTTCTCTTATCTTAAGAACAATATGTGAATATTTCCAACTCCATTCCGGGACATGTTTTGTAATGCCCCGTCTCCGAGGGTCCAGAGAGTTAACTCATGTCGTTAAAAATCATTCTCCATCCACATAGTACATAATCAAATTTTTCTCAATCTCACAAACTACTCATTAATTCACATCAAGTACTTCAGTATAATTAATCCAAGACAATACAAAGTCTTAATAAAAACATCAACCTCCCAACAATTCATATCATCAGAACGCAACAAACTTACTGAATAACAAAATCCTCAATCCTCATGCAAACCTCTTATACTTAAACTACTGTTCTTAACTCCTCTTACCTATGCTCCATATTCTTGATCATCAACTGGAATATTCAAATCATCTGAAAATATTGGAGATAAGAGGGGGTGAGTTATCAACAACTCAGTAAGCAGAGAACATATACTTGCGTGCAAGCATGAGCCATTTTCAGAAAGTTCAGTATGCAGAAACAAAACATTATATTTTTATATGCAGATCTCAGAAATATGTTATCAAAAAATCAGAGCGACTTTTCAGACTTTTTAGACTCAAAAATTAACTGTTCATATTTAAAGATACTTTCCATATTCAAAGACCATTTTCATATTCAACATCCAATTGTTTATATTCAAATATCCATTTCATAATCAAAGACATTTTTGGCATTCAAAAACTATTTTCATGTTCGAAAACCAACTGTACATATTAAATATCATTTTCATATTCAAAATCGTTTTGGCATAACATAACTGAACATCTTCATCTTATCGTATCATGTCATATCGTATCATGTCATATACCAAGTTTAACCCCCGTGGTAGGGTTGTGCTATCCCCGGTGACCAAACCAGGCAGTATCATATGGTGAACTTCCCATTTTTCAATCTCAGAGCCCCGAGTGTGCACACAGGAAAGAATACGTAAAAAGACCACTTTGTTTTCAAAGTGGCTGCACTCATATCATATCATATCATGGTGGTACCAACCATATCACGTGAACTAGTATCATCATATCAGAACCATATTCAGAATCAGATCCAGAATAGATAAGTATGCCAAAGGTTTATCATATCCATATCATATCAAAACACGTGCGAAACATATTCATATCCTTTCCATTTGATAAAAAACATATCCAAATCATTTTATATCACATGTATAAAAAAAATCTCAATGATATCATATTTGTTTTTTTGCATATTTCAGAAACATATCAAATATTGCTCATGTCTACACAAGGCATGTCAGAAAAATATTTTCTCTTTTCCGTACAGATTTCATGAGTGATGCAAATAAACGACCGAAATTGATTTTTTTCAAGTTTTCATTTCATCACAAAATATGCAAAGTTTGCAGAAGGTCAACATCAGTCTCAATAATTCGTATAAAACCTAGCATAGGAACCCCGCTTACTTGGAATTCTTAGCTTTTTCAGAATTTTCCTCAAAAAAGTCGAGTCGACTATAAATCGTCACCTAGAAAATAATCACGTAATTTCCGTAAGTTTCCAATCAATTACATATTTCAATATTTAAGCTTAAACTTCTAAAATAACCTATTTTAATTCCTCAAAACTTAAAACCTTCATAATTCCAAAATATATCACCACTTTCTAAAATCATTAATATCCACCATAACCAACGTCAAACTCAAAACACCAATATTTAAACCCGAAACTGCTAATAAATCTCACATCATAAATCAATCACACAAACAACTCCATAATCCAATCCAACCGACCCCCTTACACCTCGGACTCAGTCCGGCACAACCAACCAATTCACAGCAAATATGAGTTAGCGCAAAAATACATTTAAATCTCAAAAGTTCTTTGAGAAAATACTTACAATGCTATAATATAATTTTTGAAAGATCACGGAGGTGCTAGAAATGGCGGCACAGTAACATAACAGTGCAAAATACACTGTGGCCATAGGTCTCAAAAACTCACTTTTGAACAGAGACAAACCAAGACCCAAAATTGATAGGGTAGGGTTTAGGGATATCAGTGAAGCTAGTGATGGTGGTGGTTGGCCGTGGGTGGCGGCGCAAAGGGTGGTTGAAGACCAAAAATACTCAAATCGGAAATGGGGTTGGTTGTGCTTCACCGGTGACGGATCGGAGCTGAGGTTGGGTGCATTGGGTTGCTAGGAGGTCGAGGATGAAGTGGTAAAGAAATGGTGGCACGACGGCGGCGCTGGAGTGAAGAGAGCACCGCGGCTTGGTGTGGTACGTTGGGGCTATCGGCGGCGAGTTAGGGGCTGAAATTGGTGGGGTGGAGAAGGAGAAGAGCACGGGGAGAGAGAGGGAGGAGGTGCCGCGCAGTAGAGAACTGGAAGGAGAAGAAAAAAAAAGAAGAAAAAAAAAAGAAAGAATAAGAGAAAAAGAGAGGAAAGAGAAAATTGAGGAAAAGAAATGAGATCCAATCCTCATATATTGGGTCACAAAATGATCCAACGGAAACGATTTCAAAACAACAAGTACAATAAAATAATTCAAATGTAGTGATTAAAATGAAAATAAATAATTAAATCCAACAAGAAGTTAATTTAATATGAAAAGAAATTTAAATGCATAACAATAATTAATATTAAGGAAACATGTCAAATTTAATTTTCACAATTTAAAAATCATAAAAATAATCCCACTAAAATCTGAAAATTTTAAAACAAGAGAATCAATTTTTAAATTAATAATAAATAATTCTTCAATTAAAAATACACTAAAAATACAGAATGTTACATGTTTGCTGCCGGAACTGATACTTCATCAGCCACGGTTGTTTGGGCTATGGTAGAAATGATGAGGAATCCTACAGTTCTGGAGAAGGCACAAGCTGAGATAAGACAAGCAATGTTTTGAATACCGTACCGGATGACGTACCGGTCAAGGCACTGGAACGAAATATTTCGGTACCAGTACCGTTTCGTGTACCGTTTCGGGATAGTCGATATATGAATAAATTATATATATAAAATATATATAACAATTATATTCTAAAATAATAGTTTATATATGAATAAATTATATATAAATACATACATATATATAAATTATAAATAGTCTAGTCTAAATTGGGGGTCAAAAAATGAACTTGTAGTTTGAAAAAATGAAAAAAAAAATGAAGGCCGAAATTTAAGCCGAAACGGCCGGTACCGGCCGGTATTTAAGCCGGTACGAAATACAGGTAATATCTGTACCGGCTCAGTGGCCGGTACGGCAAATATCGGCCGTACCGGCCGATACGAAACTATTTTTAAAACTTTGAAGACAAGCCTTCAGAGGAAAGAAAAAGGTGGATGAGAAAGATGTTGGGAATCTAAGTTACTTAAAGTTAGTGATCCAAGAAACTCTGAGGCTACACCCTCCTGCTCCCATGTTGGTCCCAAGAGAATGCACAGAGCCATGCGAAATTGATGGATATGAGATACCCGTCAAAACTAAAGTCATCATAAATGCATGGGCAATTGCAAGAGATCCTGCATATTGGAATCATGCTGAGAGTTTCATGCCGGAGATGTTTGCAGGTAGTTCAACTGATTTCAAAGGGACTAGCTTTGAATATATCCCTTTCGGTGCAGGGAGGAGGATGTGCCCGGGAATATTATTAGGTCTTGCCAATGTTGAACTTCCTCTCGCTCAACTGCTGTATCATTTCGATTGGGAACTCCCAGGCCAGAAGAAACCAGAGGATCTAGACATGAGTGAAACCGTTGGCGCTGTTGCCGCAAGGAAAAAGCCCTTGTATTTGATTGCAACTACATTTACGCCTTGATCACTTCATGACGAATCCCTCGCCGCGGCTGACTTCCAGATTTAATATATACACGACGACGATCTGAAAATGAAGGAGATATTATATCAGATATTAATTCGTTTATATCGATCTCCCTGGATTTCACCCTTCACTGCACTGTTAATTAATCACTGTACTTGAATTAGTTAATGTCATGATCATTTATTCCCGATATATAGTATTTTCTTCATGAAGAATCTTAGCGTTGATTGCTGGACAATTCATGATCTTTCATGTAAACAAGGATTGTAAAAGTGATGAATCATGTATGATCTGCATGCCTGCCTGGGCAGGGTTTTAATCTTACATCTTTTAAGATTCTTGGTACGTAATTGGTTGCCTTCACGTTATAGTTCCCAACACCAAATGTCGCCTGCCCTCCTATTATAATTCCCAGTTTAATTAGCTGCAATTTTCCAGTGACGTTATTGTATCTCCTTAGTTAATTAATTGATCTTCGCGCATAATCATGATTCTAATTGAATAATATCACACGATTAGTTAGATATATAATATAATATGGAAGAACATTCGATCATGATTACAGTTAAGCTAAGAATATAGTATGATTTAATTTAGCACATGTATAGTCGCCAATCTTTTTAAAAAAAAAAAACACACAATTTCATTTATAGTCGCTTCATTAACCATTAAGTAAAAAAAAAAGTTAAAATACTCGAGCAATAACTTTTATACGTAACTTTGAGAAATTCTACTAACATTTTCCATTAACATTTTCACAAATTTTATCAAATTGTGTATTCGCAGCTTCGGTAAAGATGTGGCAACATTAGCAAGTAGTCACAACTCTATACACTCCATTTGTTTGATTAATTATGTGATGGTGACTAATCATATACTTTTTTGTTATATCTGAATTTCTTATGCATAACTCAATAAAACATCTCAAGTGCGAGATAAGATGAGGGATGTAATAGATGATTAGGGGTGTAATTTAGAACAGGAAAACCGGTCCGGACCGGATCAGACCGGTTTTATCGGTTTTGAACCGGTCCGGTCCGGGACCGGTTCTTATAATGTAAAAACCGGCTGGTTCCGGTCCGGTTCCGGTTTTGGAATTTTCCGGACCGGACCGGACCGGTTTATTAAAAATATATATAAAAAAATAATATTTATATTATTGTATATATTAGTTTTATACAAAATATTATATATATATATTAATAATTAATATATATATGTTTTATATATTATGTATAATTATAAATTTTTATGTGAAATTTTTATAGATAGTATATAAAATTATATATATGAAATAATATCATATATGAAATAATTTGTTATTATAATTTATAAATTATTACATAAAATGTTAATACTAAATCACTAAAAGTTTATAACTAATACTAATATTAAATATATAGTTATACTAATACTTATATATAACTTATAACTTATAACTATACCAATAGTCTAATATTAATACTATTATATAGTCTAATATATTATTTAGCTATACTAATATATAAGTCTATAACTAATAGTTATAGACTATTTAACTAATACAGTAATACTAATCGTCTAATATAAACTATAAATTATAGTTATACTTATAATTAATACTAAAAGTTTATAACTAATACTAATATATAACTATACTAATAGGCTAATATTAATACTATTATATAGTCTAATATATTATATAGCTATACTAATATACAAGTCTATAACTATTTAACTAATAGTCTAATACTAATAGTTTAATATAGACTATAGACTAAGACTATAGTTATACTTATACTAATATAGTTATACTAAATCACTATAACTAGTACTAA
This sequence comes from Juglans microcarpa x Juglans regia, assembly GCF_004785595.1. NCBI lineage: Eukaryota > Viridiplantae > Streptophyta > Magnoliopsida > Fagales > Juglandaceae > Juglans > Juglans microcarpa x Juglans regia. The sequence continues at coordinate 9,903,895 of NC_054602.1, read as the reverse complement.
TATATAACTATACTAATAGACTAATATTAATACTATTAGACTAGTCTAATATATTATATAGCTATACTAATATATAAGTCTATAGCTATTTAACTAATACTAATAGTTTAATGTAGACTATAGTTATAGTTATACTAATATAGTTATACTAAATCACCATAACTAATACTAATATATAACTATACTAATAGACTAATATTAATACTATTAGACTAGTCTAATATATTATATAGCTATACTAATATATAAGTCTATAGCTATTTAACTAATACTAATAGTTTAATGTAGACTATAGTTATAGTTATACTAATATAGTTATACTAAATCGTTATAACTAATACTATTATACTAATATATAACTTATAACTATACCAATAATCTAATATTAATACTATTATATAGTCTAATATATTATTTAGCTATGCTAATATATAAGTATATAACTAGTAGTTATAGACTATTTAACTATTTAACTAATACTAATAGTCTAATTTAGACTATAGATTATAGTTATACTTATTATTAATACTAAAAGTTTTTACTAAAAGTTTATAACTAATACCAATATTAAATATATATTTTATAACTAATATTAATATATAACTATACTAATATACAAGTCTATAACTATTTAACTAATATTAATAGTTTAATATATTATATAGTTATAATTATACTAATATATAAGTCTATAACTATTTAATTAATACTAATAGTTTAATATAGACTATAGACTATAGTTATAGTTATACTAATATAGTTATACTAAATCACTATAACTAATACTAATATATAACTATAGTAATATGCTAATTTTAATACTATTAGACTATGGTATATTAAATGTATTACAAATATATATATATATATTATATAGTCTAATATATAAAATATTTGACTATAGTATATTAAATGTATTACAAATATATATATATATAGTTATATTAAATCAGTATAATCTATTAAATGTATTACAAATATGAAATATATATAAATTTTAATTATCATTTAAAATAAAAACACATTGAAAAGAATTAAATTTGAATTAAATAGGAAAGGGCCAAAGGAAACGGCGCCGTTTTCATCTATTTGAAAATCCTAAATGTGTCTATCTGAAAACTTCATCTCCTTCCACCTTCGTGAATCTGTGATTCACTGATTTCACTTTCCCCCGCAGCCCCGCTCGTCTCTCACTTCACTGATTTCACTTTCTCCCGCAGCTCTCTCTGTCTCTCACTCTCAACTCTCTCGCCTCTCAGCCGCTCGTCTCTCACTTCTCAGCCCTCTGCTCTCGCAGCCTCGCCCCTCGCCTCTCGCAGCTCGCCCTCTCCGTCTCTCGTTCTGTCTCTCACCCTCAACTCTCCCGCCTCTCACTCTCTCGTCTCTCAACTCTTTCGTCGTCGCTCTCAATCTCTCTTCTCTGTTCTCTCAACTCTCTCAGCCCCTATCTCAGTCTCTTTGTCAATTGGCCCTTGGCCCCCCACGATAAGTATTTTTTTAAAAAAATTACATACTATCCTACTATGATTTATTATGATTTTTGTGATTGGGTTTTGTGATATTGAGATTTTTGTGAATATGTGATTGCCGATTGGATTGATTGGGCTTTGTGATTGGGTTTTGTGAATCCGTAATTGTCAATATGGCTGCTGCTAAAATCATTGTTTCCATTTCTAAATTTGCCTTTACATCTATCATCCAACTCTACCTCTTTTTGTGAATCCGTAATGCTTGATGCATGAGAGATGCAAACAGCTAGGCTATACGAGAGGTGAATGTGTGTGTGTGTGTGTGTGTGTGTATATATATATATATATATATATATAATTGGTTCTTCATCTAGTTTTTACCATAGAAATAACTTATCTTATTTTTTTCGATTAGGTTACGGCCTCTTAGCTGATGTTTTGGTAATACTTCTCTTATCCAAGCATACATGCAATTATAATTTGCATAGAGTTAGTGATTAACTAATTGCCATAGACAAATTTTTTTTATAAACAATTTTTTAATGACAAACTGTAAAACTTACATTTTAAAAAAATCGAAAAATCGGACCGGACCGGACCGGAAACCGGAAGTACCGGTTTAGGAGGGTAACCGGTGCGTAATCGGTTTTGAAAAATACAAAACCGGTACATACCGGTTCGGTCCTAGATTTTGTCTAAAACTGGACAGGACCGATTACATCCCTATAGATGATGTTTCTCTCAGTTGCATGAATATCCTGCAACAGTGTCATAAATAACTATGCATTCTCAACATTCTAGTTAACACCCAAACATTCATGAGCACTGCTGCATTATTGAAGACCAGGGCTGAATGCGAGCTATTTGGTTTAGATGAAGTTCTCTGACAGTTGAGCAGAGGAGGCTCGTTAGTCTGATCGAAGTCCCCACGATGAATGGTGAGTTCCAATGCCACACTGCTGACAATTTGTGGTATGCTGCAAGAACTTGAATCTACCATTTTCTGTCCAGAAATTTAAAAGCAAAACAAATATCTGAAAAGCATGTCCATCACAGCAACTTCTGCTTCTTTTCAGAAAGTTCAAGAAGCAGAATTTGAATTCAAGACTGATGAAAACAAAAGGGGTTTGAGAAAATTGCGCTTCATGAGCTTAAACAACTCAATTTGATTAGGGATATGCCATTTTTATGTAGATTTGACCAGTCATCTTTAATTCCAATTGGCTAGAGAATATGAAGCTGTTTTTTCAATTGGCTCTGCATCTCCGGGACCACTGAATTATTCTTCACCAGATGGTTCTTGAATCATTTATATTTTACTCCAAATTAGCTATGACTTTATGCCTCGTTTTTAACGCCCCGACCCTAAAAGTCCGGAGAGTTAACTCACATAACCTGAATATCAACGCCAACAATACCAATATATTTCCTAAACCAAGAATATATCCTTCCAAATCTTCAAAATATCGTAAACACTTCAATTTAATAAACCATTCATAGTCACAATCAAATCCTCAATATCACAATTCAAATAAAATATCAATTTTTCTTCATGTCTCAAATAATCAACTAGAATAAAAAATAAAAAAATTTGACATAAGTCCCATAAACTGTCCAAATCCATTGAAATCAACAATAAACAAATAATATCCAGCAGCTGTACTAATATTGCGAGATACCCTAAACTATTCACAGCTAATCTTGCCCACAGACTATAATACTGATCCCCAGTTGAACCATCAATGTCATCTGAAAATATTATGAAGAGTAAGGGATGAGTTATCAACAACTCAGCAAGCAGAGAGCATATACTAGCATGTAAACATGAGCATTTATAACATTAATAAACTAAACCAAAACATTTTCTTTCAGAATGTAGAAACAACCGATTTTACTTTCAAAATGCATAAACCAAAACTTGGTGCAAAACATCAGAGCGAAATTTCTAGAAAGACAAACTTATTCCCCAAAAAAGAAAATCCATTGGCATATCCAAACTGAAACATTATATTTGTATCATCTCATAGCATCACATCGGGACTAATACCATGTTTAACCCTCGTAGTAGGGTTATAAACCACCATTATACCCATGACTAGGCCATATACCAAGTTTCACCCCCGTGGTAGGGTTATAAACCACCATTATACTCGTGGCTGGGTCATATATCATATTTCACCCCCGTGGTAGGGTTATAAACCACCATTATACCCGTGGCTGGGCCTTAACAGAAACAGAACTGAACATCATCGGAATCAGATCACATTCATATACAAAATCAAAACTTCATGCCAAGGTTTTCAGATGACACATCATATCAAAACAAAGTACTGAATAGTTTCAGATCATTTCACATGTTCGAAATAAACAGAATTAAAATATTTTCATTTATTCATAACAAAAACTTTTAGATTTTCATATTCACTCTTTTGCATAATTCAGAAATAAAATGTACAAAATTAGCTCATGTCTACACCAGTCATGACAGAAAATATTTTCTCTTATATAGAATTTGTGCATATGCAGAATAAACATCTGAGGTCGTTTTCAGATTTTTTTTTCAAAACAAACATACTTATTTTCAAAGTCAACCTCATTTCATTTCTTTTATACAAAACTAGTATATGAACCCCGCTTACCTGACTTCCGTGTATTATCGACACCTTGAGTCGGAACTCTAATAGTGACACCACCTAAACAAAACATAAACCCAACATTTAATAAACCAAACCAGTAGGCTGCTATTTATTGAGTAATAAACCAAAACAGCCCCCTCTTAACTCAATAACTAACATAAAATTAAACCCAAACAGTATTCTCCTCAAACCATTTGCATTTAAACCCCAAAACAGCCACCCTTTATCAACACCAAACCAACCATAGATATTTCCAAAACCAACAACAGCAACTCCAATGATTAAAACATAACACAAACAATACATCAACTCCAACCTTCAAAATAAACTTCAGCGCAAGCATCATATATTTTAGTCGTTCAACAATTCAGAACTTGAGTACCTGCGCCACTCACAAAAACACCCAACACAACCGGCTCAAACATCCATTGTACACACCGTCCATAAACCATCCCGGGCAGCCCTCAATCACTTCTATACGCCACACACATTAACCCCAAAAAACCACACCAACGTAATAATTAAAATAATTAAACAAACAAACAAACAAAAATAAATAAGTCGTAGAAAAAAAAATGACGTACAAGGGGTCTGTGTGTGTGCAAACAAAATAGGGGATAGAATTACAAATTTAGAAGTGAGATCAGTGAATGGGATGGATGATTACTGAAAGAAAGAATTCGAAGAGGAAACTCGACAATGGCACAAGATTTCGAGACCCATGAAGATCTGAACACTGCCATTACCCAAAGAAAAATCATGAAATCGTCTAAGAGTAAAGAGAAACAGAAAAAGAGAGAGCGATGGCTCACCGTTGTGGAGAAAAAAAAAATCAGCCAACGGCGAAGAGATTTCGAGTGCCCACGAAAACGCAGCGCCAGCTAAGAATGAACCCAAAGATCTGCATAAGAGAGAGAGTCTGAGTAGTTGAAAATGCAGTGAGGGAAGTTTTCAAGTGAGAGACTGAGAATAACCGTAGGAATGTGGGAAGAGGCACATGGAATGGAGAGGTTTTCGGGAAGAACAGGACAGCTGGGAAAGGAAAGAAAACAAAAGAAGAAAAGAAAAGAAACCGACGGGAAGAAGAAAACAAAGAGGGAAAAAAAATAACACTCACTAACGATGCCGTTTACTAGAGTCCTCCGAGCTGGGCTTCATCTGTACCTGGACCTTGGGCCCGGGTGTTACATCGTTAGTCAGTCATCACCATCATGAATGAGACACAACATTAAATTGTCTTCGTATTATATAGCAGGTAAACTAATTTTGACACAGCCTGAAAGGACTATTATTTTCTTGTGACAAAACCTTTCAACCTCCAAAACAAATATATGGGTAACAAAAAGATATTTAGTTCTTGGTCCAACTAATCAATAATTGGAATGCAATAATTGTGTTAGCTTTTTCGGATGACTATCTACTGCATCGATCTTCTCTCACCTTTTTCTTCCATGGCACTCCAATATTCCTTGGCTCTCATCACCACTTTCCTCTTCCTTCCTTTGATTTGGCTCTTAAAGAGATGCAGAAGATCAGCCAAAGTTCAGAAATTGCCCCCGGGACCCTGGAAATTACCACTTATTGGGAACTTGCACAACTTGGTTGGATCCCTACCGCACCATGCTCTCCGAGAACTGGCTAGAAAACATGGACCGCTCATGCACCTGCAACTGGGTGAAGTATCTGCAGTTGTGGCAACATCCCCCAGGATAGCCAGAGAGTTCATGAAGACCCATGACCTAGCCTTTGGGAAGAGGCAAGAAGTTTTGGCAGCTAAGATTTTGACCTACGATTGCTCAGACATTGCTTTTTCTCCAGTTGGTAAATACTGGAGGCAAATGCGAAAAGTTTGCGTCTTGGAACTCTTGAGTGCCAAGAGGGTCCAATCCTTTTCTTCTCTTCGAGAAGATGAGGTTTGTAATCTCATCGAGTCCATCCGCTCATCTTCAGGGTCACCGATCAATTTTACAGAAAAGATTTATGCTTTAACGAGTACCATCGTATGCAAGGCAGCTTTTGGCAGCAAATGCAAAGATCCTGATGTATTTATATCGTTGGCAAGGGAAGCAATATCTGCAGCAGGAGGCTTTGACTTGGCCGATTTATTTCCTTCACAGAAATATCTTCGTGTGATTACTGGAATGAAAACTAAACTAGAGGAGATGCATCGGAAGATTGACAAGATCGTGGAGAGCATCATCCATGAGCACAAGGAGAGCCAGATGAGTGTAGCAATTAGCATGGTTGAACAGGGGCAGGAAGATCTTGTTGACGTTCTTTTGCGCCTTCAGCAAAGTAGCGGCCTTGAGGTCCCCATTACAACCAAGAACATCAAAGCTGTCATCTGGGTTAGTATATATATATATATCTGCCATCATGCTCATAAAAATACAGTTGAATCCCAAGTTCTTGGGTTCATTCACACTTGTTGTCATTAACATGTTTCTCTTTTTCTTAAGAACAATCTATGAATATTTCCAACTACATTGCAGGACATATTTTCTGCTGGAACTGATACTTCATCAACCACAATTGTTTGGGGTATGTTAGAAATGATGAAAAACCCTACAGTTCTGGAAAAGGCACAAGCTGAGATAAGACAAGCCTTCAGAGGAAAGAAAAAGGTCCATGAGAAAGACGTTGGGAATCTAAGTTACTTAAAGTTAGTGATTCAAGAAACTCTGAGGTTACACCCTCCTGCTCCCATGTGAATCCCAAGAGAATGCACAGAGCCATGCGAAATTGATGGATATGAGATACCCGTCAACACTAAAGTCATCATAAATGCATGGGCAATTGCAAGAGATCCTGCATATTGGAATCATGCTGAGAGCTTCATGCCAGAGAGGTTTGCTGGTAGTTCAGCTGATTTCAAAGGGACTAGCTTTGAATATATCCCTTTCGGTGCAGGGAGGAGGATTTGCCCGGGAATATCATTAGGTCTTGCCAATGTTGAACTTCCTCTTGCTCAACTGCTGTATCATTTCGATTGGGAACTCCCAGGCAGGACGAAACCAGAGGATCTGGACATGAGCGAAACCGTTGGTGCTGTTGCCGCAAGGAAAAAGCCCTTGTATTTGATTGCAACTGCTTTTACTCCACTTCATGACGAATCCCGCGACTGACAATTCCATGTTAAATACACGATCTGAAAATGAAGAAGATATCATATCAGATAATCCCTTTATATAGATCGATCATCTTCTAGGATTTCACCCTCGATCATCACTGTGTTAATTAATCACCGTACTAGCTAGAAGTTAAAAGTGTATTCTACATAGTATTTTCTTGGAAAATCGTAGTGTTGATTGCTGGAGAATTCATCTTTCATACAAGGATTATTGTAAGAGTGAATCGTGTATCTGCATGCTTTGGCTGCAAGGTTTGAATCTTACATGATCTTTTGAGATTCCTGGTAATTGGTTGCATGCCTTAAGTACTACGTTAGTTCCCAACACCGGACAAATCTCGCCCTACTAAATATATATTCTGATTGAGAATATATATTTCCAGGTTAGCTGCAATTTTCCAGTGTTAGTGTCTCCTACTTAATTAATTACATGATCTTCAATCATAATTATGATTCTTTTTTTCTTTTTTCTTTTTTTATGAAAAGAGTATCCTTTATTGAAAAAAGCTTAAACTAAAGTTTGGATACATTGAGTAATAGCATCCAAAGAAATGATAAGTCACTAATGCTAAGTGCACTTATGCTCAAGGCATGAGCTACAGAATTATTAGCTCTCACAGTATGCCTAACAGACCATGAAGTGAAGGAACCTAAAGTAGTCCTTGTGTCATTGATCAGTGTTCCAACATAGCAGTATGTCTCTAAGCTTGATTGAAGACAGTTAACAACTTGCAGTGAGTCTCCTTCCAGTATAACATCCTGTCATCTAGTGACTTGCAGAAAACAGAAGCTTTTAGAGCTAGCTGCAAAAGCTTCGGCTAACAAAGGACCAGGAAATAAATCATGCTGCATTCTCATAGTAGCCTTCACCTTCCCTTCCCAATCTCGAATTACAGCACCCACTCCAACCTTACAATTAATCTTGTCAAGAGCTGAATCCCTACTGATATAAGTGTGAGCAGATGCAGTCTTATTTGAATTTAAGAGCTCATTTAGTGGGATATTATCAGTTTCCACAAAATTATCATCCACGTTAAGGGGAATACCAGAGGATTGAGGACTTACCAAGTTGGTATTAGGAACAGAATCAGTAGGGATCTCCTCAGTTTCCATATAATAAAATATGGATGAATCGATGATTACATGACCTAATTAAGCTAGGAATATAAAATGATTTAGTACATGATCTTGCTAGCTTAGTTGCAATGATGCTATATATACTTAGTATGTCACGTACGTTAATCTTGTGAGCTTTATCTATAATCATGTAAAGATCTCATGATCTGATCTTAGGTTGACAATATTTAGCATGACCTGCAAATTTGAAATGACCTAATTACACAATTAAACAAAAGGGTTAGGTCATTTAGTAGGGATGGGACTAAAATTTAGGTCAGTTATGTTCATCTTGAGGAAATGTTAATATTGTTTGTGGTTCCCGCCAGTCTAAGCCCTTTTGGGCGACTCTCAATAGATAATAGATTGGTACTTACTATATATGTAGGTTACGTCTACTACTCAAAATTAAGGTGACGTAGCGGAAGCTATATAAAAGAAAAAAACAGAGGAAGAGCTGTGTCTTCCAGAGATAGAGACAACTTGCTAAAGCAACACAATGATATTATAATCCTTCACTCCTACAATGGAGGTCAGGGCTTCAAGACAGTGAAGAGATTCCTTTTAAATTGGAAAGTAACGACAAAATAAGAAGGAAATAAATCAATTTTCTGTCTAACGAAAATCTGCAAAAAAATCAGCACGTAAATGGCAATTTGTGAGATTCAATGTATAACTTTGCCAATGCTTATCCTAGCATCTTTCATCTTCAACGATCTTCAGGAGAAATTCAAATATGTCGCCACGTTTATTGACTAATTGCCACGTTAACTCAACTTAGCTCGTGTCCTTCATCATAAGGATATTAACTTAATAGCTAGTCTCTGATCCCCCAGTACGTACGTACCTTTCTCTTAAGAAATTAAATAAAACTGAAATTGAATTGCTCAATGAATCCGGATTAATCCATGCAATATAAAATGGTAATGCATATATGTTCGATACAACACGTATTATTATGATAATAAGTGCCTATTGCTTATAAACAGTAATGAATAGTATAATTTGTTCATTCATTTTTTTATGTCCTACCAATTTTAGCCTTCTGTTAATTAAGTTAGTGCATGTGTTTCCGTGTAGTTTAAGAATATAATTGTCTTATAATTGTCTTTTAGTCATCTCAAGGGAATGGTTTTACTGTGTTAATATTTTTTTTCATTTATTCTATTTGTGTCACCTCCCACATTTTTTTTCCTCTTCCCTCTCTCTCTCTCTAGACCCAAAATGCCCTCCCACATCTCCCCTCCAACTCGCATCTTCGTTGCCTCTCCACGCCATCGTCCAACTCCAATAGGGGTAGATCTCTCTCTATCTCTCTCTCTCTCTCTCTCTCTCTCTCTCTCTCCATCGTAGTTTGCCCTTTAGTTTTGTTTTGCTCCACCGCGCCATGGACAACCATCACCACCTTGGCCACGCCAACCCCTCTCAGTCGTCATGCCTAAGCATGGCTGTCACACAGTGACCTACACCACCAAGCCAATTGGCTACCGTTTTGTCACTTTGATTCTTCCATCAAAACTCACGCCCAGCCCCATCGCACTTCTCACGGCAATGCCACTATGAGCCTCACCACAGAGTAACCCCAATGCTGAGAACCACCACTATTAGCCACTGATTTCGGCTCAACCACCCTTTAAGCAAAAATTTTGGTTTTTCCTGTAAGTCTCTCGTTGCTTTTGAAGAAAAGGGTTTTTTTTTTTTTTTTTGCATGTTTGTTTTTTGAAAAAATATATATATAGATTTCAATTTTTTTTTGGATAGCCTATTGCAAAAAAAAAAAAGTTACAAGTTTTACGGGCTATAACATCTTGAACTATTAAGGCGTCTAAAAAAAGTTACAAGTTTTTGGGAGATAGGTCACAGAAGAACAGCTTGCAGCTCTATTTATCAATTGTGGAATGGTAATGGGACTTTTTCTACATATGTGGTTTTGGCATAGGGTGGTTGAGATTTTGGTCTTGAACAAGTGCTTTTATGATTGAAGGTTGTTGACTACTGAATATGTGGTGACCCTAATTCTATACTTTGTTTTGCCTTTATTTAGTTTACCAATGAAGTTAATGTGTATTTATATGGTGCATAGTTAAAATTTCTTTAAGTGGTGATGAATTGTGATGATTACTCAATCAAAACATTTGGATTCTACCCTGTGAGGGTCTTGCCTTATAAAACAGCTATTGCACAGGTTAACCCAAATGTTTTGCCTAGGGTGAGGGAGCCTACCTCATATAAAGATTGCATTTTTTGTTATCTATAGTTACTTTATTATGTATCGATTTGATTGGTTATTTCATTTTCAAACAGAAGATGAACGTGAGATATGTGCGAGAACTATCTATTGTACAAATATTGACAAGAAGGTTATCATTTTTAGTTCTATCATTGAATATGGGCTGTGGCGTGCCTACAAGATCATCTTTATCAAAATTGTTTTGGTTCATTTTGCACAGGTTTCTTAAGTTGATGTCAAACTCTTTTTTGAATCAGTTTATGAAGAGGTCAGTGATCATCCCTCGAATATAATTCTGAAATTTTATTTCTTGTTAATGCTTGGATAGTTGGATTGCCATATGCAAGAAATGCACTAATGGGGATAACCCTTTTTTTTTAATGCAGGTTTATGGCCTGAGGCTACTAGGGCCTAGGGGACTACAACCATTCCACTCATATCGCTTTTGTTGAGTTTGTAATGGTAATCGCTCATTTTTCATTATTACTACATGCTCAATCTTTTTTGTTTTTCATGCATGGTTTTGCTCCTTCAAAATATCAAGATTTATAAGAAATGAAGAGTTTTCAAATGCCCAACTCTTGGAAAGAAAGCTCTGATGACTGTTCTAGATCCTAGGCCAAATCCTGTTAACGTCGAGGAATTTTTTTTTTGGTGGACAGTAAGGATTTACTAAGTAGTGTGGTTGAGAAATCTGTACTTTGATAGCAGAGACTGCTACTCCTTTATACTTATTATGTTAGATTCGAATGAGATAATTCAAACTATGTTCATGGGCTTTCTTTTTTTTTTTTTTTTTTTGTATATTCTATATGACTTTTGCTGGTTTTGAGGTTGGTATTTATATTTTAATGATAATAATCTTTGAATAATTTGTGAGTGAATTAATAAATTCTTCTGTATGGATTTAAACCTCTTTCTTTAAGTATAGCTGCCTAGAATAAGGTTTGTCAACAGTTGTATTTGTGGATTGGATGTAGTTGTTGTATTTAGTAAAATATAAGGAATTATATTGATAATTTTATTAAAATATTTCTAAGTGTAAAGTATAAAATTATATTTTATATGTAATTATATCGCTATCCTAACAATAAAATTATCAATGAAATTTTACTAATATTGATAATTATATTTTAATATAATTCAATACTAACTACTATTAAAAAAATTATCAATATATTATACTTAACATACACCAATCATATGGTAGTTTAGCGACAAATTCTAATTACTTTGAGTCTTTACTTTGCTATCATATCTAATTTATCCAGTTTCTACATCCACATATTTCTAAGCACCTTATTGAATTTAAATTAATTCCTATTGGTATCCAAGATTTTTGGTTATATACCTTATGTATTCTATCAATCAGTTTTCCATCTTTTTTTTTTGTCTATTATTCATTTTGGAGTCCCAATATTTTTTTTTTAATATATATTTTGATTTTACAGTAAAATTTTGTGTTTATCTTTTCTTTAAACTGGGCAAACGTGCATTGCACGTTGAGCCTCGTGATTGCTATCACGAAGGTAGGTCCTACATAGACCGTCGCTCCCATGCTCCTTCAAGAGAAAATTTTGTATTATTATTCATGTTTGTCTTATTTGATCATCATAATATTTTTTTTTTCTTTAAACCTCCACTCCAATTATTTTCTAATTGAAAAATAAAAATGGCACAGGAATTAACCAATATTTTTGCAAGATGGAAATCCCTTGGGGAAAAGTTGGATTACGAAAGCTCAAAGGTTGGGCAAAGAAAACTATCAAGTGGAAAGAAGACAGAGACTGCTAATAGCAGGCAGGATGTTTAAAAAGTTCATCTACATAATAATTTGTTGATTAAGGAGTCATTGCCAACCACTGAGAAGGTCAAGAGAAGTTCTGGAAGAGATGTGGAAGTAAGTAATATGCTAATATTGTACATGATTAGATATGATTTTCTGTCTATATAAATAATAAATGATCTATAAGTGCTTATAGGAATAAATGAATAAATGAGATAGAAGTGAAATTTTTTTGTTGTTTAGCAAATTGAGTCTCCTGGGCTCAACTAACTAATGCAACTTTTGGTGGGTAGGTTGTAGACCTGAGATTGTAATTTGTTTTTTTCAATTTTTTGATAAGTTTTTTATATTTCATATGACATTTTTTCATTTTGATATTAGGATAGATTTTTTCTGCTCTTTAGGAGTTTTTTATGATTCTCTTCACATATATAGGTCACGAAGATTGCACGTGATTGCACTCAAAAATCGTTGTAGATTATACATGAAAGAGGAATTGCTCACCTAGATGTCAAACCTAATAACATTTATGTAACTTGGTGATTTGGATGTGCAATTCTCTCAATTAGACACGCAAGTAGACATCGAGAAAAAGTTTTCACGCTCTATTAGGGCTAATGTTCTTTCGTGACTGCATGGCGGCCGCTGAGGCCTTGCCTCTCCCGGCAGGTTGTCCTTGGACATTCGCGAATCTGGTTATGGCGGCTCCTCCACCTTTGCCAAAGGTTGAGGTTCCGTTATGTCCTCCTAAGATGATTGATGGAGAGGTTTGTTTCCTCTTCTCCAAAGAAGAAATAGATCGTTCTACCGAACCATTTCATTTCTCATTGGGTTTGAAGTTCCTTCGGATGAGATCGTCCATTGATTCCATTAGATCATTTATTCGAAGCCATTGGGGGCTTGCCAGGCAGCCAATAGTTTCCACGATGAGGCGCCCGTAATATTTTTATTCGCATGGCATCAGAAGAAGATTTCAACAAAGCACTCTCAAGGGAAGCTTGCGAGATTGAAAGGGTGCAATACCGTGTGTTTAGATGGACACCATTTTTTAATAAAGATGAAGAACCTTCACGGGTTCCTGTCTGGGTGGTTCTCCCTAGTTTACCACCCAACTTCTATCATTTATCAATGTTAAAGATGCTCACTGCACCGATAGGAGAATTTATGAGAAGAGATAACGCAACCAGTTATGCTATGAGAACAGTGGAGCCAGATTATGTTTAAAAAAATGGATGCGACTCAAATCCCATTGAAATCCTTTTGGATTGGAGCATCGGGACAACCAACGAGTTGGAATCAAGAGATCATATATGAAACTTTGTCTGCATACTGCACCCAGTGTAAGAAGCAGGGACATAATGATAAAACATGCAGATTTAAGGGGGACAAGAAAAGAAAGTATATAAGGTGGAGAAAAAATGGATGCCCAAAGAAGGAACCAACTAGGCACAAGAAGGGGAAAAGGTGTCAAAAAAGATATTTAAGGCAAGGAAAAATTGGGAGAGATCATAAGTATGGTGCCGGCTGAAAGTTCAAAAGGTCAAACAACAAATTCCTTAGTCATCATTGATCAAGAAAATATGGATACAAATGTCAGGGAGGACAAGCATATTGTGACTTCTGAAGGTGTTCATGAACAAGGAGAAAGTGCGGAGAGGGAGAATAATGATGAGGTTGAGAAAGGATGGCTACCAATATGGGAAGATGTGTGAGAAACATTTTACACGGTGGAAAATGATGAACTGGTGAAAGAAGGAGATGACTTGAGAAATATTTCGAAAAACTATGCTAGTGACAAGAAGAAGGATTCTTCTATTGCCTTGGAGCCGAACACATCTACTGAGGTTTGGATTGGGAAGGAAAGTTTGAAGGAGAGTGAGGAAGTATAGATTGACACGGTGCCTCTTGATGAATATGGCAATGAAATAGAGCCAGTGGATGAAATTCATTCGGAACACGGGGAAGAGGATGAGCACATCATGATGGATGATTTCAAGGAAGTTAGATCAGATTCGAAAGTGAATGAAGGTTCTACGGACAGAAACCGTGGAAAATTGGGGAAAGCTAGGAGTTCCAAGAGGGTGGTTTCACGCCCAATCAAACTAAATTTATGATAGGACCGTATTTTGCATGGAACATTCGAGGATTTGGGACCTCGAAAAGAAGGCTCAAGAAGTTGTTACGGCAATTCAAACCAAAAGTGGTGGCCCTTTTTTAACCATTTACAGTAGTAAGTAGGATCAAAAATTTTCCTCAAAGGTTTATGTGTGATCAATTCATCACTAATGAATCTTATGAAGGAAAGATTTGGATTTTGTGGTGTAATGAAGTAGTTGTCCAGATCGTAAGTATGAGTAACCAATTTATTACATTAAAGGTAAAGGAGAAGGACCAAGAGTTCATTTTTACTTTTGTTTTATGCCAAATGTAATCAAATGGATAGAAGAGCTTTATGGGCAGACTTAGAAGGTGTTGTGCCTACGAATATCCCTTGGATAGTGAGTGGGGACTTTAATATTATTCGGTCGGATAGTGAACGTCGAGGGGGAAGGCTGTGTACTCGAGTGGCCATGGAAGATTTTAATGTTTGGATTCAAAATTGTTGCCTGGTAGACATGCCTACTAAAGGGAATAGTTTGTCATCGTGTAATGGTCAGCAGGGTTTGGCGAGAATTTGGGTGAAGTTGGACAGAAGCCTTATGGATGTGAACTGCCTTATTTGAATTCCACATGCGACTACTCAATATCTTCCTAGGACCACATCAGACCATGTGCTGTTGGTGATTCTCTTGGATGGATACCACATTAAATTGGGTCCTGCCCCTTTCAGATTTCAACAAATGTGGATTGAACACGCAGACTTTTTAAAATTGATAGAGGATAATTGACAAGTGCATAGCCTTAATGCTGGATTATGGAAGTTTGCAGGGAAACTTAAGAGAATTAGAGTGGTGCTTCGTGAGTGGAATAATAAGGCATTTGAAAGAACTCAAAGTCACATTCAAGAGCTAGAAAACAGGATAGAGAGATTGGAGGAATCGCTCCTAGTAGATTTTAATGCAGATATTGAGCAGGATCTTATTGTGTCTAAACTGGAGTTGGATACTTGGATGGCCAGAGAAAAACCTTTGGGTGTCACATATGGCAAAACTGGACTGGTTGAAGGATGGAGACCGTAACTCTAAATTTTTTCATGCAGTCATCAACAAGAAGAAGCACTTCGTCATTTTGGAAATGAGATTGCCAAATAGAGAGATGATTCAAGGACCTGAGGTTATTCATCAAGGGGCAATGAATTATTTTCAAGATTTGTTGAAGAATGAGAGACAAGGTACGTTGCCTAACTTGGAACATTTAATTGCTCAGGTGGTTCGGGCGAAGTCAATCAAAGAATTATTGCAGAGCCTAATATGGAGGAAATGAGAGAGGCAACTATTAGTATTCCAAGTTCCAGCTGCCCGGGGCCAGATGGATTTGGATCTGGCTTTTACATAGCCTGTTGGTCGATCATCAAAGAAGATATGTTGGAAGCTGTGAAGGACTTTTTTCCGAGGAGTGGAGCTACTTAGAGCCTTTATGTCGTCACATGTGGTATTGATTCCGAAGGTGGACAAACCGTCAGGTTTTGATAAGTTTCGTCTGATTACTCTTTGCTCTGTGTTTTATAAAATCTGTTCAAAGATTATAGTCTCTCGTCTGAGTCATTTGCTTCCAAAGATGATCTCCCTTGAATAAGATGTCTTTATTCCTGGTAGAAGTATATTTAAAAACATTACTTTAACACAAGAAATGTGTCATTCAATTAATAGGAAAGATGTTGATGGTAATGTTTGAGTGAAGATTGACATGATTAAAGCTTACGATCGTGTTGACTGGGATATTTTATTACATGTATTGGTTGTTTTTGGTAGGGGTGTCAAATCGTGTTCGTGTCGTGTTAAGGTATGTACATTACACTTAATGGGTCAACACGAACACGACACGGTAAGATAACGGGTTGACACGACATGACCCGTTATGACCCGTTAATAAATAAGAATTAAATTGACACAACACGACACGACCCGTTTCAACCCGTTTACGTTAATGGGTTGAACAGACACGATACGACACAACCCGACCCGTTTGACCTAATTGATTTTATATAAATATATAAATATAAATAATATCTATAAAAAATAAAAAATTAACTACAAGTCTAAAATTATAATCCAAACAATAAAAATACCAACATTAAAATCCCAACAGTACCAAATATGATAAACACGCAAATATGATCCACACACATTGTAATAATATTAAAATTACATCCCAAATATAATAAACAAAACACACATTATAAACATATTAATGTTACAATCCCAAATATGATAAAAATACAGATCTAAACAAATTTAGAACTTGAAGAAGGAAGTGGAGCGTTCTCCTTGCCCTTGTTGATCTCAACTCTATTACATCTTCGGTTAACTCGTCCAATTTAACATCTTTTTCTATTTCTATCATGTCTAAATGAATCAAATTCTTGTACACAAAAAATAAATAAAAATGTTTAGTCATTAATTTATAAAGAAGTTAGTAAGGTTCCTAATTGCCAGAAACGTGCTCATTGGCATGAGTTTTATATTTTTAAAATTCTAGATCTTGATATTGCATTATACATCCAGAGAACCACATTTAAGATATGCATATTTTCATATCTTTTTCCTTTTTCAACTCAATCAAAGCACCATAATTTTACTTCTAAAACAGGGAAAACAAAAGCTTAGAGTCCTACTTTTTACAGAGGTTGAGAGCTCGGCATACATTTCGGATATTGCTTTTCCAAAGTATTCCTTTGCTTGAGGTCTCTTGATCTGGTGGAACACAAGAAACAGAGTCAAGAAAGTCATTTTTAATCGAGCCATGTAATTCCTCTCAAGAATTTGAAACCGAATACTTGCCTTAAATGTTGGAGTAAGCAAGCCACTAGCGTAAACAGTTCAAGCACCAAGGTCACAGCAAAATATGGATAAAAGGGAAAAAACGTTACAATCATGCATAGTGGCTGAAAAAATTGGTGACAACTAACAAAATGACGCTTTATTATATATATCTCCACCGCACCTCTTTGTATTACCCAAAATCCCCAATAAATACTTTTAACCAATAACCATAGCTTCTATTCTCATAGTTATTAGTCTAACTTGATTATCTCCAATCAGCTCAAATTCATCATTCCTGCGTACATAATTGCTGGAATAAAAATTAAATGCAACGATAAATAGAAAAACTGAAGCAGCTGAACTTCAAAGTTCCTTTCTTGAAAAAAAAAAGACAGAAGAAGAAGTAATAGTAGTAAATAGAAAATCTGAAGCAGTCCTACTTCAAAGTTCCTTTTTTGATATTAAAAAAAAAAAAAAGGTGGAAAAGCATCCCCAAAATGTAAAACTCACATAAACACAAAAAAAGAAAAAGAAAAAAAAAAGGAGTACGAGACGAAAGTAGGTAATTAAGGACAAACCAGAGCTTGTGGATGGATTTCCTGAGAGGTAAAACCTTTCTGTGAGAGAAAGAAATGGACACCTTGCGATTAGAGGAAAGGCCGAGATGGGGATTGGGTAGTGGTGGGGTTTGACTCCAGGAGATGATGATTTGGAGGGGAGGTGGTGTTCGTCTTGATTTAGTAGGCGCTCTTGTGAAAAAAAAGGGAAAAACAACAAGAATCTGAGTGAAATGTAGTGGGGCTGGGCAGAAGCTTCTCTTCTAATTTGTCTTCTTTTCCTCTTACATTTGGTCCGAGCGTATGGTCTTTCCTTTTTTTTTTTTTTTTTTAACAAAACCTCTCAGCTGCAAATGAAATTTGTAAAGTCAAGAAGAAAATTTTAAGATAGAAATCTAAAGGAGCAATCGGATAGCCAGAGTGGCATGGTGTTGATAATCTGAGATAACTTGCCTGAGCTTCCCTCCCAACAGCATCCATGTCAGCCAAGACAGCAGTCCTTGCTCTTAGGTCATCATTACACAGCTTCCCTAGATCTTGAGGGGCGGCGTGGGGGGTGGCATGAGAACTGAGGAGCTATGGGTTAAAGTCGAAGAGGGGGAGGCGGCACAAGAAGTTAGAACTGAGAAGTTGAGAAAATGAAAACTGAGGGGCGGCGTGGGCTATGAACTTGTTTGAGGGTTTTTTGGATTTTAGGTCTAAGGGTATAAAGGTAAATTCAATTTTCTTAACGGGTCATAACGTGTCATAACGAGTTGACCCGTTAGTGACCCGTTAAGCAATCGTGTCTAAACGGGTCAACCTGTTTTGACCCGAACCCATTAATGCTAAACTCTAACCCGTTTTTATCGTGTCATGTTTGTATTGAGTTAACAGGTCATGTCACATATTGCCACCCCTAGTTTTTGGTGCGTCTCCACAAGTTTTCTGTATGATTGAAGGTTGTATTTCTACTCCATGGTACTCCATTATAATGTACGGAACAATAAGAGGTTTCTTTCGAGGGGAAAAAGGGCTTTGCCAAGGAGACCCATTATCCTCATACCTTTTTATTATATTATAAGAGGTGCTTTCGCGACTCATTAATAAAAGCAGTTTGGAGAAAAAGATTAGTCAGTTTGTTTTGCCTAGAAATATGTCGTTGATTTCTTACCTCATGTATGTGGATGATGTGGTCATTTTTGCTAATGGGGCGAAGAAATCTCTTTGGGGCATCATGAAAGTCAAAAACACATGAAGAGTGGTCGGGTTAATGGATTAGTAAAGAAAAAAGGGCAATCTACTTTTCAAAACAATTTACAGCTGAAAGGAAGAAAGCTGCTATGTAGTTGACTAGTTTTTCAAAAGGTACGTTTCCATTTAAATACCTGGGAGTCCCTATTGTTACTAGTCGCTTAAAGGCCAAAGATTTGGATGAAATGGTGAACAAAGTAAGGAAGAAAATTGGGGATTGGAAAATGTGACTGATCTCGACTAGGGGAAGACTCATTTTACTGAGACATGCGTTATTAAGTATGCCTTCTCATCTACTTGCAGTATTGCAGGACCCAAAGGTAACCATTCAGATGCTTAATAGAATGCTAAGCTCCTTCTTTTGAGGGGAGGCTAAAGGGTAAAGCTAAGAAGAAGTGGATGGCATGGAGTAAAATGTGCCAACCGACTGATGAAGGTGGTATTGGTTTGAGGAAATTTTGAAGATATACAGATGGCATTTCACTCGAAATTTGCTTTCTTTAGAGGTAAATATGTGGGAGAGGGACATTTATCGTTGACGACCCCTAATAAGGGCTCTCGGTTTTGGAAAGCTATTAAAAAATATATTCCCATGGTCCTCGACCAATCGAAATGGTTGATCAAAGATGGCAAAGTATCTTTCTAGTTTGACGAGTGGGTGAATGATGCTCCTATTTGCAATCAACACCTAGTGATATCTAATCCCAAACTCAAAGTTATTGATTTCCGAATCGAAAATGGTTGGGATATTGAGTTGTTCTAAAGCCTAGTGGGAGTTAGTAAAATTGACGAGATCCTGTCTTTTTTTGCAAGCAAAAGAGAAGGTAAAGATGTGCTAGTATGGATGAAGAATATGGATGGTAATTTTACAACCAATAGTGCCTGGGACTGTGTGAGAATTAGAGCACTGGAAATGCAATGGTCTGAATGGGTGTGGAACCAATACATCCCTAAGAAGGCTTCAATAATAATGTGGAAGGCACTTAATGATTGCTTAAGTGTAGATGATCGTATCAGAAGAGTAGGAATTAATATAGTGTCTAAGTGTGACTACTGCAGGGAAGGAGGGTACGATGACCTTAATCACGTGTTGTTTGCATGGGATTTTGCACAGGAAATAAGGAGAACATGTGGAAGGCACTTCGGACTTGTCAATGTAAGGCATAGAAATTGGAAAGAACATATCCAGTATTGGTTTTGGAGGGTCAAATGCAGCACACAAATAGGTATACTAATTGGTTCTCTGCTAATTATCGTGAGCTGGAGACTTTGGGCGAGATGTTGCCTGGCTCTTATGGAAGATTGTACTGTCTTGGTGGAGAAAGTGTGGGCAGATATAAAGCATTGGCTCTCTTTCATTGGCCAAAGCTTAGTGAAACTGGCTAAACTCACTAGAATGGATTAGTTGATCCTTCAGGATTTAAATATTCCTGCGGTGCTACTGAGAGACAAGTGTGCAAGGGGGTGAAATGGACGAAACCAAGAGAGGGAAGAATGAA
Organism: Juglans microcarpa x Juglans regia; assembly: GCF_004785595.1. NCBI lineage: Eukaryota > Viridiplantae > Streptophyta > Magnoliopsida > Fagales > Juglandaceae > Juglans > Juglans microcarpa x Juglans regia. The sequence continues at coordinate 9,883,317 of NC_054602.1, read as the reverse complement.
GATGAACACGGATGGATGCAGTCTGGGAACCCTGGTGCCGCTGGTGCAGGTGGGGTGATACGAGATTATTCTGGGAATTTACTTCTTGCATACTTTGTTTCATTGCCTCCAGGGTCCAATAACTATGTAGAGCTTTTGGGTGTGTTGGAAGGTGTCAAACATTGCAAGAGGATGGGTCTTACGAATGTGGATATCAAAATAGACTCTATGGTCTTGATTAATTGGTTCAAACGAGATAGATGTGGAGTATGGTACTTGGAGAACTATTGAGATATGATTTTGCAAGGCCTTCAAGAATTGAACTTTTCTCTCTCATATTTTTAGGAAATGAAATTCTCTAGCTGATTTTATGGCAAAATTGGGAGCGCATGGTGAAAGTAAGATTTGGAATAATGAGAGGAAATTGCTGCAGAAGCTTAGAGGATGGATTCGTTTGGACAAACTCGGTTTACCTTATGTGTGAATTTCATAATTGCATTTGTTTTTAATTTAGGAGGCTTGTTGATAGTATTGAATTTTTCGATACTTGTTATAAAGGACTTCCTCCGCCACAAGTGAGTGTTCTTTTAATAAATTGGAGGTGCTGTCCTCCATGATTAAAAAAAAATCTCTCAATTAGAGCTTGTTAATTGAATGGTGATTTTGTATGTTATTCAATTTATGTAAAGAATGTGTTTAATTAGGTACTTTTTAGAATCTGTCTTTGAAGAGCTTTTGTCTTAGTTTAGAATGTTTTTTTTATGTATTAAATTATTCATTGATCATCTTTCTTCTTTTCTTTTTTAACAAAATCATATAATTTTTGTTAAAAAAAAATTCATCCAACTAGACAAATGTGCACGTTGCCACCCCTACCAAATATCCACGTTGGCTTACTAAAAAAAAGACATTTATGTAGTACTAGAAAAATATTTCTCATCAGCCATTATTCACCACCTCATACCTACATCTTATGAAAAATACTCTTACACCCTATGAAAAACATATCCATACTCTATGAAAAAGCTATTGGGTATGAGAGTAAATAGTGCCTGATACATTACATTCTTCGCAGTACTATATATATTTTATTGTCTATAATAGCATAGGGAAGAATGCAGCTCCCTGTAGTCTAGCTAGGTCCTTCCATAGAGAGTCCCACGAGTATAGAAATAGGCTTGGTTATCCAATTTAAATGAGATGAGATATTTTGTTAAAAATTGAATAAAATATTTTTATAATATTATTTTATAATATTATTTTTATTTTGAGATTTGAAAAAGTTGAATTGTTTATTATATTTTATGTGGAACTTTGAAAAAATTATAATGATAATATGAGATGCGATAGTTTAATTTTGTGTAACAAAATCAACCTATAGTATTTTTTAATTCATAACAAAGTAGAATGTGTTATTTTATTTTATTTTATTTTTTAAGCAAGATTACATTAGGATAAAATAACACTTACAAAGTAGCCTTGGAAACTAAAATTTACAAAATACATCAGTGATGGGTGGATCTTTCCCACTATGGAACTATAGCAGTGATGGTGAAATTTGGATTAGAGGAATATTACCAAAGGCTTACGTTTCCGCTGCCCACTGCGCAAGATGATGCTCGCATCGATTTTGTAATCGATGAATTTTCCTCACCTTCCAATCTTTGAATAACTGTAGGTGATGTCTGATGTTGTTGAGTATTGGACTCATGATCCATTCTTGAAATAGCGAGGTGTTCAAGATTCCTTGGATGGTGACCTTTGAATCGCCTTCTAGAATGATTTTTTCGAGCTTCAATTTTTCCGCTTCTTTGATGGCCATTAAGACTGCAGATGCTTCTTCGACATTTGAGCTTACCTTGCTGATGAGATCAATTTTTGCAAATAATAATTCCCCATTATCCGCCCAACAAATCGATGCAAGTATAGTTCCTTCCTTTCTCATGGCTACATCAAATGTAATGAGATGGTATCCATCCGGTTGTCTATCTTCGTGCTCCTCAATCTGGTTTTATTTTCCTGCCCATGCTCTTGTGTGCTGTTTAACAGACTTAAAAACAAATTCTACATATATGGAAATTGTTGGAGTTGTAAAATCATGTTCAAATTTATTCCTTATGAACCACAGATGATCCATTGCCACAATAACAAAAATCTGGAAATCATGTTGCTCTTCTTCAGGTATTTTTAGAATGGGATAAGGATTAATGATTATGCTGATCCAATTGGATATCGGCTGACTTGCAAAGTGGGAGATATCGATCCCTTACCATTTTCCAAAAAAAATTATATTAGATTCTTCTTGAATAAACTAATATATTATATTATTATGCATGATCGACACAATATACTTCATGTAAAGAGGGAAGGAAAAAAGTCCAAATCAAAGGCTTGCCCCTAATCACCTCAACTCATGCATTCTTATGATTAACGAATCTGTGAAATCATTAGTTGTTCTAAAAGCTTAAATTTATAGAAAGATGTAGACTTTATTATTAATTTTATATCTTAACACTCTTTCTCACACGTGGGCCAGACTCTCCCTCAATAGGTGGTCTAACACATGAAATATTTAATTAAATGGGGTAGAGTATAGAGTTAGGGTTCGAACTCAGGACCTCTGCTTTAATATCATGTAAAATTAGAACTTATCACAAAAGTTTAAGCTTATGGAAAGAGATAAATTTTATTATTTATTTTATATCTTAACACAGCTATCCTAAAGTAAGCTTAAACCAAACGATGTCGTGGCTTGTGTTTTTATTTTTGTACACTTAAAGTATAAGGGCTCGTTTGTTTTCGGAGATGGGATGAGATAAATTGAGATTAAAATTAAAAAGTTGAATAAAATATTGTTAGAATATATGTTTTAATATTATTTTTTTTTTAAATTTGAAAAAATTGAATTGTTTATTTATTTTGTATTGGAAGTTGAGAAAATTGTAATAATTAGGTGAGATGATATTAGATGAGATGAGATGTTTTTAAAAATAAACGAGGCCTAAAACGACTATGTTTCACTTAAATTTAAATTGAACGATGTCGTTTTAACTATGGTGTATATATAGAAAATATATATATATTTATTTAATCAACCAGTTCAATGGTTTGAATCAGGTTCAAATTAGAATCGAACTGGCTGACGTCAATTTTATCTATTTTATGCCACCGGCCGATCGGTTCTCCACTAATTTCTACCGGTTCTTGACTCTAGCGGCCGGTCTTCGTCGGCATAGGTCGGTCCGGCTGGTTCCTGTTCATCCCTACCATATTCTCAAAGATATTGTAAAACAGGATGCCATTTTTTACCCCTAATAAATGTATGATTGCAAATATTGACGCTGCAACACTTCATTTTATTTGAAAAAGAAAAAAAAAATAGAATGATGTACTTTAAAAATTATGAGGGATCAATTATAAAGTCTTATTTAGATATATAAATATTTTAAACTCATCTTATTATTATAAATTATTATATAAAATATAATAAATAATTTTTATTTTAAAATAATAATAATATTTTATTTAACTCATTTAAATCATCTAATGTCATTATCCAAACCAACATCCGTGAAGACAAGCAGCGCGCAATGCGCATCAGGCGAAAATTTGAATTAGGACGAGCGCCAAAATGGTACGAGCTCGGTGCCTGCCACGTGTACTAAATCCTTTCAAAAATCCCAGACAACCTAAAAACCTTGCCACGAGTCGGCCCATGACTTTCTGTTCTCTGTTCATCTTCCTTGGAAACCCCTTAACCACACTCTCTCTCTCTCTCACTCCGCCCCTCTGCTTCATCATTATTTTCAGATCTCTCAAACGCCAAAAATGGCCTCCCTCAGACCCCACTCTCGCTACAGCACTTATGACTCTCGATCCTCCACTTCTTCCTCTCGCTTCTCGGACCCCTCCTCCTCCATTGAGCTCAACAAGCTCAAATCTCCTTTGCCTCCTCACTCCTCTTCCACCCGTGCACTCGTCAAGTCCAAACCCTCCGATCTTTCTCGCACCAAATCCAAGCCTTCCAACCCGGGTTTGGCCACCATGGTGAAGAAATTTATGGAAAAGAAGTCTTCCTCTTCGTCGAAATCTAAGGCGGTGAACAGAACGGCGTTGGTGATTCCATCGGACGCAATCGCCGAGGACCTGAAGAAAACCGCTAGGAAGGGGGCCAGCTTCCCGGGGCTACATAAAAAACTGTTCGGGAATGAGAATGGAAGTGGGAAGGGAGCAACGTCATTTGAGAAGAAGAAGGAGGTGAAGGCATTGACGGAGGTAAAGGGAAACACGAGGACCTTGGCGATGGTGTTGAGGAGTGAGAGAGAGCTTCTGTGTCTGAATAAGGAGCAGGAGATTGAGATCGCTGAGCTCAAACTCATGCTTCAGAACAAGAACAGAGAGGTCAGTGAGTCTTTTTCCCTTTTTCACTTTAATGGTGACTTTGCTTTCGAATTTTGTCTGATTGCAATTTTGAACATTGATATTTTGTATAATTCATTTTTATTACTCGTCAAATGGTAAAATGAAAGTTAAAGTTTGTGTTTTTGCTAACTAAATGATCATTAAAAGTATAAAGGATATATAAATTTACAACCGTTACCCTGCCTAATTTTCAAGGGAACGAACCATAGATTTTTTTCAGTCTTAAATTCAAAATTTTGTTTCTAGAGCCTGAGATATGACATTTGACTAGGACAAGCATTTGTTAGTCCCGCAAATTAATGGTATTATTTCCAAAACCACATTTTTTCCCCATAATTTTCCTACCCATGAAACAATTCCTTCATTAAATCCAATATTCTTACAATGCGGTGGTTATTTGGTAGTGTACATTCCTTTAAAAAATAATGATTTACGAACTCATTAGTTACTTCGAAAGCAAACGACTCATGCATTTGAAGTCTGTTTATATGGGATTTTGCAGGTTGAGAAATTGAAAGATTTATGCTTGAATCAAAGGGAAGAAATTAAGTCATTGAAGAGTGCAATACTATTCCCAGATGTTATGAATTCTCAGCTTCAAGAGCTGTTGGAGAAACAAGGATCAGAGTTGAAACAAGCGAAGCAACTCATCCCGACTCTTCAAAAGCAGGTCACTTCTCTCACAGGCCAGCTACAATGCCTCGCAGAGGACCTCGCTGAGGTATGAAATTGACATCATTTTATCTTCTAATCATTCAATGTCAAACTAATGTGATTGGTCTTTGAACTTGTTTGGTTCCATGCATGATGAGATATTTCAAACAATTGTGTTGCATAAGCTAAAGAGTAATTAGTGAAAATACTTGACATGATTCAACCGTTAATTCTTGCTATAACAATAAGGCAGCTTATCCCCCACACTCTGCCTATTAAGATGTCTCCGATCTTAAAACTTCTTTAACCAAAAGGTTCAGCAGTTGTTTTCTATTCCATATAGATGCACATTTGAGTTATTTAGACTAGTGACAAATCCGCGCAATGCGCTAACATATGTTATATATATGCATTAAGAAAACTAAAAAAGATGGTTACTAAATTCAAACGAAAATTACTAACATTAAGATATGTTATTTCTTCATTTAATACTTTTAACTTAATTGAATATGTTGTTTAATTTTCATATAGTAACAGAATAGAAGACTAAATGATAGTTAAATAGGAACAAAATTCCATCTAAAATTATAAGATGTAATAGATTGGGTCAAGAAAAGGCGGGTTCACAGTTGAAGTTGAAGTTCTAATGATCTAATTCTTTTGTTTTTTCTCCTAGTGCTATTCTAAATCGTGTGCTATTCTCATTAACGTGAACTTCTAAGACAATTGTGAAAGTAATAATATAATGAATTCCGGATTGTTGTGGAAACCTTTTAGCTTACCTAGTTTGGTATATAGAAAATGATGTTAAATAATTCTCAAGTGTAAGATGATAACACTGGTACTTCAATTGATTGACTGATAATTAGCATTCGGGCTATTTCCATCTAACATGAAGGGCTAGCCATATCTGTTGGGGAAGGTGAGTATGAACTCAAGTAATAAGAAATTATGCTTACTGGTGTTACTCTGAATATTTACTTTCATTTAAAGTTTCAGAAACTTTTCAATATTAATAGATAGTATTTTCTTTTTGAGCAGGTGAAGGCAGATAAACATTCAGAGCGGGCACGTTTCCATTGTCAGGGAAGTTCGCCAAGGACACCAAGATATAATAATGAACATGCCTCAAATTCTTTGGTATGCTTGCTTTAATAGAATGTATCACTGAAACTACTAGCGATAGCTTTGGTTGATATTATATTGCTACAACTGGCTAGTTGTTCAGGATAAGTTCTAGTTTTAAAATAGCAATAAGCCTACTTGTAGCAAAGAGAAATAGGCATTTTGACCCTAGAATGGTTTTTCCCTGTAGCAATAATTTCAATGATAATCTGTTGGAAAATTTTGCAGGAGTTCAGCTCTGGTGATCCACCAACCCCTCGAAGTCCCGATGACATGTTTCTCAAGGATTTAAATCCTTGCTTAACACCCTATTATGCCTTGTCAAAATCAAAGGTATGCATGTGGCAATCCTGTATTCCTTTTCCCAATCTTAAATTATGGTGTCGGTGTGAACCAAAATTTCGCCAATGTTCAATCTCACAATTCTGTATGCCATATTTGATATATCTTGTCATTGTTATCTAAGAGCAGTTCTTATGAGACTTGTAATTTCTTGGCCCCTAGGGCAATTGCAAAACATGATAAATTGAGGATTTCAAATTTTGCAGGAATGTGAGGCAATGGGCTACGATTCTCCAGATGATGATTTTCTATCCGAAACCAGCATGGAGTTTGGTTTTGACTCTCGTATGAGGAAGATGTCCAAAAGTTCTGATTGTTGCCAGAATGTCAACACAGGGAGTGCCATGGCCCGTGCAGCTCGTAGATCAGATGAAAGCAAATGCACATATGGAAAGCAAATGCACCATAAACTTTTCTAGATAATGTCAGTCATTTGTTTTGTCTCAAGCATTGATCTTATCTCTAGCTCCTGCTGTATCAGTGTATGGAACATACAGTTTTTGTTCACTATTCAATATACCATAACATGTCGGGATATAACTGGCATAAATGATGTTGATCTATTTAAGCAGTACATTGTTCCCCACTCCCCATTACATGACTTCCCAATCAAGCAGCATAAGAGAACGCATGTTCTCAAACCTAAAAGGAACTGTATTTTTCATGTCAAAACCTGAAGCATTGACAGATCTGTCAGATCATTCATTTGGAATTGCCGTCAATTTCGGATCATTCTTCTCTGCTGGCCCTCTGTTCTCTCATCATCTTTAATTTTTCATCCAAACCCTATCTCTTCTCTCTCTCCCTCCATAGGAAAGAAGCACTCTTCTGTGTGTGTGTGTGTGTGTGTTTAGAGGTTTCTGTAACTAATATTTTGAACGTCAAGAAAACTGAAAGAATGAGGTATTATCTAGAGCAAGCATTTGTTATTAGAAAAGTGTTGCAGAATGCTACTGATTTATTATTAGAGAACAGAATGATAACAATAAATGAACTGCAGAATGCTACTGATTTATTACTAGAAAAGGACGTAAAGATGTTCTAACTTCATTTGGTAGCATAGTATTCTACTTGGTACATCCAAGACATTCATCCCAAGATGTCCATGTTATACAAACCTTCTGCAGTTTCTACATTCATCCCAAGATGTTCCATGTTATACAAACCTTCTGCAGTTTCTCAGGCCATTCCACTGCTTGTAGCTGTCCTAATTATCTGAAAGAGAGCTGCCAACAAAAGGATAGGGTAAAACCAAGTATCAATTGCATGTTCAATTTTTTTTTTTTAAAAGAAAGTTGCAACTTAAATCACCTCTACTGAAGATTTATCAGGTCCATGTGTACTAAACATTGATACTACAGTTTTGGTATATCCTGGTCGAAAATTAACCGTTCCCCACTCATTGATGCAAGTTTTGGCACCAGCATGCACTAATCACTTGAGATATGCTGGTACCCTCAATTTATGTCAGAATTTAGAATGAAGTGAATGAAAAAAAATGTTGCATTTTTAGCAGTAGCTACAGAAATTATTGAACGAATTCCTGCACCTGTGTAGACTACCGCGTAGTGCAAATATTATCACCATAAATGATAAACAGTAGGACATGTGAATTAGTTTTATAGCTCACATCCTGTCAGAATGACAATGGAAGAGAAGATGAACCTCACCATATTACACAGACTGCTTTTGTGATACAAATTTTCATGTTTAAAGCAATTCAAGAAATCTTTGTCGCCATATTAAAGTGGGAAACCTCTGTCAAGGTATAGTAACTAAAATATGTGAAAAGTAATAAAAGAGTGTCAACAATTTAGAGTCATACATGATCCAATGACAACGAAGACAAAGAAACCAAGAACAATGGGACCGACTGGGTAGTCATATCCTTTCTTAGTTGACGTTTCTGGAACTGATCCCCTCTTTGTGACGTTCTTCTGAAACTTTGCCACTTTCCTCTCTGCTAGGCGCTTTGAAGTAGTCTGTCAAATCCATAAAACGATGACATACATGTTTTAGTAGCAACTTATGAACCGCACAGAAAGTGATAGACTGCTACATCTTTGTAAACTTCCCAAATCAAACGCAGAGTACCCTAGAAATAAAACATAACCAAAGAAACTAGTCTGTGGGCATTCAAGAATCAAACCCACGTACAAAAACCATTGAGACTGCCAACTGTGTCAAGAATTATGCAGTTGGATTGATAAGTTTCAGCACCAGAGACCACATAACAAAATATATCAATAGATAATATCAAGATTCAAGCATCAATTCAACTTTCATGGGCATTTACACTGAAAAGGTGACTTAAACGCAGTTTAATTGAATTTGGGAGCTTTTGACAGGGATTTCTACTTAAAAAGTAATGCGCCAAAAATGTAAGATATTCTCAGCCCCAGTTTCATTTCGTCCAAAAAATAATTATTTATCGATAAGATCTGAGAATTGGAGCTTTAAAGGAAAACAATTCTGAAGATACTGATTAAGTACATTTCTCCACAATTCAAAGGAAAACATTTCTTCAAGCATAGGTGATAGGAAATCTACTGAGCAATAACACAAGAAAATTCGACAGAATTATCAGAATTAACATGCAAAGTTGGATACTTGCAAAAAACATTTGCAGCAGCAAATTCAGAAACAAGGAAAACACAACATCAATATGCCCAGAAAAGCGAAAATCAGAACGTAAATTACAGATTAAATGGATTATAAAAGCACAATTAATTAAAGATTCAAAGGCCACAAAAAAATAAGGAGAAACGGGAAATGTAAAAGTAGATGAATTTTACAGAATTCTTACCATTTTTTGCGATGAAGGGAAACGGAGAGGGCCGTAAAGGCTTTGTTTGACGGAAACCTAGGACTTTATTCCACTTGTTTCTTGTCGCTACGTGTGTGTCGGACCAGCAACAGGACAAGTTTTTTGTCCTCTTCTTCGGGAGTTGTCTTTTTGTTTTTGAGAAGAAAAATTATACTGATATCCGTATAACACTGTGCAGCGACAGATAACTCACTTATTATTTATTTATTTATTTATTTTAATAATGGATGTAAATGTCAACGGTGTCAGGTGAAATTTACTAGGACAGGTGCCAGCGGGACGGCTGAGCGTTTTTTTTGAATTTTTATTTTTAAGTAATTTTTAAACATTCTTAATTATTAAATAATAATAATAATAATCATTTTACTAATAATCACTTCTTTAAATAAAAAATAAAAAATAAAAAATAAAAAAATTATAATGCATGAGCTATAAAATTAAGGGATAAATTTGAAGAGCTCCATTAATAATTTTTTTATTTTACAATCTAGAAGACGCTACTAAGATTTAATATGTATCGATAAATATAATTTATTTACCATCTAAAACAAAGTATAGTTTTTGGTTGGAAGCGTAAAAATTAGAGTCCGTTATTTCTTTCCATTAAGAGAGCCCCTGCATGATCATCAGCTGATTTTTTTTAGAGTAATTCTATATATAATTATGAAGTGCGTAAACGTTACGTAATTACTTTGAAAAAGATAAGTTCACTATTAAAAAATTTATTCTTTTCATGTAGTTTTCATGTTTTATTTATTTTTTTTCAAAGTGATTACGCAACGGTTACACAATTCACAATTATAAATATCTTTTTTCTTTTTTTTTTTACATTATTAAACTAGTTTTTATTATTATTATTATTATTATTGTTATTATTATTATTATAATGAATGCCACGAATCCCACTATAACTATTATCAAATTTACGGATAAATAGCAAAACTTAGAGCTTTTCGGACCCTTCTTCATTTGAAAATACTGCTTTCCATAGGTGGATTAGGCTGCATAGTTTGCAGTAATAAATGAGAACCATATCTTTGCATCTACTTTACACATACAAAGTATAGCCTGAAAGCTTGACGAGCGATTTTTATTTTGGACCCTGTTGGCTGGTGCACGTTTTTTCCATCTACAAAAAATCAAAGTCTCTTAAAACTCTAATATCAGTTCTCAACATCGAATAAACATCATTCTTGCGATAAATACAAGTTATGAACTATCTTAAAGGTTGCGCTTTTATCTATTCTTTCTTTCGGCCTCAAGAAATGGACAGCAGATAAGCAAGCATTCAACTTGATGAGATACCCAGGCCGGCACTTTGTTGTGGTTTAGACAATTAACAAAGGCAGGACAAGATTTTGAGAGCATACCCAGTAACGATAATTAATAACTCCCTTGGATGATAACAACAGAACTGAAATGCCAGCCATCATGGCAAAGACATGCATGCGCTCATTTCAATTGCTAGAAAAATATAGATACATACAGGGACGACAATTTCATTTCAGAAGCAGGCCACCATAATTATCTGGCCTCTTCAGTAATCTTATTCAGATACCAGAGTAAATGAACAAATAACTTCATAACCATACAACAATGGAGGCCATTTTATTTAGACCTCTACACAGATTAAAAAAAAAAAGAAAAGATGTGTATTACATAAGCACATAATAATCTTTATCTAGCTAACAACGTTCAAATACAAAATTTGTAGCAAAAAAGAAATCAGTTCTCTATCAAAACTGGATCCCTCCACGAATGCACTCCCCAGAACAATCTGAGGCACCCGACATATGGAGAGACAAAGTTGGGAAGTCTCAACGATATACAGGAATCAGAAGTCAGGGCAACAAAAAGTTTTCACCAATTGTGCAACTGAGAAGTAATGCTTTTTACCACCGGATGATATTCTGTGTGCACGAATCTCTTAGCTTTTTCTGAGCCAGGTTTCTCGAGCCACTCATCATATAAACTTTTCACAAGGGGGTTCTTGAAAGGATCAGCTACTCGAACCTGAATGGTTTTGAAGTATAAACAGATAAAAAACATTGAAGCATAACCAAGAATATGAAAAGTTCCAAGGCAAAAGTAAAATAATATTAACAATGGCATGTGGTTAAGGAACGTAGCAATGTTAATAAGTGCGCTTTAATCACCATAGCATCTGAAGCATCATTGCTCATGTCTATGTGCTCAAAATGAAATAGATATTTTTGCGGGGGAATGATCCCATTTAGGACACCATTATCTAAAACACCCCCTTGCTTACAGATCTCTTCAACTTCCACAGGTTATTAGGCAGTGATCACGCATCAATAAGGCTGTTCAGGGGTGATGATAACATAACAATCAACACCTGGCTAGTCTTGGTTATGTAAAGTCAATGATTTTTTTTCTATGCAAGTCAACGATTCAATAAGGCTTGAATATGAAATCCAAACAGGTAAGGATCAGAGAAAACAGTAGATGGTTCCACTAAATAATAAACTATGACATACTAAAACATTTGACTCTTGGCTTACAATAAGTAGAGTCTAGCAGCACCAGAAAATCATCTAAACTACTTCCAAAACTCCAAATAAATACTCACATTCTCCATATAAGCAGCTTCTAATAACTGAATCAATTCCTTTGGAGATTGGCCAGGCTTTGGCTTGATTTGACCTCCACCATTCAGGCAACCTATTTAAATATATCAAAGAACAAATTTCATATAAAAATCAGATAAAAAGTATTAAGCCTAAAACCAGACAGCGTTGAAAATAAATTGGCAGTGGAGAAAAAGAACACACCTGCAGGACATGCCATGATCTCCAGGAAATGGTAATCACATTTTCCACTTTTAATTCTCCTGACAACATTTTGCAGGTTCCGGAAGCCATAGCACAATGCAAATTTCAGAACAGTTTTCCCCTTGACCTGCATTAATGGCATCATATCTCACATATAACGAGCAGAAAAATGCAGATACATGATCCATGTAAGAATTTTACATCTATGCAGTAGTCTAGTAGGGCATAAAAAGATGCACAACAAGCAGAAACGGTTAACCAAAATAGAAAGTCTAAAGCAGTTGGAGCAATGTGAAAATTCTATGGCCTCCAAAAGAGAGAGTGTCAAGACCATTGAGAATTCAAAGTGAAACTAGATTCATACAATAGAAAAGCACCACTAGTCGGCTGTTCAAATTCTAAAGCTCATGTCCTGTTAAAATGTTTTGGTTATTTATACCAGTGATTGAACAACTTAATTTCTGACATTGACCTATCCATACTCCTGAAGCTATATTAATAAATGCGACAGGACTAGGCTTACTTCCAGAGTCACTTCTTGGAAATCTGAATTTCTAATAATTCTGAAGTCCAGAGGACCATCAATTTCTCTACCGAAGAGTATTTTAGCAGCATATCGAAAGATTGTTTCTGCATAACCTCCAGAGCTTCCATGAACCCCATAAAGATGCCCTTCTTCATTAACATTAGTCAGCCTGCAGGAAATCACAAGAAATTAGATGCAAAATGACTCTATGACACAAGGGAATCTTTAGAGGGATAATGCTGTTCTTACATTCTATCTACTGGAGATTCTTCTAAAGCTTTAAAATCCACTGCCTGTAACTGCAAACACTCACCCCAGAAACTTTATAGAAAGCTGTTGTTTAGGAATATATATGACAATGAAAGTGCATAGTCTCACCTGTATCAATTCTAAAACTTCCCCTGAGGTTAATACAGAGTCTACCTCTGTAGAGCTAGGACCATTTTCATGACTTTCACCTTGAGATTCCACTTGAAATACAAAGTCCTCCCTGGCAGCCTCAAGCTTCTTATCATAACAGGGCATTACAGTTACATGGTAAACATTGTCTGGCCTGATGAGTAAATTATTAAGCAATCGAGTCATAATCCAGAACAACTATCCAACCACATCTAGTTTGAATAAAAAAATTAGCACATTAATTCCAAAAGAAGAAAAAGAGACACAATATAATTCTATCCTTGACACTTGCAGAAAAATTATGAACCTTAACACACAATGAGGGATATGAATATGAGAATAAGTTTGCAATTTTTTTTTTCTTTTTTCTTTTTCTAATAAGTAAAACTTTTATTGATTGAACTAGGCAAATGACATGCGTTTGCAACTTTATTTTCTTTTCAAGATTGGTTAAGGTCTGGAGAGGGGGAGAAGGAAAGTGTTGAAGATATTGAGAAATAGATATTGTCTTCAGTAAAGGGAGTTTGCATGGTCCCCTTAATATGATGATATTAGATCTGCTCAAGCCTGGATGCTACTCCATCAGAAACTAAAAAAAAAACTGTAAGAATACATATACCGCTGATCTTATTATAAGTTTATAGCCCCCTAATTTAAAATTTCATAACCAGCCTATATTACTCCTAGAGATATGAGAGCCTCAAAATCGTTAAAGTAAGGCTTACATTTAAACTTATAAAAAAGAACAAAATCTTATAAAACTACAACTCCGAAAGCAGATACGCTTCAAATGAAAATTGTTATCCAAATATTGGAATGATATAACTTTTTACACAATATATTACCTAAGACCCAATTCTTGGCATACATGATGCTTAACAATAGATCCAATTGTCTGCTGGGGGCTCTTCACTGAAGAAATATAAGGTAGAATATAGGATCCAAGTTGCTTTTCAGCATAGCATATCCAACCTGCAAAAAGGAAGACCTTAACACTTCACATAACACATCATAAGAACAATCAGATCAGTTGTATCACCCCCTAACGAATTGGAAAGCCTTTGTCCTAGACTTTGTCCTGTCTCAGCTGTCTACACAACCACATGTCTATTAACATATCCGGCACATTCTTGATGAACTGACATATGGTATTTCAAAATATTCGGCCCTCCCCCCGGGAAAAAAATAATTGTGTACGTTTCTATATGCAGGGTATTTCTTTTGACAATAGCATTTTGTCAAAATGCACAATTACAATAGCATTTTGACACAGTTACAGGCTAACATGTATACCTGGACAAGCTGATGAAATCATGGGTAGTGATGATTGACATCTTTCATCATCCATCAATTGGCTTTGCCTGTACCTCATGATGAATTCGTTACAAGATTCAATAAGAGTTAAGTCTCGACTGCAACTTGTATCAAAGACTGCCTTTACTCCCAAGGACTTAAAAAATGTTGTGAGTTTCTTGAAAACCTGGAAATTGAAAAGAGAACTTTGGCTGTTAGAAGTGACTGCTGATATGCACTTACATGCATATGAAAACAGGACTAGACTTTCAACACAACAAAGCAAAATGGAAATCCCCCACTTTGTAAATTTACCCTCATCCATGAGAAGGGTACAAGGAAAGAAGGAAAAACACACCAAAAATAATTTATGACCTTTCAGTCTCACCTGTAAAGGAGTGATGCAAAAATGAACTGCAAGGGATGCTCTTGACTGAGGAGAAACTGAAATAATGATAGCCTTCCCTTTTTTAACATTAGAAAGAAACTCATCCAAACTTTGTTTCTCCAGCATAACTGTCTCGGCTGATGTTACACAACCACTGCATGGTGAAATGAAATCATAAACATTTAGCCTTCAATTCTTTTTATTTTTATTATACTTTTCTGTGGGTTAGAAGGAATGAGGAGAACCTGTCAAAACCACACAAATCTACTACCTTAGAGATATCACATTCTACATCATGTAACCACAGCCCATATTGTGGGACATACAAGGACCTAATATTGGCATCCAAAGCATCTTAATCTCTAAGCAAGAGTCTGTTATAAAATTACTTTTAAGAACAGGTTGGCAATTGGCCCCCTTACATTTTTAGAATTAGCACCATGGAACCTACATATACTCATCAAGCCCACAATTTGCTTAATATTTTCCAACTATTTGGTTTTCTGGACATTTATAAGACTTTTTTAAAAAAGACTATTACCAACATGGCTGGCAAAAAAGTTGAGAAAATTAAGCCAAGTTTATTCATTCTTACAGTATGTACAATCGTGGCAACAGTTAAATTCAATAGCAAATGTTATAAAAACCCCTTCCTTTTATATAAAAATACTGCAAGGTAAAATGACAAAACCTCCAGGAGTAACAACAGTTCTACCATTCCACTTGGATGAGTCATGACCACCCAAAATTGGTGAACATATAAAAATCATTGTGATAGTTGAATATATTGAATTGAAACATAACAAACAAGCCTGCAAGCAACAAAATCATTGTAAGCCTTCTGGGTAAGGCCCAAAGCTTAGTCAGGGCTTAAAAAAAATGCTATAATAAAATATATTAAACCAATGAGAGAGATAGAGAGAGATGAATTACCTGCATGCTAAGCAGTCCTTGAGTGAAATTTTGACTGGGTCTGTTTGCAATTGCTTGTTAGAAGTTGAAACCTTCACCAAAGATTGAAAAATAATATATTATCAAACCCAAAAAAGAAACTTCAAAAGTCCTTGTTTACTTTAGAAAAACCTCAACCACTAACACCGTGCTTCTCTAAAGTCCAATGTCCATTCAACCAAAAAAGGCCCAAAAAGAAAAAGAAAAACAGAAATTGCACATTCGAAAGTAAATTAGATTAGTAAAAGAAGCAAAGTTTGAAGAGAAGACTAAAAAATTGTGAAAATTGGAGGAAAATACCTCAGCTTTATCGGGCTTGGATGCGTTGGACTTAAGGCCCTTAAGAGACACTATGCATGCCTGGGACGGTGCGATGAAATCGCTAAGATCTCCGATCCGAAGCGTGGCCGAGAATTTCTCCGACATCTCCGTTGACTACTTTGGAAAAAGGCCGAAAGCTCAAGGAGTTGGAGAGACAGAGAGAGAGAAAGAGGGAAAGGATGGGTTCAGGAAGAGGCGGTGAAATTAGGTACCAGAAACTGAAACACAAGAGGCAGCGCTTACTATTCTTGTAAGAAGGGGGAATGTTCACATGTGAACCGAAAGGAAACTGAATGGTTTGCGCAACCAATAAGATGCAAGACTTCTGTGGAGAATGAAAGTCAATTTGATTTTAGTTTGTTGTTGCATATGAAAAATTCTACTCACAAGCACTACACGATTTAGGTTTGGTTTGAATACTAAACTCCTCTCAACTCATATTAATTTATTATTACAATTTTTTCAAATTTTAATATGAAATATAATAAATAATTTAATTTTTTTAAATTTTAAAATAATAATAATATTAAAAAATAATATTTTAATAATATTTTATCATTTTAATTCAATTCAATTTAATTCAATTTAACATTTAAATGTGGCCTTAATTTACTGTTTTGTTGCATTTGCCAGCCGCTATGACATGTGTCGGCCATGGTCCAGCTCACGCTTTAACATTAACTGATGACTAATGTGATTTATATTAGGTAGGATTTTATTTCTAATTAGGGGCAATCGATCTGGTCTGGTCGGCCTTGGTAGATGGTTTTGGACCCGATCATTTTTTCGATCTACCAAAAGTTTGGACCGAATCGATCGCTTTAGTTCAGTCTTACGGGTAGGGGTGTAATTAATCCGATTCGATTTAATTTTTGATAAAATTTAGGATTGAATCGATATATATTTTGTATTTTTAAAAATTGATTACACACCGATTATTCTCATAAACTAATACTTCCAGTTTTATTGATTTCTGTTCAGTTCGATCCAATTTTTCAATTTTAATAAAGAGGTAATTTTTCATAAAAAAATCTTTTTATAGAAAAAAGAATTTCTTTAAAAAAATATATTTTATTAAAAATCTGCTATAAAAAAAATTGTTTATAAAAATATGTTATGTAAATGCTATAAAAAATCTGGAAATGAAATAGAACAAATCTGCTTTATATAAAATAAAATCTGCTTTATATAAAATAAAATAGAAAAAAATCTGCTTTATAGAAAATGAAATAAAAAGAATCTGCTATAAATGCTATAAAAACTGAAAAGAAAAATCTGCAATAAAAAAAAAAATACTAATAGTATACTATATCAATACTACTTGTATTAGGATTACTATATCATTATTTCATATATAACTATTTAGTATAATTAATACTATAGTGATTTATATATTAATTTATATATAGACTTAAAGTATATTACTAATAGTAATATAGTATTAGACTATTACATTTCGTTTGGATCCATAACTTCTCTCAATTCATCTCAACTTATCATTACAACTTTTTTAAATTCCAATACAAAATATAATAAACAATTCAACTTTTTCAAATTTTAAAATAATAATAATATTAAAAAATAATATTCTAATAATATTTTATCATCTCAACTCAACTCACTTCAATATCCAAACGCAACCTAGTATTAGGCCATAAAATATGTAATTTGGAATTAAACAGTAAAGAAAATAGAAATAGAAAATAGAAAATATCAATATAATAACAATATAATTACCAATGACTCTGATACCAAAGGCTTATATCTAAGGTTATAAATAGATAATAGTATAATATTAAGATATTAATGATAATAATAGGCGGTAAAACTGGTCATATGCATAATAGCAAATAGAGCAGGCGGTATAACCGACCATATGCATGAAGAAGTAAATAATATAGAAAAGATATATGAAATAAACTTCTTCATTAAAAACATAATACTTACAAGAAGACTAATTCTCAAAGGAGTTGGGAGCTGAAGACATGAGGGAAGGAAGATTGGAAGATTTACAAAGTAAGAAGGATTGGAATGGAATGGAGAGGTTTGGGCAAGAGAGGAAGAGATTTCAAATTAGAATTTTGAATGCCCTTCTTACCTCGTGAACCTCTTTATATAGACACTAGAACAGTACAAAACAGTAACTCTAATAATACATGAACAGTACCAGCCGACACTAAAAACAAGAACAGTATCAGCCGACGCTAAAAACAAATACAGTACAGGACACGTAATCTTGTATGTACAAAATCATTTGTTGTTTTGCTAGACAATAATCTGGTATAAATAATCTTCTGGGAAGATAATATTCCTGACAACTTCCGTCTGTCATGTTGACTAATCGAAAAAGTAATAATCTTTTGGAATCACATATTCTGAGGATCATAATTTTCTAATTCCAGTTCAAACGGGTCTTGAGAATCTATCAGATGTACTGGATGGTAAGGTGAGTAATCTTAAGAAGGAGAGGCAGCTTGGTTACCCTGAAATTGGGAGGCCTGTTGAGAAGGAGAGGCTTGATGACCTAGTGATAATGCGGGTTGCTGTAGTGGAAATAATTTGGGTTGTGCTTCTTCTTCATCGTCACTGTCTGATACTTGTGACATTGCGTTGGCTAATTTTTTCAAATCCTTCTTGTTGGTAATGGATGCTAATTGTACTTGAATCTGCTTCGTTGGACTATGACTTCTGGAGTTTTGGTAACTTTTGAAAACATCTTTAATACATTATCATAATTATATTTTTTCCACCATTTAACGGAGACTTGGTGGGCTAGAAACATAATAGTTTTGAGAGAGAGATGAGGTTTGATGACGTATTCCCATTTAATAATCTAATTTAATTTTGTTTTGAGAAAGAAGAGAAAAAGTGGTGAACAATGGTTTAATGCTGGTAGATTGTCATTTTGTGAAGTAAAACTTCAGAGATTTTCCTGAAGGGGAAGAGGAAGGAGAAGAGGTTCGGGTCCATAATATTCCCACCATAGTGAAAACCATTTCGGGAGTGTGCTAATTTCTTGTAATTTGTCAAAATGAAGGAACCATGAATGACGCAAATTTTTATTTTGTTTTAGAAACATTTTTGTTCATGCTTGCTGGTAATCATAATAATTATAATAAGGATGATCATAGGGATGAAAGAATTTTCTTGTTAAATAGAAATTTTTTCTCCATTGTTCCAAAGTGAGAAATTGTTTAATGGTGACTTTATGAAAAAAACAATAATTGGGGATGCAGGTGAAGAATGTTGAGTTTAAAGAGGACAATGAATTTCTGAGAGAATAATTGAGTCGGTATCTACTAATATGAATTCATAAAAATGTTGAGTTTTCTTAATGTTTTGTGGAACATAATGCCGATCCGGTAAAAGAAATGCATCAAGTAATTTCTGGAGGTCAGATAGATGTTGAATTTCATATTCAATAGGAAAGATTGGAAGCCAAAGAGATTTGATGATAATAGGAGATGAAGAAGGCTGAGATAATAATGGAGGATAAATAATTTGGGAAGGAGAAGAGGAAGAGAGAGAAACAACTTTGGAATAGGTTGGCAATTTTGGAGAAGCTAATGGTGAAAATGAATTGTAAGAGAGTCTAATGTTTTGCAGTAATGATCCCAATACTTTATATGGTCTTGGAGTTGCAGAAGGACGAGGTGAAGGATAAGGAGGAGATGGTGACCGCGCGTATGAGGATTTTGACTTTATTTATGACTTTGAAGATGATATGATTTTCCTTGTAAGAATTCTCGGGATAGAAAATCAGGAAGAGAATTAGATTCTTCTTTAATATGCTCGATATCAAAATAAAAAATACTTAATATAGCTTGCTATCTGGCAAATATTTGCTTACCAGCCAGGTTTTTTACATCTTTAATCAAAACTTCCTTGGCTGATTTACAATCTATTTTAAGTAAAAACTTTTAATTCAACAAATCATCTTGAAATTTGGAAATACATAATGCAATAGCTAAAATTTCTTTTTTAATAGTACTATAATTCTTTTGGGTAGGATTCCAACATCCTGAATGGAATCGAACGATCTGTTCCAAATCAGATGATAATTTTTATTTCATAATTCTTCCATATCCAAAATCAGAGGCATATGTTTCAACAATTTTAAAAGTATGAGAAGATTGAAGTCCTAAGCATGGTAATATCTTAACATGAGCTTTAATTTGTTTTATGATATTAGTATGTTTTTCTATCTAAGGAGGTGGATTCTTTTTTAATCTCTTAAATAATGGTTTACATAATAGTCTGAGAGATTGTTAAAAATCTACAACATAGTTGAGACTCCTTATAAATCTCTGTAATTGATTTTTATCTTTTATTTCATCTGAAAATTTATCAGCAAATTCTATTGTTATACTAATTATAGTTCCCTAATAGATTACATGTCCGAGAAATATAATTTTTTCTTGAAATAATTTTATTTTTGATGATGAAACCACTAATCTATTTTGTTTGATACTTGAACAAAAGTATTTAAATGTTCCACTGTTGTTCAATAGATGAAGAGAATATTAATACATCATATATATAAACTATCGAAAAATGAGTGAAAAGGGTAAATATTTCGTTCATAATATTTTAAAATTCACTAGAGGCATTTTTTAATCCAAAAGGCATAACATTCAATTCAAAATGTCCAAATGGAACTGTAAAAGCTGTCTTATATCGGTCATTTTCAGTAATTTAGATTTGCCAAAAATCACTTTTCATGTCAAATTTTGAGAATACTATAGCATCATATAATCGGAATAATAAATCTTTTTTATTAGGAATTGGGTATATAATCCATTGTAATACCTTATTTAAGGGTTTATAATTTATTACTAGATGAGGAACTCCTCTTTCTAATTCTTTTTTTTTTACATAAAAGGCAGCACAACTCCACGATGATTTACTTTTCCTTATTAATCCTTTTGTTTTTAAATCATTAATTTCTTTTTTGCAGTATTCTAATAATCTATTATTCATTTGGATAGATCTAGCCTTGGTTGGAATATTTTTCTCAGAAAACTCTTTTTCATATTGTAGTTCAACTATATGTTGTTTTCTAATCCAGAAAGCATTAGGCAGGTTAGAGCATACTTTATTTTCGATTATAGTCTTAAAATTATCAATTTTTTATGTTAATAATGGGTCTTTTAACTGTTCTTGAATTCTTTTATATTTTAATTCTTGTTTTAATAAATTTATCTGGTTTTCTTTTCTTTTAATTCCATTTTTTGTTAGAAAATTAATTTTTCTGGTTAATGAGACTTCCTTTAAAGAGTTAATTTCTTTTGATACTGGGGAAATATGAATTTAAATTGAATTTATTATCCAAGTATTTTAAGAGGAGATGAAAGTCCTAAGCATGGTAATTTCTTAACATGAGTTTTAATTTGTTTTATGATATTAGTATTTTTTTTGTCCAAGAAGGTGGATTCTTTTTTAATCTCTTAAATAATGGTTTACATAATGGTCTGAGAGATTAGTAAAAAACTGCAACATAGTTGAGACTCCCTAGAAATCTCTGTAATTGATTTTTGTCTTTTATTTCATCTGAAAATTTATCAATAAATTTTATTGCTCTACTAATTTGTGTAATAGTTACAGTATTTTAGTAAAAATTCATTCTTTTGTTACAGAGAAAGAGTAAAGTAAGGCAAGAAATGTATGAAACAAAAATTATCATCTGATTTGGAACAGATCGTTTGATTCCATTCAGGATGGTATGCTGAAGTAACAATTGCAATTAATCAAGAATTCTCTTTTACTACAATTGCCCTATTAGATACAGGAGCAGACTAAATTGAAATTAATATACATTATATACTAATGTATATTAGTAATATTAATTTACTAATATGCTTATCAAAAGGAATATATTGAAAATTTATTAGTCTATTGTAACACCCCGTATTTTAGTGTATTTTTACTGAAGGATTATTTTTATTTATTCAAAAATTTATTTTCTTATTTTAAAATTGGTAGATTTTTAGTGGGTTTATTTTATGATTTTTAAAATTTCAAAAATTAAATCTGATATGTTTTCTTAATATTTATTATTGTGATGCATTTAAATTGTTCTTTATTTTAAATTAATTAATTGTGGGATTTAATTATTTTATTTTCATTGTATTATTACGTTTAAATTATTTAATTGATATACTGTTTTAAAATCGTTTCTGTTGGATAATTTTTGTGACTCAAGATGTGAGGACTGGACCTCATTTCTTTTCCCCACTTTTCTTTTTCTCTTTCTTTTTTCTTTCATTTCTTTCTTTTCTTCCCCTTCCCGCGCGACGTCTTCCCTCTCTCTCCCCATGCTTTCCGTCGCTCGCCCAGTCTGCAGCCGTGCGCCTCCGTCCGGCGACACCGCCCCTCCCATTCCCTTCCCCACTGGTCGGCGACCTCCCCCTCCGGTTTTCAGCTCCTCCCTCGCCACCTTGAGACCGTACTAACAGTCCAAAGCCGCGGTGCATCTTGAGCTCCTGTGCCGCCGTCGCGCCACCACTGGCCACCATCTCTTCACCACTTCATCATTGACCTCCTAGCAACCTAATGGACCCAACCCCAGCTCCGATCCGTCACCGGTGAAGCACATCCAACCCCATTTCCGATTTAGGTATTTTTTGCCTAAAGCCACTATTTGCGCCTCCACCCACGGCAAACCACCACCACCATTGGCTTCACCGACCTCTCTAGGCCCTACCCTATCAATTTCGGGTCTTAGTTTGTCTTTGTTGAAAAGTGAGTTTTTGAGACCCACGGCCACAGTGTATTTTACACTATTACGTTGCTGAGCCGCCACTTCTTGCAGTTTCGTGATCCTTCGAAAATTATTATATAGCACTGTAAGTATTTTTTCAAAGAACTTTCGTGATTTAAATGTATTTTTGCACTAACACATATTATTGTGATCTGGTTAGACATGCCGGACTGAGTCCTAGGAGTTCGGTAGTCGGATGGATTATGGACGGAGTTGTGTGTTTAGTTGGTATTGTGAATTGTTGGTTGTTGTGGTGTTGTTTCATGTATATGGTATATTTGCACGCATGTTCATGTTTGTAAATGAAAACTGGATTTTCACATGATTGCATACATGTTCATGTGTTTATCTGAAAATTATATTTTCATGTGAAATGATTTGAGTGTGTTTGAAATGACTAGATTGACTGGCTTGAGAAAAAAGAAAGGAGACTGTAGGAACGGTGGTAAGCAGGAATGGTGATAGAGTCCCGTCTGTGATTCTCGCCTACAGTGCACGCGGTAGAGATAGTGGTAAGCAGGGATGGTGGTATAGTCCCGCCTGTGATTCCCGCCTACAGTGCTCTGATAAGTATTCATGGTATGTGATAAGTATTCATTTTGTGTGATAAGTATTCATTGTGTGGAAAGGAACTGTATGGATGGTGGTAAGCAGGGATGGTGGTAGAGTCCTGCCTGTAATTCCCGCCTACGGTGTACGCGGTAGGGATAGTGGTAAGTAGGGATGGTGGTTGTGTCCCGCCTGTGATTTCTGCCTACGGTGCACGCGGTATGGATGGTGGTAAGCAGGGACGGTGGTAGAGTCCCACCTGCGATTCCCGTCTACAGCGTCCGATAAATAGTTTGTTTTATGTGAATCATTTTCTGGGAAAATGATAGACTATGTTTTTGAGCCAAAATGGAATTTTGGCGTGTGTTAGAAATAATCATTTTTTTTGGAAAAAAAAATGGTATTTTATGGCTAAGTGTATTTTGTCATATGAATGCATGTTGGTTGCATTAATATGTTTTTATCCCGAGAGTTGTTTGGTTTATACTTACCTGTGGTACCATTTTATGGTATCGCAGATTTTGATGCAGATGTGGATGACGAGCCTTAAACTTGGCTCCGTTGGCGGAGTGATCTGGGATTGCTCCTGTTTATCGAGATTTGATTTATCAATTATTTATGTATTTGTTTTGTAATATATTTTGGGATGACTGTATAACTTTTAAAGATGATTTGATTTGAATATTTGTATTTAAAATTCTGGTACTTAGTAGACTTATTTGTATTATCCGCTGCAATTTTTATTGTGCACTCTTGCATGTTGCACACACTTGAGCACATTTCGTTGGGGTGCGTGACCCATGTTGTCATCATCCTGCCGTCACAATTCCCTTATTTTTGTAAGTGGGAGTCGGGACGTCACATCTATAAAATGTTGTTAATATGTATTTTTTATATTTAAAATATATGATCAAATAAATGTTCATGTCTAAAATTAAAATTTTATGTTATAAATTATAATAACATTAGCTTATATATAATTATAATTTATATTATTATAAATTATATATAATATTAAAAAAATAATTTAACATATATAATATATCAAACCTATCCGATCCGATTCTAACATGCGTAGAACCAAAATCAGACTGGTACCGGTTCGTTTTGAAACTACTTTGTTTGTTTTCATAAAATATCTCATCTCATCTCACCTCATCATTACAATTTTCTCAAATCTTTATACAAAATAAAATAAATAATTTAATTTTTTTAAATCTCAAAATAAAAATAATATTAAAAAATATATTCTAATAATATTTTATTTAACTTTTTAATTTTAATATTATCTCATCTCTAAAAATAAACCAGTTCGAGAACAGGACTCGAATTGGATCTTATTTTTCAATTTTTCGATTTATTTGTACACCCCTACTCATGGGGATTATTCGGTCCGAGTCATTTTTTTGTAAAGTTTCTGGGAAAATATTATATAAAATGATTAAAAAAAAAAAAAGCAATGCTAACTGTATTCATAAAAAGCTTACATATCCACGTGGCCTTATCATATACACCACTTTCATTTAAAAATAAATAAAACATAAGAAAAGAAAAAAACCATAGAAAGCCATGTGGATATTTAAGTTTTTTGTGAGTATGTTTAGCATTCACAAGAACAATTAAGTTAATGATATAATCTAAGTTGTCTAACTAAGTAAATTGTTAACTAATTAAATACTTTAATTAAGTATAATAAATTAATAATGTTAATAGTATCTGTACTATAAATAATTAATAGTTAATACCTTGTCTTAAAATTCTTAACTTTTCATTTTTAGGAATATGGCTACTATGCCTCTCCCACCTTTATCATTGGGCGTACTGTCCAGAGTTTTTTTTTGCATATTTTTTAATATATTTAAATATTGTTAAAAAATAAAAAAATACTACATTTAAAATCACTTTCTTAACTACTAAGTAAAAAAAAAAAAAAATTTGACCAACGATCAACTTGAGCGGTTAAATGAGAGAGATAAAGTAGCTTTTCTCAATTTTTAAATTTAAGCATAAATAATTAAATTAGAAGAGAATTAAATAATTACTTACAATTAGTTAAAATAAAATTACATAATTAGTTTCTTTTAATTTATATAACTACTTAAAAAATTATAAAATATCATATAAAAATTTATTTACAAACTTATTTGGTCGTCCAGGGTGAAAAAAAATCCTACCACGAGATTGGACCGAAAATTTAAGTTCTTTACGTTTGGACCAAGACAAATCGGTTCTTTAATCAGTCCGATCTTGACTTATTGAAATTTGAAACTGGTCAGTTTTCTCTATCCTAAGAAAAAAGAGAAAATCTTACACTCTCATTTATAATAAATAGTGAAAAGATTTGAATCTTTTAAATCAAATCTTGTCAACAATAATAACGTAAAATGATTGCCGATGAACCAAATGTTGAAGCTCTCCTCGGCATAAAGAGTAAGCAGGCCTAATTTTCTCATCTTGCACGGGCTTGGTATTGCTCCTATTCCAACCAAGCTCCCCAAAAACCTTGGTGAGGTTGAGAGTGGGATGGATATATTAAAAAAATGATTTATATAATATTTTTCACAACACTTTACATAACTATATTTTAAGTTAGGATTATTTTTGTAATACATCTTATAAAAATAACATTATTTTACAAAAATACCCATATTTTATAATATTATTGTACAATATGTTGTGTGTATATCATTACTTTTATGGCATTGGCATCAATACGACGGTGGAAGTAAAAACTCATGTAGATTGAAGCAAAGACATAGTAAAAAGCCCTTGCAGATTGGAAGCAAACCAAGGGAAGATTGGGATTAAATCAAATAGCTGTCAAGCCGTGTAGGTATCTCATTGAACCTTGTTTACATAGAAATAAAGATAGCTGCTAATTGCAAAAAGTCTTTCCATCTCTCTTTGCAATTTTCTGAAGCAACGATTAGAATAACCTCCTAAGTGAAATAGAAGTACAATCTCATATAATTATCGTTATTTGTAAAACGAGCAAATATCTAAATTTGTGAGAATTTTATTCCGCTTGAGATAATTTAAATTAAAACATATTAAAAAATCATCACTTATAATTAAAGAATATCGTGGTACCATTTCGAACACTTAGAGTCGAAAAACATGTGTACATTGTTAAGCAGGGAGGTCCTATTTAAATTTATGTGTAGTATGTGGTATATAAATGATTAGTAAATTTTTTTTTTTTTTAACCAGGTTGGGTAAGTTCTATACCCATGCTCTTTAACCCATGCGCATACTACATGGCTCATGGAATACCCATTTACTAGCATAATAAAATTAAAATCATGTCATTTTCTTATAAAAAACAAAAAAAGGAAACTCTTTATTTGACCTATTTTTTACTTAATGTACATGGTGAGTGAGTTTCGCATAAAAGATAACATGAATCATTGTCTCAAATTCGGGATACAAACTTCTTTAATTCTTTGTTTATTCTACATGGTCGGTCCACTTCGGCTAGAGACGTACATAAAATGTACTGACAAGTGACAATATTATATTAAACATTTAATGTTGTCTTTTTCATTAGAAGTTGTACATTTTATCCTCAAAAATATCAAAATTGACACATTGAAAGCCATAAGATAAAGACAACAGCATAATAAAAACGCAACGCTCAATATGTTTGCAAAGCTAGTTGAATGCGACCAATTCCACATCACATCCACAATTGAAATTAGTTAGCATTCCTTCTCTACAGCTGGCTCACACATCAGCACTGTTATTTCCTAGTAAATGCTAAACTTGAATTTATTCTTTGATTGGCCATTGCCCAATTCAGTACACTAACACATACATATTCACTTACATATTTGGGGTTTGAATGAACCAAAGGTCCAAAACACAAGCAAGTTTTATGGAAATCCACAGCCTAAACTTATTGCTGCATGTATTGGAGGAGAGTCCCAAAGGCCTCCAAGTTACAAAACCATATTGGACAAGATCCAAAAGAGTGATAGGCAGGTCAATTTACTTACTTACATCATTGGGTTTTCAAAACCTACCACCTAGCGCTGCTCTTGCCATTGTTCCCACCTCCATACAAGCGGAAGAGACTGAAAGCAGAGATGCAAGACAAGGCCACCATGCTAAGGCTAACTACTACTGCACTCGCTACCCCTTCTCCAACTTGGTTACAAAACTTCCCATACATATTGCATACCTTCATCCACTGCAGTTCTGGCAGTCCCAACTTCGAAATCGCCGCCGATTGTGCCGAAGCCGCGACTGCAGCCACGGTCATGTACGCCATTACCTGCCCAAACAAGTAATCACTGATGAAATGCAATAATAAGAACACATGTATTTTGCACTTCTTCCGGTGGCATGAATCCAAAAATGATCACTTCAATCTGGGATGGACAATTTAACCATACGTACCGCATCAATAAACAAAGAGGCATTTATCATAGCTCTACTTATATGTTCTCGACACATGGAATACTATGCAAATCATTTAATGAACATGTGAACCATCCTTCCCCAACTAGCAGCACGGGTCTTGACCAGGACCCCACTTGAACAACATCTATACCTTTGAAGTTATGAGCCCCAACCAAAAATACAGTTCTACAACCATTTACAGCATCACATTCCTGATTTACATCATGCCTGAGTAATGAAATACTTGTGTGAAAATTGGACGATTTCAGGAGAAGGCCGTTCAGTAGGAAAGGTTTAAATTGTATTCTCTGACACCATTCAAGACCACATAGCACATGGATCCACCTATTATGAATAAAATTTGACATTTTAATTGGGATGCAGAGTATATCATAATTTGTTATAAAGAAGTTTGGTTTTAATATAGAAAATTAATTGATTTCATGAATAATATGCAAGTTTCCATTTATTATTACAAATGCGACAAAAGAAACATCTTCCTGATTCTAAGAATTAATGGACGGTTGAAATGGTGACAAAAAAAAAAAAAAAAAAAAAAAAAGGACACGTGCAGGGACACGGTCTCAGAGATAATGCAAACTATGCTTATGGTATTGCAAAATGACACGCATGCAGAAAATATAAACAAACATAACATTATTTATGGACCAAGTTTCTTTTTTGGGTATATAGCTAAATGTAATGTTGTCCATATTTTATTGAGATCCAACACTAAACAGAACGTGACATTTGGCAAATCGTTAAGTAAAATATGTCACTCCTACCATAAAGATCATAGATGGGTTTACTCATACTCTAAACAGGGGAAAAGGAAATAGCTAATCTCCTCAGATTCCCTTATCAAACCAACCAAAGGCCATTGGAATTATGCATGTTTTCAATGCTAAGCATGTCATTTCTATTAACAAGTTAATAGGACGGATTAGTCCACCAATTATTGAGAGCCTATTTATAATACTTGTGTTGATATCTAAGGTACAAACAAAATCAGGGGCAGTGTCCTTGAGCTTTTCATACATGCCATGGCCATGTGAAGAGTAGAAGGGCCATAAGAAGTCTGGAATATGAAGTAATGTACCTGATCACCAGAGAAGATGGCCCAAGCCAAGGGCTTGCTGAACAGCACATTGCCTCTAACCATGCTCACAACACATCTCAGCACTTGAACGAACGAATAGGCAGCAGCTATACCATTGGCTACCACCAAAAACCTACATGGTCATATAATGCAAAATTGCTCACGAAATCAAGGGATGATTAGGACTATATTATGGTAACCCTAAAAGATTAACACACACAGAGAGAGAGAGAGAGAGAGAGAGAGATAGGTATTTGAGAGATCTTACACAAGAGCTTTCATGTCTGTAAATCTAGCTTTCTTCCGAATTGAGAAGATTTCTTTGACCTGGGAATCCGTCGCCACAAGAACAGCAGCAAGAACTCCCAGACCGCAAATCAAACACCTGAGAACCAACTCTGCCACCCGCACCCTCTTATCAATAAGCTTCACATTTGTGCCATGATACACTGGAACATTCCCGGGACTAACTCCAACACCCAAATAACTCATCCTTCCCAAGATTCACTCACACTCAAAAGAGAGAACAGAACAGCCTCTGTAGGATTGTTCACAAACACCCACAAGAGAAACTCCGCTACTTAAATACTCGAACACAACTTCTTTTCCTTTTCTTGATTTTTTTGAGCTCTTTAATATGAGAAATTATTTACATCTGTCGCTATAATCGCAGCACATCGTGTTGAGAGAAAAAAAAAAAAAAATACCATATTAAATATGCGGAGAGTGCGACTGATACATATCACTGCCCCTTTAATATATATTTGGTGGTTGAGCTGAGTCGCAGCCAAGTGGTCAAAGTTGAAGAGCGTAGAAATGCATGACCCGCATAGACGGGCACCTCATCCTACAATTTAGTGGCATTTATTCTTCAGTATTTGTGCAACTTTTATTTATTTATTTTTCTGAATTTAGGGACTACTAGGTCGATTTGGAAAGTGATAGCCTGAGTGCTCTTCTTCTTTTTTCTAGGAAGAGGCAACAGTTTCTTGTCCCAAGGAAAAAGAGTCAGATAAGGTGAGAAGAGAGGAGGGGTTAAAGCTACTGTTCTCATTGAATGAAGATGGTGGGGGCAATTATGATGCCCCATTTGTTTTGCATACCGCACTAGGCATTTCCAGAAAGGACAAAACAAGAGAGGGTTTATCTCAACTGTGTGAAAACATGCAATAGGTTTATTAGTTGCTTGCAAGATGAAACAAAAAGCATCAACAGAGAATGATTAAAGTGGGTCATTTTGGCGTTGATTTGCTGTTTGTGGCGGGGGCCATTCGGGGTTAGGTTTTGAAGTCACTCATCATGATCAAGCCATGCGCTTTCTTAAACAGTGGTGGAGCGTAATCTGGTTTGGTGAGATCCCCCATCCCGTGGACGCCTAACCCAAATCCAAAAGGTGATCTGTTTGCTTACGTGATTATTCCGTATCACTTTCTTTTTATTATTTTTTTTGGACACTTCCTTCATTTAGACTGTTTATCCGGATTTTAGTCCGGATATATCCGGTTATGACCCATGCTAAAATTCGGATGAATCCGACTTTCTACGATCCGGAAATCCGGATTCCAACTTTCAACCCCGTTTTTTTTTTTTTTTAATAATAGTCTACAGTATCTAACTTTTTTCAGAAAAAAAAAATAAAGCTCAAAAAGTACTAGTTAATGAACTGGAAAATGATGCTTCACTTCGACAACTTTAATGGCTCTTTCAGCGATTAATTATGGTCAGATATTAAATGATAAATGATGAGATTGCTACTCTATAACAAATTATTTATAATTATGTAATAAAATAATATTATTCTAAATATTATTTTTGATTTGATGAGACAAATCATAATAAATATTGATTTCATTTTTTTCTAATTTTTTTTATTCATTATTCCTCTGTAGTAAGCCTCTATAGTCTAAACGGCAGTTGCAGCTTGTTATTTCTTCTAATTACTTGATTGTTTATATTTTTATAATTTATATTTCAGATTTTTAAAACTGATATGTTATACTCTCAGTTATTAAAAACTGATAAGTCTCATTCTTGTTTATTATAAGGACCAATGAAAATATAAAACAATATCATAATTTTGATGGTTCAATTTTAATAGATTTAAGTGCAAAGTAGAAAATGCCAATAATTTGAGGGTATAAAAAAAAGAAACCATATGGTGCCCAGCATAGCTTACCCGTTTTGAAAAACAAAGCATATGAGTAAATTACAAAAATATCATTATTTTACAACATATATTAGGGCATCATTACGCAAACAAAATATCCTCTCATCTCCCATAGTACTCTCTTGGCATTATATACAGCCCTTTGTTCCACTGACTTGAACAAGTGCAGGCGTGTATTGGGTTGACAGGGATAGCCGCAATGGAAGATTCACCAGACTTTCGGGGATTGGATGGGTCGCTTCACTTCGGCCATAATTTTTGGATGAACCTAATTTGTATGTCAGCATCACTATAGTGTTACGTTTAGTGTGTATCCGTAATGTACCATAACGTACAATGGAGCCTATTATATTTATAAAATAAGTTAAAAATATGATCGAGTACTTTGGTTTATATGTAAGTTGATGCGGTAGGTAGGTCGTGTATTTGGTATAGATTGAAAAATTCTATATTTCATATTATTATTTTATTTTTATTTCATTAAGTATGATATGATATATTTTTTATTATTAAATAATCATTTATTACATATTTTTTTATTATTTAATAGTAATAAATGTGTCATATACTACTTAATATAATTAAAATAGAATGAGAATGTGATATATAACATTACTCGTGTATATTTAATCTTAAATTTTTATTAACATGTGTACCTAGCTAGCTGTTTCTAAATGGGGAATGAAATGAATGATACGAACGTCTTCCAAGCCTCTTTTATTGTATATAAATATAAATAATATCTCATCAAGACATTGAAGGATTATTGTTCCATTAAGTACTATATATGTCTGAATTATAGTACTTGTTTATATTCATTTTATGATCATTTGCTTAATTAATTAATTTCTTTCTTCGATTGGAGAAAATAAAAGGAGGATTGTGGGAAAAAAAAATGATAAACGTATTTATAAAGAATAATAGTTAATTAATATATATATATATGTGTGTCAAACTTTCTCTCAATAAATTAGATTCCATCATGAACAAAAATATTAAATTGAAACGTGAAATGATTAATATATATAGGACCACAAGCACAAAACAAACAAATGGCGCCATTGATTCGGGAATAAAATTTTGCAATATATAAGTTGTTAATGCCAATCAATTATCATATCATCAAACCAAATTAAATATTATTATTAATTATATTATGAATCACAGCAAATTTTCGATGCTTTAATTTGATCATCATTCATGGAAGATACTCGAACTTGCACGAATTATGACCTGTCACCAAAGATAAAAGAAAATATATTATCATGACATGATTTTCATTATACATTGATCAACTAATTAAAACCAATTTATAACATATTATATAATGTCCATACGCAGATCATCAAATTATCTTCTTCAGGAAATATTGCATATTATATAATATATATATATAGATAGTGCTTCTAGACTGATATTTAATCGAAGAAAATGTACCGATGAGTGTAAATACACTTTTTTATTTTTTTTCTTCTTTTCTTTTAATCATTTTTTATACAATTTTATATATTTTTAAAAAATAAAAAAATTAATTTATTAATATTTACTTTTTTAATTATTAAATAAAAAATAGTTAAAAATTAAAAATTAAAACTCAGTCACTTTTATAATTAATTCCACCTGTAAAGATGGGTAAATGGTCCTCAAAAGGAGACAGAATTCATGTACCTCTTTAATTATGCTTTCTCATCGCCCAGCTAGCCCTGCATGATGCATGCTAGCCCAAGCTTCTTCTCCAAAATCAGTTCCAACATAGATTACGAACGGACGACATGTTCAAAGGCAAGTAAGTTTTCACGTGATTTACGGATACGAGATGAGTTGAGATAAAAATTAAAAATTAAATAAAATATTATTAAAATATATTTTTTTAATATTATTTTTATTTTAAGATTTAAAAAAATTGAATAATTTATTTTAATTTATATGAAAATTTAGAAAAATTGTAATGATTAGATGAGATAAATTGAAATGGGTTAGTAAGTTTCTGAACGAGAACGAGGCTTTTAAGTCACATGAACTTAATTTCCTATTGATCGTGTATATATGTATTCTCAAGTACTTCTTTTAATCTATACTATTGGTCATTTTGGGAAAACTTTTAGACATTCAGAGGAAAATTAACTGTTGATGATGATTAGATATTAATTATATATTTAGTAGGCTGCATCTTACTTGGGTCAAGATCTGTGATCATTGCAGCAGCGTTGAAATAGCAAGTAGCTCCTTTGTGCTTGAACTTCTGGTAATAGTTGTTGAACGCAAAAGAGGCATGGTCCCTTATTGTATTTGGTAAGAAACAAGGCTGGTGTGCTGCTTGTATTTTGCTGCAGTCTGCACCCCCTTTTCCACAAGCCCAATCCAGCGCCGTCTGCAGCTCGTCATCTGGGGTCTGCTCGTCAGCTATGCACCATTCCACAGATTGCCCATCTATTAACAGTTTTATGGGGACAAAAAAAAAAAAAAAAAAAAAAAAAAAAAAAAAAAAAAAAAAAAAAAAAAAAAAAAAAGATTAAACACATGAGTGTTAGATCTTGATTTGCAATTTTATCATCATGTTATCTACGTGAGCTTTAAGACCAACTAATAATCTGCGATTA
The DNA here is from genome assembly GCF_004785595.1 of Juglans microcarpa x Juglans regia. Taxonomy (NCBI): domain Eukaryota; kingdom Viridiplantae; phylum Streptophyta; class Magnoliopsida; order Fagales; family Juglandaceae; genus Juglans; species Juglans microcarpa x Juglans regia. The sequence goes on along the minus strand of NC_054602.1, from coordinate 9,849,722 downwards.
AAATTAGCTCAGTGCCACAAAACTATGACCCTTCCAATGTGGTAATTCATTGTATGCATGGCATAGATCATCAATGGAATGGCAAGGATGATTAATTTACCAGATGTTTGAAGAGCAAGGATCAAAAGGAGATCAAGAACAAGAAGACTTTTCTGCAAAGCGGACGACATTGATGATCTTGATTTAGAAGTTGATGCAGGAGCTTAATTCAATCAAAACCCGGAAGGGCTACATACACAATATTACAACCAACAGTTAGTCCTATATTATACGATCGAGTTCACTTCAACATCATGTGAGAGGTTCTCAGCTTTTAAAAAAGTAGATCGGATGCCATTCTATGTGCGTTCCTTCGGTTTCACGTAAACATTTTGGACTTTTCTTTCTTTTGAAACGCCCCCACTTACCCTCATATATATATATATATATATAATTTGTCTATAGATTGTGAAAAGACAAAAAGAAATGGTTTATCATCAAATGATCACAGAATCTCTTCAGCTCGTTCTGACCTCACATGGAAACTATAATGGCTGAAACATATGTACCGACATGTTCGGTGTTCCTGTGACATTTAATTTATCACTGTTTATAGCTTTCTCAGTAGTACTGAGTCTTGGTCTTGCAATTGATTTGGACTTTCGTACAAAAAGTTGAAGAGATGCTACACAAATCTATGATTTTCATAAAGCATCCGGCCGGCCAGATGATCCATTTGCCAAGGAAACTCTACAGGGAAAAAAAAGTAAGGGACTACGATTGTAATTGTTGTCTCTAACTTTTTTGGAGGGTCGGTATGTATGTCCAAATGGGCCTAGCAAGACCCAATGCCGGGCCCAGCCCTCTTTCTCAAAGGCAACATCTTGGCAAGTATGATTGATGTCCTTTCATACGAATCTAACATTTATGGCAAGAAAAAATGGCGGACAAACACATTTAATTGAACTATAAAAAGGGAAGGGGACACAAATTCATATAATGCAACAAGATCGAACTAGGAAGATACTCGACCAAAGAGGCGTGACGAGTACGACTTAAAGTTGATTAAAATGTAGCCATCAAGGTAAAGGCGCCCCTAGAGAATATCCACCGAACGATGGCTCATGTGCTTGCTAGGCTATAAAATATAAATAGGCAATGCTACTTTGCCGCCCAGGATTTATTGCTGGGCGTGCCGTCCAGTCTATTTTATTTTTTATTTTTTTTTATATTTTTTTAATATATTTAAATATTTTTAAAAAATAAAAAAATACACTAATACACTTAAAAATATTTTCTTAATCATTAAGTAAAAAAAAAAAAAAATTTTGCCAAGCTGGCAAAAGGAGCAATCAAGTTGGAGCGGCATACTAGTGTTTTCCAATATAAATAGCCCAAGTTATGAAGTAAGAATGGTCGGTCTTTTCTTTAATCTCCTACTTACTAAGGCCTGGTTTTGTTTTACAAATCTTTTAAATCATTGCATCTCAACATTTAAATATCATTTAAATATAAATATTTTTTAATTTTTTTATCTAATCATTGTCTAATTATTAGAACTTTCTCAAACTTTCAAATAAAATACAAAAAAAAAAAAAAAAAACTCAAATCTCAAATCTCAAAATAAAAATAATATTAAAAAATAATATTCTAACATTATTTTAACTTATAATATTTTATTCAACTTTTTTTTTCTTCTTTCCTAAAATCCTATAAAAATCTTAACTAAAACTATTTTACTACTATAAGGGAATTTTCCCCCATTGGTCCATATAGCAAGCCCATAAGGGATCTTTGAGGATGAGGAAGAGAGCCCAATCAGGTCCAACGACCATCCTCTAAATGTAGTCTCTGGGCCTTTACAGAGTATTCAACCCATGAGCAAAATCAACCTGTGAAGCAACCCACATGTGGGAAAAATAGATGGTAGGGGTATATGAGACTCGCCGCCTTGACAGCCCCAATGACAACTAATCCTTAGGAACCTGTACAGGCTAGTGGGCAAGAGATGCGATGGACCCTCGATCTCCTGACAGTAGGCATGGATAGGCTTAACAATGAACATCTACAAGATAAAGTGAGTCAGGGAGTCGCGCCACATTAATGGCGCCACTCCCTAGACTATACTTAGCATTAATGGTGTCACCTTAGGAGCCACGCCGCATTATGACTAGGCAAACAGTTGAACTGACATGAACTCCCTGAAGCAAGGTATGAGTTGTCTCCATCTAAAAAATCTCGTATAAAAGTCGACCCCTAGGTACGAAGAACACTCTTTGATTCCTCAAAACTCTCGCATAAACTACTAAGGAGATATATTAACTTAAGCATTGGAGACACCCTGACCTCCACCAAAGCCCCCACTCTTTGTATTTTCTTAAATGCAAGAGGGGCATGTGACACGGAGGAAGAAAGAAGAAACATGTTGAACAAGCTACATAACCTCAAAGGGAAATGCTAAGAGATGGCAAAAAAGATGGGCACATTATCATTAGTAGACCAACTGCTCACTACCTGACAGTGAGGAGGTAATGATTGTGCCCCTACCATCGAAGTTCCGAGTTCCCCCATAGACATGTATGATGGGGCCAGAGATCCTCTTGAACATCGGGAAATCTTTAGAACCCACATAACCTTGCATGGTTTTCTAGGAAAAGGGGCTTGTATAGCTTTCCTGCTGACCTTGAAGGGACCAACGAGAGAATGGTTAGGGTCCTTGGCACCGGGGTCCATAGACAACCTTGGGGATTTGGCCTGTCTATTCCTCACATAGTTTATGGCAAGCAGAAGAAGAAAATGGCTTGTGGCGTATCTCCTTACCATCAAGCAGGGAAAGACAAAGGTTTGAAAGCATACCTATCTAGATTAAACAAAAAGCGCATGGCTACAGACGACCAAGATGAGAAGATAACTTTGGTAGCGCTTTTAGGAGGAGTATAGCCCCAATCCTAGTTCATGGCAGAATTGGCAAGGAGAACTTCCGCCATGCTGTAAGAGTTTATGGATGAAGCTGACAACTTTATCAATGCCGAAGATACACTTTGAGCCCTGATCAAACTAAAGAAAAAAGAATTGGAACAGGCAGATAAGAAAGGGAAGGTACCAACCAAGAGCAAAGCTCGCTAGAAGCCGAAAAAAGGACCACATGACAACATGAGAGAGGAAGCCCCTACGAGAGGCTTGGGGTTTCGATTTGATTAGATGACACTCGCTATCGAAAAAGACAACCGACCAACCATCCAAGAAGATGATTACAGGAGCACTAATCCCCGCTGTTGCACCTACCATCAGTCCAACACTCATAAAATAGAAGATTGCATTTCCTTGGAAGAGAAAAGAGAACAAGTTGGGTGATTAAGGCCACGGTATCCTCTCGCCTGGAGACCAGAACGGGAGTGGAGGAGGAGATCAAGGGAAAAAAGTGCAGAAAGGGCTGACAGGCCAAAGAGGGAAGGGAGCCCGAGGCAAAGGGTAGCTGAGTGGGGACCCTCGCACGGTCGCCCTCGCACACCATATCAGGAAGGACCGCCACTGGGAGAAATCAAAACCTTTGCGAGAGGATTCGCTAGCGGGTCTGGTCACAAGGCGCACGTTAGACAAGCACACTACTGAGAAGTGTATTTAGTCGAGTACCGCCTCACCAAATACATGAAAAGTGAGTTGGCCCCCATCATCTCCTTTGGAGAAGACGATGAGGAAGGGGTCTTCTATCCATATGATAACGCCCTAGTGGTGACTATGTTGATCGCCAACTTCACCACTATGAGGATCCTTGTCAATAATGGTAGCTCTACAGACATTCTCTTCTGGGAAGCCTTCACCCGGATAGGGATAGATACCGCCCGACTCCAACCAGCTCCCATGCCACTGAAGGGCTTCTCTAGGGACATGGTCCAGCCTATCGACATCATCACATTGTCTGTTTTGGCGGGCAAAACTCCCTGTACGGCTTCCGTCATGGTTGACTTCTTAGTGGTAAAAGCTCCCTCATCCTACAATGCCATAATTGGCAAACCTACCCTTAACAACCTAAGGGCGGTGACGTCGACCTACCACTTAAAGATGAAGTTCCTGACCCTTCAGGGAGTGGGCAAAATTCAAGGAGAGCAGGTCTTGGCATGAGAGTGTTACGTGTAGGAATTAAAGTCAAGGGATGACGATGTACATATGGTCCACAACCTAGACAATGACCACATTCTCTCGCCCCTGCCTGAACAGACCACAACAGATGGAGAGATTCGAGATGAACAGGCACTCAAGAAAGTGGAGTCGAATGAGCCACTAGAGTTAATCCCTTTGAACCAAGTCGCTCAGAAGCAACGACTAGAATTGACAGTGGGATGACACTCAAAATGAGGCGCGCCATGCAGCAACTTCTCATGGAACACCAGGATGTCTTCGCTTGGAATCATGAGGACATGCCTGGAATTGATCCAGAGATCATGCAACACTACTTGAGCATGGAACCAAAAGCCAAGGGAGTAAGGCAGAAACGTTGAAACTTTAGCATTGAGAAGAATATCGCCATTGTCACAGAAGTCGAATCCATGGCGGGTCATTGCATGCTTAGTTTTATGGATGCTTACTCTCAGTACAACCAAATCCGCATGAACCCGGATGATGAGGAGAAGAATTCATTCATCACCGATCAGGGATTATACTGTTACTCTGCCATGTTGTTTGGGTTAAAAAATGCAGGGCCCACCTACCAGCGGTTGGACAATTGCATGTTCAAGAATCAGATTAGGAGAAACATGGAGGTCTACATGGATGATTTGCTAGTTAAAAACGAAGCTCCTGAGCAACACCTCGACAACCTCCGTGAAGCCTTTATAGTATTGAGGCAATACCAGACGAAACTGAACGCTGCGAAGTGTGCTTTCGATGTAGACTCTAGAAAATTATTGGGTTTCATTATTTTAGAACGGGGGATAGAAGTTAACCCAGAGAAAGTGGAAGCCATACTCTGCATGGCCCCTTGTTGAAGCATAAATGAAATGTAGAAACTCACTGGACTGATAACAGCCCTTAACAAGTTTGTGTTAAGGTCCACTAACAAGTGCCTACTATATTTTTAAAGTATTGTGGAAAGCGCAAGCATGGGATGATGAATGCGACGAAGCGTTCGAGACTCTCAAGAAATATCTCACCAGCCATCCGCTGCTTAGCCAACCTAGACGTGGAGAAACTTTGGTCCTGTACCTATAAGTCTTCCCATAGGCGACTTCCTCGGCCCTGGTACGAGATGAATGGAGGATCCAAAAGCCTGTGTATTACACCAGTCGGACTTACTGAGGAGTATAGGCTAGATACCCACGCATAAAGTAGCTCGCCTTAGCATTAGTGGTGACCACCCGACAACTCCACCCATATTTTCAGGCTCACCCGATAAGGGTCCTCACCAAGAGCCCTTAAAGAAATTCCCACAAAGACCGGACGCCTTAAGCCTCCTTAAGAACTGGGCCGTGGAACTGAGTGAATTCGACATCGAGAACGCACCCCAAAATTCTGTTAAAGGGCAAGTATTGGCAGATTTTATGACAGAATTCACCGTCTTCCCAGACGAACATGCACCTCCCATAAAGCCCTGGTAGGTCTTTGTTGACGGCTCGTCTTGTCGAGCTGGAGGGGGAGTGGGGATGCATATTGTTACAGACGAGGGTGAAGAGTATGATTATGCTATTAAGTTAGCATTTAAAACCATGAATAATGAGGCAAAGTATGAGGCATTGTTCTCTGATCTGTGATCGCCAAGTCTTTGGGCGCCAAAGAAGTAGAGGTGTGAGCCGATTCTCAGGTAGAAGTTAATCAAGTATGAGGGGAGTTCACTGCGAAGAGTGGAAAGTTGAAGAAGTATCTAATATTGATAGAAGACGAACGCACCCATTTTAGATACTTTTATATCCAACAAATGCTAATAGTTGAGAATCAAAAGGCGAATAAGTTGGCGCGAGCGGTGCCTGAGCAAGAAAATTCTCCTCTGTCAGAACAAATGGTGATCAGAACTGTCAAGATACCCACTGTGGGAGTTGAAGTTGTAAAAGTAAAGTCAGGAGCTCCAGAATGAGTGTTGGATATTATTAAGTACTTAGATGCCAACGAGCTACCTGACAACAAATGGGAAGCTAGAAAGATCAAGAATAGAGCAGCGTGCTATACTCTACTTGAGGGGATCCTGTATATAATGGGGTACTCCACACCTCTCTTGAGGTGCGTCTTGTTCGAAGAAGTCCAATATGTGGTAGCAGAAGTACACGATGGAATCTACGACGACCACTCCGGAGGAAAGATGCTAGTAGGCAAAGTAATGAGGGTGAGATACTACTGGCCTTGCGCCCTCCAGGAAGTCGAGAAGTGCTTACGGAAATGTAGAAACTGGTAGGAATACTTCAAAGTGCCTCATTGCCCATCGGAGGAACTGACGTCGATCACTTCACCATGGCCCTTCGCTCAGTGGGCCCCTTCCCCCAGGCAAAGGAGTAGTAAGATTTGTAGTAGTGGCGGTAGACTACTTCACTAACTGTGTAGAGGCTAAGGCATTGACAATAATCACGACAAACAACATCACCTATTTCTTTTGGAAGACTGTCATCTGCAGATTTGACATCTCCCGTATCATCATATCGGATAATGAAAGGTAATTCGACTTTGACCACTATCAAGATTGGTGTCAGGACTTGGGGATTAAATTTCGATAGTCGTCTCTAGGACATCCTCAGTCCAACGAGCAGGTAAAGGCGACCAACAAGATACTGATGTGTATAGTAAAAAAGAAGCTCAACGACAGAGACGCTGATGAGTTTTATGGACATAGCAAATCACGGTAAGGACCCCGACGGGAGAAACACCCTTCACTCTCACATACGGACATAAGGTGATGCCACCAGTCGAGGTCGGGATTCCTACTTATAGGGTGCAGCATTTCGAGTAAAACTCCAACAACGAATGACTAGAAGAACAACTTGACTTGTTGTAGGAGGTCAGACTTGAAGCAGAAGTAAGGACAATAACAAGAGGAAAGCAGAATGATGTTTCAACAAACGGGTACGCCTAAGGGCATTCAAGATAAGGGACCTTGTGCTAAAACAAACGGGGACGACTACTCGAGATGAAGGGAAACTAGGCCCTCGGTGGGAATGCCCTTATGTGGTCACTGTCAAAAATCACACGGGCTTCTATTGGCTCCAAGACTCCTGAGAGAACGAGCTGTCACACCCCTGGAATGCCGAGCATCTGTGAAAGTTTTATTGTTAACAAATTTTATGACTTGCAATTTATATTACCATACCAATGATGTAAACTCTATTAATGAAAGTGTGGTTTATTATGATAAATTACTCCAGCAACGTAATCTCCATCGCCGACTACTTACCTTCCCTTGAGGCTTCAAAGGGATGAGTGACACCTAAATGATGCTTTATCCCTCTCACGGTGGAGAGCAGGTTAGCCTCGATGCCCGATATTTACCTTCCTTGTGAGCATTGACAGGTGAGAGCGGTTCTAGTCCCAAACTGTTTGGTAACTTAACTCCTAGCAGGGCCTTAAAGGATGAGATATGCCTTAAGGCAATCTTATCCTTCCCATGATGGAGAACGGGTCCAACCCCTTGGCTACCTGGCAACTTACCCCAACCTCTGCCATGACGAATAGTGGGACCAGCACCAACCTGACTCAACACTTACATTCCTTGTGATGTTAACGGGCTGGAATGGGTCCACTCCCAAACTGCTCAGCAACTTACCTCCCCATGAGGATTCATAAGGGAGTAGGCAGCTCAACCTCTCTCACGTGGGAGAGCAGGTCCAGCCTCTCAGCTGCGTGACAACTTATCCCAACCCTTATCATGGTGAAGAGCAGACCGGTTGCTCAGTTTTCCAACACTTACCTCATTGCAAGGCCCCAAAGGGATGAATTACGTCTAAAGACTATTTTGTCCCTCTCGCGTTGGAGAGCGGGCCAACCTTCGACTGCCTAACATTTACCTTCCTCTTGAATGTCAACATGCAAGAGCGGGTCCAGCCTTTAGGCTACCCAGCAACTTACCCCAACCTTTGTCAAGGCGAAAAGTGAAATTCAACACCAGCCTGACCCAACACTTATCTTCCATGCGATGTCAACGGGGGAGAGTGGGTCTAGTCTCAAACTGTCTGACAACTTACCTCCTCACGCGAGTCAAGAGGTGGGTCTAACCCCTTTGCAGCCCGACCTCACTCGCGGAAGAGAGCAATCTAACCTGAGAAATCTCAACCCTTCCCCCGGTGGAGAGTGGGTTTAGTCTTTTGACTGTCTGACAGTACTCCTGGGACGCCATCTCCTATAATGGAATGCCAAACAAGTAACGCCTCAGATCCTCGTCACGCTCCACCTCCACCAAATGAAACGCTAAAAGAATAACGCCTCGCATCTCTAGCAAAACAACTCAGGTTTGCAAATTTCGCACTCGTAGTTGGAGATGAAATATATTAACTTGTTTAATTTTTCTAGCATTATTGAACATCTTCTACTTGCCTTACGGCAAAAAGTAGGACAACTTCTCAGTTGCCTGATGACTCACCCCACTGGGGAGACCAAAGAGGAAGGCTTAGCCTAAGGCATCCCGGCCTCTCTCCCTGTGGAGTATGCGTCCAGTCCCTCCACTATGCAGTGTTAACTCCCGAGGAGACCCACCTCCCAAATAGACGACAACGAATCGAGACAATCTAGGTTTATGATTACGATAATGAATAAATTCTACACACCTTGCTCCATTCACTCCTCAAAACACACGAATGAAAAGTTAAAAGCATGAAAAAAAGAAAAACACAAGAAGAAAGAAAAGTATGTACAGAGAATTCCATTAATGTCATTACGAAGTACAGACACAAATGAAGAAAAATGAAAATAGATAAATATAAGAGAAAAGTATTCAGCTGGCGGGGTTGTCTGAAAGTATGCTCGAGATTAGCTTCTTCCCTATCGAGGAACCTCGCTTCAATGCCACCTGGTCCAGAAGGAGGTCCTGCACTTTCAGTGCCCTCAAATTGCTTTGGGGGGGTTTAGGAGCACATGATCTCTCATTCTCTCCAAGCCTCAAAGTAGCTGCCAGACCATGCATCATTGCGAACCAAACGAATGTGTGACAACTCCTCGCATAGCCAGGAGACGACGAGTTTAGCAATATCCAGGCGAGACTACAGGTCCCGAATGGTAGTTTCATGGGTGGCTATCACATGGTCGGCCTCGGTAAGCCAAGTCTTCAACCCTACTGCCCGACTTTTCTCCCTAGACTCCCTGGCACGAGCCAAAGCATTCTCAACCTCTAAGTCCTTGACTCTCTGAGATTTGACCTTGAGCGAATCTTTCTTTTTTGTGAGATACTGGGAAAGCTCATCGTACCTCCCCTAGAGCCACTTTTACTCTCGAGCATCGGAAAGCGTGTTGCTTCCCCAACCGCAAATTTGTGACTCGAAGCTTTTCCAGCTCCTCTTACTGGCGATCGAAGGATTCCTAAAGGTTGTCCCTCGCTTTCTTAGTGAGCACTGCTTCAAGAAGACACGAACCAACCTCCTCACAGGACCTCGCTAAGTTAGACTTAAGTTGGGCCTTTCAGTGACGAAGCTGGAGTATCCTCTTCTGCCTCTGCCATTGGCTAAATTGCACCTTGACGAGGGTTTCCTCTAGCTCCTCTTTTCTTTGCCTCTCTTTCTAGGTATGACGCAAGGTCAACCATGCCAAAGATGGAAGTGCCCGATTCTCGTTTTCCAACCCCTCCTAATCATCCACGATGAAGGCTGCCAACCGCTCCACGCCTTGCTATGAAAGTTTCAAGTAAGTATCAAAGGAAAATGCACCAATAAAACTTAAAAAAAGAATGTAACGAGTTGATAGCTAGCCCTGGAAAAGAACCCCCTGAGCTTACTGACCATTTATTGGACAAGGTCAAGACAAGCCTCGCCTACTGCTGACCTCAAAGCAGCATTCCCCTTCTCCTCAGAAGGATTCTCGATCAGGATGCCATTGTCCCCCAATGCTTCAGCGTCCCTCACGAGCTTTGCCAAGGATGGACCTCCTTGGCCTTTGCCCTAACCTTCACCTTCCGTGGCACACTCAGGAACCTTACCGACTGCCAGCGCATCAGTGTCAGGACCGAGGAGGGCTTCCTAGTCTCATTCGCCACTCTCTTCCCTTCCTTGGCACTAGTCCCAGTCGATACCAAGGTCGAGATGGTGTCAGTGAAAGACAATGATGCCCCAACATCTACCAAACTAGTTGGGACCTCGCCAACCCCCATCGATGCTATTCCAGCCCCAGCTTCAGCTCCTACTAAGGCCAAGGCAGGGATGGTGTGAGTGAAGGGTAATGGTGCCCTAACATCAGCAATAATAGCTGAAACTTCGTTGACTTCCATTGACACCGCTGTGATCTCAGTCTCGGGTACATCCATTAAAATCCCCGCAGCCCACGACACTGTTCTCGCTATTTCCTTCTCAGACACAATGTCGTCACCTCTACTACCCTCCAAAATGGCCTACGATGAGACAACCTCCACTTCGGGGGAATAAGCGATGGGAGATTCCGAGATAGAAACTTGGACATGAAGAAAGTCCTCGCCCCCAGCTAGGTGCTCCTTGAACAAGGGTGAGGGACCCTCTCAATCTCAATCTCAGTGGATAGGACCACTACCTAAGACTCTCGAATAGAACGGTTCAAAAGGATCCCATAAAATCGTAAGGAGAACAACTCCTTTCTAGACGAGAGTTCCACATTCCCCGTATTGCCCAGCGAGGTTGGAGAAGAAATTTTGAGTGATTGAGAGAGTCCCCTCAGGCTGTGTAACACCAGCCATCGGGGGGTCGGCCTAAACTTGCTAAAGGGAATCAGCACCGCCTGCCTCTCGCAGAAAAGGAGAAGAAGGCACAGCATTAGGAGACAATACGGTTTTCTCCCCCCTTTTCGATGATGGCTTTGGCCGCTAAACGAGCACTGGAATAAAAGACTCCCCCTGGGGGGGGGGGCAAAGGCGTTGAGTCAGAATTGATTTTGGCAGGAGATTCCCTCTTGGGCTTCTTCCATTCCCCCACCAGTGGTCTAGCGGAACGCCTACGAACCTGAAGAACGGTCACTTGCATCGGTATGGTTCGATCAGCAAAACACATATTGATTTGGGGAGCCAAGTATCGCCGAAGGCTACTCTCATTTAGCAAGCCTTGGAAAAAATAGCATTCGGGTAGGCTTTCACCTAGACTCGAACGATTTTAATCCAGCTTACTTCCTCAGGAGTCGCCGAGGGTCTGAGGCTATTGTCTTCACCAACAACCCCCCAGATGATGTGAACGGGGTAGTCGAGCTGATTGAGCTGCCCGACTGGGAACTCCCACCCTTTGCCGGACAGGAAAAAGAAGAGCCGATTCCACCTTTTCACCTTGTTATAATGTGGCTCTAAACGAGCCAAAGTCTAGATAGACTAGAAGCTGCATGTATTGCAAGTTTGCTTCAAGAGATTGTGGGTAAGAAGGAACTCATGATCTATGAGGTCAAGGCACTCGGAACCTACCTCCTCCAATGCCCTTCTCCAGATGACGCAACACGACACTAAGATCCTCCATGCATTGGGTGGAGTTGAGCAGGTGCCAAACGAAGGTAATTTAGCACATCGCAAACAGGACGATGGAAAGGTAGCCTAAGGTTGCTGGAAAACATGCTAGGGTACAACGCCACCTTCAAGGCGTACCTTTCGGAATTTACAGCGCCTTCGTTGGGTGACGTCACCTCAAACTCAACGATGCCAGGCACCTTGAAGTTCAACTCCAGTGAGTCCAACTCGCCAAGAGTCACTACCAACCACCAGGAGAACTCATTGAATTTTTGTGGCTCAATATGTAACACCCCGTATTTTAGTGTATTTTTAATTGAAAGATTATTTTTATTAATTTAAAAATTGATTCTCTTGTTTTAAATTTGTCGAATTTTTTAGTGGGTTTATTTTCATGATTTTTAATTTGTGAAATTTATTTGATATGTTCCCTTAATATTAATTATTGTTATGCATTTAAATTTCTCTTTATTTTAAATTAATTTATTGTTGGATTTAATTATATTATTTTAATTTAATCACTATGTTTAAATTATTTTATTTAACTTGCTGTTTTGAAATCTTTTTCGTTGGATCATTTTTGTGACCCAATATGTGAGGATTGGACCTCATTTCTTTCCCTCACTTTTTTCTTTTTTCCTTTTTCTTTTCCTCTTTTTCTTTTCTTCTCTTTTATTTTCTCCCCATTTCTTTTTCTCCTCTCCCGTGCGATTTTTCCTCCCTTTCTCCCGTTCGTTGCGTCGTCCACCACCATTGTGTTAGGGACCCCGGTCTTGTCCCTAACACTAAGGTTCACTAGCTTGCCTTGGTGAAGATGACGACCGAGTGACCTTGCCAACTTGCTTGGCCTTCCACAAAATGATGGTGTTTGAGTGATGGAATAATGATGTATTTGGGTAGGCTAAGTGTTTAGGCTAAGACAAATCAATGTGGGTGGCTAGACTTGTTCTTGAGTGAGGTGCCAAGATGATGGAGGCTAGGGTGGAATGGATGAGATGAGGTTAGGGTTTGGGTTGGAGGCAACTAGGGTTGCCGTGGACTATGAAGAAGTAGGGTAGGCGTGGTCTTGGAAGATTGGCTTGGGATTATGGGTGTTTGATGCAATGTGAATGGCCTAAGGTTTACCCTTGATGTTTGGGCCACTTGGATGGTGATTTGGGTAGATATAGTGTAGTGTAGCTAGGGTTTTGTGGGGTGGCTAAGATGGATTTCGAGATTAGCAAGAGATGGTTTAGGGTTTGAGCTTAGGATGATGTTAGGATTTGGGAATGAGTTGGAAGAGTGAGGCTAGGGTTTGGTTGGCTTAGGAATGGATATGGTAAGTTTGAAAGATGGAGGGAATCTTTGAGTGAAGAGGGAAATTTGAATTTGAATTAAGATGACAAGTCAATAGTTGACTTGGATTGATTGTAGGAAGAGTGATTTAAGGAATTGAAGAGGATTTGCAATTCCTTAAATTAAGGGATTGGATTTGGGATTTGAATTTGAAATTGAATTGGAAGAAGTCAAGACTCCTAAAAGGAAAGAATCACCTTAGGGAGCCTTGAGAGATTTTAGGAATTGGATGAGTGATTGGAGGGATGGAGTGATTCTAGGAGAGTTCCTAGAATTATGGAATTGAATTGGATTGAGTCAACTTTCTTTGAATTAAGGAAGTTGCCAAAGATGACTCTTGATGGATGGCTAGGTCAAGGGTTAAGATGATGGAGTTGACTAGGGTTTGTGTTTAGGGTTTTGGACTTAGGGTAAGGACGTGGTCGGCTAGGGTTTATGGTGGACGACTTAGGATGGCTGAATATAGTAAGTATGAGTGGAGGCTAGGTCAAGTCCAAATAAGGCAAGTAGTAGCTGAATTGGACTTTGCACTAAGGGGGAGAAGTGTGTTTCGGCTAGGCTAGGGTTTGAAGAGGCAATTCAAATATGGTAAGTGACAAACAATGTGTTGGTCGACTTTGGTGGCTTGGATGGATTAGAAGAGCAAAAAATTATGAAGAACACAAAGAACAAATGAAGAACACTTTGAAGAACACTCAAGAGCAAAAGCAATAATACTTAACTACTGGAATGAACCAAAGAACAAACAAGATAATTCAATACTTGATTCACGAATTGCACAAGAATTGAATAAACCTCATATATTGATAAACACAACTTGAATTCACGAATTGCACCAAGTTGCAAGATAGATGGATTGAACCACACCTATTCACGAATTGCAAGGTGTGATCCTCACTTTGGGATTCACGAATTGCATCCAAAAAGCCCAAGTGCTCTAGCACCAAAAGATGATCTCAAGAACAAAATAGTCTACCCACTAGGGAATTTGTCAAAAGATGTGAATGCAAAGACTAAAGGTCCTATTTATAAGGATTACAAGTTGAAAATCCCCAATAGGTCCATTGGAAAATAAATAATTAAATAAAAATTAATAATAAAAAATAACATAGTTGGCATGGGCCAAGTTGATCCATGGCATGCATGAGCCCATGGGTGGGCTAGGCTGGCTGACAGGGCCCTGGGCTAGTCTGGGCGCTGGCATGGCTGGCATGGCCCAGGCAGGGGTCTAGGCGCTGGGGTGCTGGGTGCTGGGGTGTTGGGCATGTGCGTGGGGCGTGCTGGTCATGCTGAATGGGCTGGTTTGGTCACCAACCTCCTTGGGCATCCTGGGCATGTCAAGGCAGGCCCCATGGCATGCCCGTGGGCCTGTTTTGGGGCTGTCCAACCTTGTCTTGACTTGGCTAGTGGCTTGACCATGGGCCACAAGATATGGGTTCCTACCAATTGCCACCGTGCGCCGCCGTGTGCCTCACCGCTCCTCCCATTCTCTTCCTCACCAGCCGGCGACCACACCCCTCCATTCCCAGCCCCTTTCGCGCCACCGTTAACCTCCACACACGGCTTCAAGCCGCGGCCACCATTTGTTGCAGCGCCACCGTCACACCACCTCTGACCACTATCTTTTCACCACATCATCCTTGACCTCCCAGCAACCTAAACCACCTATACCCAGCTCCGATTCGCCACCGGTGAAGCTCCACCATCCACATTTTTGTTTTGAGTATTTTGGCCTCCAAACACCTCCCACGCCGCCACCCACTACAAACCACCACCACCATTAGCTTCACCGGCATCCCTAAGCCTTTCCCTAGTAATCTCGAGTCTTAGTTTGTCACTGTTCAAAAGTGAGTTTTTGAGACCCACGACCCAGTGCATTTTGCATTGTTCTGTTGCTGTGTCGCCATCTCTTGCACCTCCATGATCTTTCGAAAATTATACTATAGCATTATAAGTATTTTTTCAAAGAACTTTCAGATTTAAATGTATTTTTACACTAACTCATTTTTATTGTGATTTGGTTGGTTGTGCAGGATTGAGTTCGAGGAGTAAGGGAGTTGGATGGATTGGAAGATGGAGTTGTTTGTGTATTTTGAACTGTGTTGTAAATTGTTGGATGTTGGACATTGTGACGTTTCATGTACATTGCATATTTGCACGCATGATCATGTTTGTAAATAAAATTGGATTTTCGTGTAATTGTATTCATGTTCATGTGTTTATTGAAAACTGGATTTTCATGTGAGAAATGATTTTTGGGTGCTTGCGTATCACGACCCCAAGCTGAGATGATGCATTATCTCGGTGGAGCTCCTCTAGTCAGTCGGGAGCGGAATATACTGAGTGACATCCGCATGGATTAGACGGGATGTAACGCTCTCGTGCCGACTCTGTGACCCTATTGCTGGCGAAGGTTAGAGGATGCTTGGCCACGAACGCGCTGGGCACGAAACTGGGTATCGCTCATTACGAAGTCACTCGCACGGTCGTTACCCGTGATGTGATGATGAGAGCCAGCGTGTGTGGATGATCTTTAGGGGAGATCATGGTCCATACGGTTAAAATGGATTATTGGATTATTTTCTAGGAAAATAGCGTGTGTTGGATAAAAGGATTTTGTGTTGTTATTTTCTGGGAAAATGACGGATTATTATTTTTGGGTCAAATGGGATTTTGGCGTACGTTGGTAAATGTTCGTTTTTGGAAAAATGTTGTTTTGTGAATAATGCATGCTTCATCATATGCATGTATGTTGGTTGCATTAATGCACTTTTATCTTGTGGGTTATTTGGATTATACTTACCTGCGGTACCGTTTTATGGTGACGCATATTTCGATGCAGAGGAAGTTGAGGGTAAGCCTGAGGATTCGGCTTCGCCCGAGGAGTGATATGGGATCACTTGTTATTGTATTTGGATTTGCATTATATTTTATTTTGGGATACTGTGTAACTCTTTTTAATCTTTTTACTTATGTTAATTTCTATTACAAATTCTGGTACCTAATTGACTTATTTAAATTATCCGTTGCGTTATTTATTGTATACTATTGCATGTACACATACTTGACACTATCGTTGAGATGCGTGACCCAGTTGTCATCATCTGAGTGTCTCGATTCTCATGTTTCCGTACATACGAGTTGGGGCGCCACACAATACAGACCTCAGGAGGGTTTAGGCCCCGAGGAGTCTTTGAGGAACTAGAAGGCTTGGCATGCTTGTGGCTTTTAGGATAAAGGGTGAAGGATTCTTAGGAGCCATGTGAATGGAAATGTGGAAGAAGGGGAGGCAAGATGCATACGGAGGGAGGATTCAAAGAGGAGGAAGGGAAGTACGAATGATTATGAAAAAGATGGAGAATGCAAAGTGGGATCCAAACGACAATGGGAGGGATTTAAATGAAACCATTCTTGATATAATGTTAAGATATGATTTAAATGATTAGAAAATTCATTTCTTACTATTAGTCCAACCTTTGAGATAACTGATGATCATTTAACATATAACATAACACGTTAGAATGAATATATCATTTTAATATAAAAGAATAAACTTGAAGATTAACGGTACTCGACAATACCTTTCGGGATTAGCTGGAAAAAAAGGGTAACAAATTAAAAGAAGTAAACAAAAAAACCAAAAAAGAAACTAAAATCAATAATGACACACAAAAGGGACTCAATCAGTATTTATATGAGTAGGGCTACTATGTTGCCCAGTCTTACTTTTTATTTTTTTAAATTTTTTAATATATTTAAATATTTTTAAAAAATAAAAAAAATATCAATATATTTAAAATCACTTTCTTAATCACTAAATAAAAAAAATATATTTTAACTAGCGGTCAAATTAAACGATCATAATAGAACGGCATAGTAAACTTTCTCTATTTATACTTATATGTTTGGCCACAAATGCCTACGTCCTTACCAGGAATAAGATCACATGAGAAAAAGTTTACTAACAAAAGGGAATACAAAGGGTACTGTTGAGACAAGGAGAAAGGTTCCAGGTCTAGTGCTCTGTCTCTCTGGTAGGAGTTTGTACTCTCTAGTCTGTACTCTGGAGCAATAATTTGTACAGTTGGTACTTTTTGTTGATGGAGAAATAACTCTCTTTTTATGCCAAGAAAAGAAAAGAAAAAGAAATAAATAATGTTTTCTATCCCTTTTTTAATCAAACATCATGCTGTATCTTACACAATACATATGTACATGACGGACATTCTAAACCATTTTTTGTCACCTGGTCGATCTATAGCATTTTTGTCACGTAGTTAACAGTGTTATCACACTTTATTCTGATTAAAATTTAATTATTAATGACTATAGCTTTAACTTATTCAGGAAATCATCATTCTAGCTTAGACTATAAAAAGATACATAAAAACTTTAAGGTGCCCGGTTTGTATAGTGAATTAAGATGATATGAGTTGAGATAAAAGTTGAAAGTTAAATAAAATATTATTAGAATATTATTTTTTTAATATTATTATTATTTTAAAATTTAAAAAAATTGAATTGTTTATTATATTTTATGTAAAAATTTAAAAATATTGTAATGATGAGATGAAATGAAATACTTTCACTATCCAAGCGGAGTCTAATTTTTATTAGTCCTTAATATAGATTTATTCTTACGATAACGTGTAATTAATGCACGCATCCTAAGGGACACATATATAGTTATATGGAAAATGATTAATTTCAGCTAACACTTCTACGACTTTATATCAAATGAATGGTAGTTTTGTAAAATTAGATTTTATTTTTAATGAAATAATATGCTGTATTGATTGATTGTAAAATGAGTCCTATCGTATCATTACTTAGGGTTTGTTTGGGATTGCAATAGAAGTTTTAAAAAGTGTTTAAACAGTTTTAAAAGCTTTTTAATAAAAAAATTAGATTATTTGAGTGTTACATATTAAAGCACTTTTAATCTCAAATATGTTTGAGGAAACGTTCTTTTCTAGATAATGTGAAATGTAATTCGGATTTTAAAAACACTATCAATAGACGAAAATATCTATACAATTTTTAGATAATTACAACTAATTTAAACTTTCAAGAATATGGTTATAATTTTTAAAAATTCAAATAATCGTAATTACTATATCATAAAGTACTTTTTTAATTTATTTTCATACACACGTAACATATTTGAAAGTGTTTTCAATATATACTTACAATGATTTTTTAATAGTAAAATTTATTGCTTAAGTTGTAAGCTATAAGTTCTAAAACTATAAACTATATTTGCTAGACTCAAACATGCAGTTGGTTAGTTTAGTAACAGTCAAAGGAATTGGTTCTTTCATTCCGGACATGAAATGCATGTAAGTTTGTTGGCCGGCATGGCACGAGCTTGTAACGATCGAGGAAGAGGTACTAAATTCAAAGTTAAACGACTTATTGTCGTTTTGGCTGGATCACCCCATGCGACAAAGAGTGTTATATTAACATGGTGAACTATCGATCGCCTAAACGACGTCATCGATCACAGATTTCAATCAAGTTATAACGTTCTGACCTGGAAATAATTGTCTGCTATTATTATCGAAATACGAGCTGCAATGCCAGACTGCTAAAGCAATGAAAGTTTAATTTATATATATATTTTTTGAGATTCTTTGAAATTTTAATTGGACATGCAACAGATTGGATCTAGTTAACGTATATAACTTCTACTGATCTCACGTACGTATTTACTGCAACAGCACGATTCATTTGGTTCAGAAACCACCATCTCCAATAAATCTCAATACAGCTACATGCAAATTTACGAGGCTTGATTTGACATCGTCGGTTTCATCCATTAAACTGATACTAAGAGTGATGAACTGATCAAATCTTGGATCGATCGCTTAATGAAAAATACGATTAAGATAAGCATATGTCATATATATATATATATATTCATAGCACTGATCATTATAAGGTAACTCATTATCAATATTACACTACCGGAGAGAACTAGTATATATATATAGGTTACAGATGAAGAGAAGTGTCAACATCTGAGTCAGAATCAAAATCCTTGAATAAATTCAAGGATGTGAGAACAGAGGCAGGTGTATGATCAGTAGGCCGCCACGACGATTTCATCGAGAGAGGGGCCTCGGCGCCAGCGCTCCCAGTACTGTAGCCGGCATGTTTGCTCTGAGACGGCGGACAAATAGAGAGGGAAGCTTGGGGAGGTGACGACCTCGGTGGAAAGACCAAGTCGGAGTGGAAAAACAACCTCAATTGCTGCTGATCGTAATGCATATTGGTGGTGGGATTGATCAGATTGAGATGTACATGTTCATGATGTTTAGGTTGGGCGAGCATTCTCATGAGCTCTCTTTGCTCTCTCATTTCCTTCACTCTTTCTAGCTGTCTGAATCTCTCCTGCAATAGAGCAATGGAGGAACGATTAATGACGGTACTGGAATCCTGCTCTCCCCTACCCATTTGAGAGAGAGATCAGAGAGAGAGAGAGAGAGAGTTTAATCACTCCTTTACAGTCTTCCTGAGCTTCTGAAAGTTGGGCTGGTGCGTGGAGGTGGAGTGACCTCTTCTATGTATGTAAGGAGTCTTGAATAGATTTTACAACATATATATAGGGAGTCAGTATTGTTAAGATCGTTCCCTTTTAAATTAAATTTAAGCAAGTTTAGTCGTCCAATGAGACTTTAAGTGATTTAGAAAAGGACTAAGAATCGGCAACTATGCTGCAAAGTCCAAGAAGAAGAGGTTGAGTAGCCAAATCTAAGGGGGGTTGTTTTGCTTAGTGTACGTGAGGAGAGAGGCAACAGCTTTGCTAAAGAAGAAAAGGGCTTGGAGGAAAGTCCAAGAGAATGTTGAAAACTAGCGCATGGAAGGATGTGTTGGGAGGAATAATAGGTGATGCTCTGTCAGCATGCCCCAAAAAAAGCTCTCCTTAGCTTCGGAGGTGATAGGGGCTAGATATATAG